>NW_028186206.1:165092-187267 GCF_003343005.1 Rhea americana
AGAAATTAAAAACTCTCCGAAGCCCCTGGGGACAAGCGTGGAGTGTGGCGAGAGGAAAGAATTAGGAGGGGACGGAGTGAGCGTGCAAAAGCAGGAGGGGCAGACAGGGAGGCCTCGGGGACCTAGGTGTGTTCTCACCCTGAAGTACGAAAAGGAAACGTCTCCATTATAATACACATTCCCAAACTTAATTTTCTTATTAGAACATACTTTTTTCCTGCAGAAGTCTGCCGAGCTTATTAAACGATTACTCTCTTCATCTAAACAACAACAATATAGAAAGAACCATTTCCTTTCAAAAGTAGCATTCGCGAGCTTGTAATTATCTTTGTCCTGTATTTCTCGTCTATTTTCATAAGTATTTATGTATTAAGACATAATTTTGGCAATATAAATAATGCTTGGTGTGATTCAACAGGCCGGAAAGATAAATCAAAACTTGTCCAAGAGACAGGGGAGTCAGACTACTCAACCCTCAAAAATCTTGCAGTTAAGTAAACAGAAGACAGTGACGTACCAAAATCCTTTTTGCCCATATTAAAAATTGGTGTAGAAGATTAAAAGTGCCCAGGAATGTCAAAGCAGTAAAAACTTTAATTAAAAAACAGAGCATTAATTATCATTATATTCACTTTGTCCTAGTTTAATGGAGTGGGCAATCAGGCTACGAATCTTTATGTACCTTACCTATCAGTGCTCAAGCAAGCGCTGTATTGTGGTGATTCGCTATGAAGTGGCTATGAATTGTTGTTACCAGCACATGCCCTCTAGTGAGGTTTACAAATTGAAATGTTTTTGTCTGCTTAGTATTTTAAAGGTAAAAGGGAAAATATGAAACATGGTGAAAAGCACTAAAATTAACAAACTGAGCACACCACAGTTAATTTTTTTTTCATTGCTGGCACTATGCCCATAATTTGAAACTCTTTTGCAATTTTAGAATACAAAATAAATTCTACAACTATGCCCTTGAATAAAGCTTTCACCTAAAAATGCATCACACAATGAKATATATATATATATATAATGTAGCTATTATAGGTTGTTTAGTAGATATTTAGCCGTTTTATAATTGCTGTTTTGTTGTTCATTTTATTTTCTACATATTAATTTCTGACAAAATTTCACTGACAATTCTGAAAATGTTTTCAATGAGGTGTGAAGCAGCAGCGATTTAACAATTCCCAGTAAGATGCTCTGACTTTCATTTAGGCTCCAAATAAGAAGGTAATTGTATCCCCATTCTCTGTCAATTTTTGGCTTATAATTTGGTTTGTTAGTGGCAGTCATTTCCTGTTACAAGCATTTGTTATTGAATTAAATCAACTTACTCTTTAGTATGGAAAATTAAAGAGCTTACTGTATATATCTAACTGCAGGTGCAGGGAGGGACAATCTATATGACTTCTTTTCATAGTTCTTAGTCTGGGATCGGTTGAGCCTTGCATATTTGAAATACTTTGCAGGAGTCTGTGGAAGGTTGCTGAGAAAAGCAAGCCAAATGTCAGAAGGCTTAAACTTAGTCTACATAAATTTTCACTTTCAGCAGAGGACCTTTAAGAGTCTATAAGCTAGGATTGATTCCTGCTACTCTAGGACACTTCTAGCTCTTCTACCTAAGTTTTTTTGAGCAACTCCACCAATTCCTATCTCCTCTCCTAAAGGTTGGTTTCCTATGTACAAGCATATACAAACAAGACAAAAATCACTTCCTACATAGGAGTTAGTTATAAGAATCAATCATTTGTGTCATCCTTCCCTTTATTTGCATTGTGTGTTTCTTCTTGCCTTTATTTGCGTTGTTTATTTCTCCCAAGATCTGACAGCAATATGTATTAATCAAACTGAATGATTCCAAACTTTGGACTAATAGATTTTGCAACCTTTTTGCCATTCTTGTGTTGTCAGGAATGCCRTCTTCTACTGGCAAGTCATCTGCACTGTGGTCTTCAGTGCTTGATGGAAATAACACAATTCTCGGTTTGATTGACTGGGAACTGCATCCTCTGTTATCAATACAAGCCATTCTTTTAACCTTTGTTCTGCCTTCTCATGCTTACAGAAACACACATATTTCCTTTTGTATTTCACTCATGAATCTTAATGTTTCTGTTTCAAGTCCTACAGTTGGGCACCATACACCTTCCTGTTCTTGAGCGTGGAAATTCCCATTGTATCAGTTTGAACAAGGAGAGTGTTTCTTGAAAAGAAAAGCAAAGTTGTTGCAAAAAACGTGACATATGCATCAATAAAAAACTATAACTGATCCATTTGTGATATTATATTGGTCTTGCCACTCAGCTCTAAATCAAAGGAGAAAATAGCTGATACTTTTATTTGCATTTGAGATTTGCAAATAAGAATGAACTATTTCTTTTTCATCAATATCATTTCTAATGTTTTTACCAGATCATCTTTTTTTCTGTGCTGTTTGATTACTGTGCCTTGAATCAGACTTAGTCATTAATGCAGCCAACTACACTGACTACTGAATGTAAATGGTGAATAATTATTTGTTTTTAGTACATGTAAAAACCAGTTCCTACTCAAATTCGAAATCTTTGCTTTTGGAAGAAGGACATTATTTCGTTTTGCTTCCTGCTAGCCTAAGGTCATTTAAGGAATAACCGCATTAAATGCTTGTTGATTACAGTGATGTAAATGTGTCTGGCCCAGATGCTGCAGTGAACAAGACTTTCCACACAAGAATATGGTTAAACTGAAGACCGCAGCTTTTATGAACTACACCTCATAATAAAACAGGGAAGAACCGCTAGCCAGCTTCTCCCCACAAGCTACCCAGTAAATTAGGACCAGTGAGGTTCACCAAGCACAAGACTATGGAAGCCAGCCTAATGTTTTAATAGAAGGCTAACCTCATCTTCTCTGCCGCAAAACTGACCAAGGCATTTGATCCCAAACAGCCCATCTCTTCCTACTCTGTCTATGCCGGAGAGAGGAGGAAAGTAAGTAGTAGCTTTTTTGTGTAAGACACTAATTTTTCTTTGCATTGTCAAAAGGGAAATAGCCAAACRACACCTGGCTAGTATTTAAGACATCAGCAGTAATTCTAGCCGCAGCTAACACGAAGAACCCACATTGGGAACTTGCTCTTCAGTTGTGTGAATGCATAAACAAGTCTTCAGGTCTTTCCATTAACCAAATTTGCTAGTAAAACCACACCACATTTTCAGTGTGGTAAACATTTTTTCTCACTGTTGAAAGAAAGCATGTTAGCCAACTCAGTAGAAAATCCAACAAGACTAGTCTAAATAACAACAGCAAAAATGTTGAAAAGGATAGAGGAGAAGTCAAAAGGAGTTTTGGAACTGGAAGTCATCTATAGCAGAGGCAATTTATATTCGCACATGGCAGGCAGGCCTAACTTCTACTGAAAGAGTCAAGTCGCTTTGAAATTATCCATCTGAACAACAGAGAATCACTGGTAACTCCTGTTCCTTGTCTCTAATCCACAATTCTTGGGTCTCAAACCTATTTTTGGAGGATATTCTCATACTGCTGATCTGTTGCCAGTCTGGTCAAAAGCCAGGCCATGGAATTTTTTTTTCCTTTTATAACATATAAGGAGAATAATTCTAGGATTATTTTCTAGGAATACAGGATTGCAGGGCACCACCTGAATCATTGTTGTCCTGCTGTAGTATTCCTAAAAGAAACAATCAAGTTCCATCAGAAGCAGAAAAGTCATTTTGCCTCTGCTACTCTTGCTGTTCCAGTGCCTAATGATTTGACTCCAGAATCTGAGCTTGTGGCTACAAATTAAGTATTAGGCTAAACTTCTTCATGAAATCTTTATATCCATTTACTCAATACTTCAATTGTCTTAGCTTAAACAGCTCTTCCTGTCTTTGGTGCTTATTTCCATGCTGCAGCTTTAGTAGTCTTGTCCTCTTCAAGCTTTAATTTTGCTAATCTAAACAAACCGCAGCCCTCTAGTCTTCTTTCGTATTCGCAATCTAGTCTCCTTTCAGTGTCCCATCTCCTCATTGTCTTAGTAGCTCCCTGCAGTTATTCCAGTCCAACTTTCCAGTCCCACTGAACATGCATGATACGGAATCAGATGATATCTTACCCGAGTTTTGTCCAACACCCCCCTGTAGGAAGTGTCTCTGCTGATACACCTTTGTATTTTTTTGAGATAAATTACAGTGGTGACTGGTAGTTTCAGTACATTCACCAACCAGCTCATTCTCCTCTTTAGTTATTATTGGTGATCTCTTATCTTCTACTGAAGATTTGATTGCTAGTTTCCAAGTGTATGGAACTTTTGCAATTGTGTGGCTGAATCTTACCCCACATCTAGTGTTCCAATCTGCAAAGTCCTTTTGGCTAAATAGCTCAGGCTTCCTCTATAGCTTCCCAACATCCTCTCATCCATAAATTGGCCTAACCCTGCTTTTTGTGGTCAGCACATTAAGAAATGCATTATGCAAGACTGCAGCTGAAGCTTATCCTTGAGCTTCATTCTTGAGCCCACCCCCTCCAACTTAATATTTCTCCCTTCAGTAACACTCATCATCATTTTCCTTTCAGACAATATACCCTTCTTACAATTTATCTTACAGTTTATCTTAGAGATTTCCACTTTCCTAGCTTAATTAGTAGCTCCTCTCTTTATCAAAGTCCAGAGAGAATATCTACCATATCTCCCTTGTCTAAGAAATCTTTCAGCAAACAAAACTGTCACATTAATCTGACACTGTCTATCTCTAGTAACCTCTGCTGCAATGTGTCCTATTTGTCATTTGCCTGGGGGTCCTTATTAATTACTCTTTTACACTGAACCTTATGCCAAGAGTAATCCCTTAGAAGTACATCAGTAAATGCCTTTATATAATTTATCCATCTTCGAAGATACGATCTACTTATGAACAGTTCACAATACAAGCCAAATTTCCCAAAAGAATTATTAATTGCATAGTTTTAATTAATGTTTTTTTCCAGTTCTCTTGACAGTGAGTTTATCCCTTCCACCATTTTTATGGTCAGCATCTCCAACAATAATCATTCTTCATTGATCTAAATCTACACGTACCTGAGTTGAATGAATCTTGACATAGGAAACTCACTACAGTCCCCTTTCTACCAAATCGTACTGACTTGCTCAAAGTCATACATGATGCCAGCCTCAAAGACATTTCCTACCTTAACATCCCCAAATACACAGCAGTCACATTCATCTCTGTCACTAAAATGCAGATGGTATAGTTATGACCCCTATACCTAAATATATGCAGATCTTTGTTTGCTGCAGTGAATGCCAGCCATGCTTTCAGTGTGCTCAAACCTAGTTAGTTCTCCAGATTTGTAGGCTTTAATTAACTAGTCTCTATATGGCATCGAAAAATATTCTGTGTTGCGATCCATGTACAAAACTTGAAGCTCTGTTCCAGCAGCTTTTTGCTAGAAGGAGATCTCTATAGACTTGACGTGAATTTGGGGATGAACCTGCGTAGCTTTTCAAGAAGTCTGCATATTGAATGGGGAAATTCTATTAACAAAGTGGGATAGTAGATAATAATCCTATTGTGATAGATAATAATCAAGTAGTAGATAATAATCCTATTACCCAAGTACTCAGAAGTGGAGAGAATAGACCCTGTTCCTCTATTTCTTCGCTATTCCATGTGTTTGCCTATAAATATCTGATGATTTGATACATTTTTCTATCGTATTGAATAAAATTATCTCATATTTACTTGTTTTCCCCATGACTGTGGCACATCCCTGTTTCTTTCTTTATACCTAGATAGCAAGTTGCAATTTTATGGGTCAAAGATAATCTGTTGGTAATGGTTGAGTATATTGTCAAGTGAAATAGTGATTAGGGATAAACAATATGATCAGTCAGTTATACACCTCAGTCTGGAATTACTCAGCTGGGTGTAGACTTTCCCATGAAGCCTTCATGCGAGCAGTAGGTTTGCCCTGACTGCAAATATCTGAGCTTTATTTTCTTGAGTAGACAAGTATTCCAGTCCAAAATGAATTTGAAATATCTGTAAAGTGTCATTTAGCAGCCTCATACTCATGTTATGTACTGCTGTTAATGACAAGAGAGGATCAGACCTAGTGTTAGCTCCATGAACCATCCAGTCATTTATCAGCTGTGCTGTTTCAGAGCAACATATCAGCAAATGCAGGCAAAAATGACGGAAGCGTTAAATATCTCAGTATACTTTTGCCAGAAAATGATCCCAATTTGAATAACTAAATGCAACATGTTTTAATCAGCCTTGAAATGTCTACCATGCCCAACAGGCATTCTTGTCACTAACCAATGTGACACAGGGCTCTGACTCAAGTTCGGAAAGCAAACAGCTGCAGCAGTTCAAGATGTTATCATATTCCCCTGTTACCTCCATCACTTGCTACCACACCTCTGCCTGCGGTTAACACCACAGCAACAGATTTGGCAGAAATGAACATGCACCCACATTTCAACCAAGCCGCAGTCTCATGCTGTAGCATAAACTCGTCTTCATCAGTGACTTAAGCCATGACATCGCACAAGCAATGAGGCTGGGCACATATCCCTCCAACCATTTTGACTGCTGTGACATCCAGCAAACTGGGCAGCTGACGTCCCAACTGGGCAGTAAGGAATCACAATCAGATTCAACAGCTGGCCTGCCATAGCTCTAATAAACATACTCTTTAGGGTATTATTGAGATTATTTAACACAGTTAAAGGTCACAGCTCAAAAGTAACATATTTTGGCTGGAATGTCCAAGGGTTAAATTTCAGATACTTTTCCTGTCCATCTTTCTTACTGCACAGAGCAAACTAAAATTAGACCTAACGTTTAGTAATGCATAAGTGAGTGACTGGCAAAATTACATAGATGAGATAAAAGATTTCTTTTTTCAAAATCCACTTTGTATTGAATTTCTTCTGAAGTGTTATCAAAAATTATAACTCACCCAAAATACTTTAATCCAGTGCTAGTCTGCATGCTCCCAAATTAATTTCCTTACAGGAAATTTTACATCTTTGAGAGCAGTTAATTTACAACTGCTAAAACTATAGGCATTCTTGGCAGACCTAGATTAGCTTTATGGCATGATTATCTGAGATGTGTATTTATCCATACKCCAAGGGTGAATTAGCAGCCAGATGAATATAGAAAATGGTCAGTAAGGAAAAGAGAATTACACTGGGAAAAAAATAAAAACTGTCTGTGACATAATTTTCATATATAATTCTATACTCATGTAAACCAACGTGAAACCTTACAATCAAGGTTTTGAAGATACATAAGTGTTACTAATGAGATACTAGATTTTATTTAAAATATTATGAGGTTTCCATCACATATCCTTTCAGCATCTAGTTGTGGATCAAATCATGTTGTTTTTACTAAATTATCCCTCAGGTAAAATTCCTGCTGATCAATGACAGAATAAAGAAATTCAGGTTAAATTTGGCAATATATTAAAGAAATGAATGGTTTGCACAACTTATTGTACTGGACACTGGATGGAACACTATGAAAAAATACRTATGTAGAATACTAAGAGAACCTAGATTTAGGCATAGAACTAGATGTACTAGCTGTTTAATCTTTCCAGCTATGCAACACAGATTAAAATGTTTGGGCTGATTTGCTAGAGTTACTTGCAACTACAGTAATCATTTTTAAAAGAAAATTTGATATTCAAGTCGATAGCGTTCCTTTAAATGTACAAACACATACCATCACCCTCAGCCATACACACAAACATATGTGTATGTGACTATTGGAGAACATCATGTGAAGGGGCCACATTTTAGATTGCCTCAGTCCTCAGCAGTTCCCACTGGCAGTCACAGAGCTGTTGGATKCTGTGCAATTCTGTCACTTCACTTTGGTGCTTCAGTGGCAGCTGTAATTTGAAAAAAAATTGTTCTCATAAATGTCTGAGCTATTTGGCCAAGTTCCTGGTATCCTTTGCCTACACAAAACTGTCTTCTCCTCAAGCCCTGTTAATGCATTAAAATGTTACCAGAGATCTCCATTGATCTCACCTTGTCATGCAAGAAGTTTCCAAATTATTTCTTGCTAGATTTTGGCTTTAACTGACACGTGTCACTATCGTTTCATTTGCCTTGAAGCGTTCAATGTCTGTCTCAAGTGCAAACCAAGGATCCTTGAGCCAAACTCTTGTCAAGCACATGCACAGAATTCTTTTGAGCTCGAAAGAGTAAATCTGGCAGGAAGGCTAGTCTGAAGGGTGATATCACCACTAACCCTGTTTTATTTTCTGCCTAGTGAGAATGAAGAGAAGAAAACTTTATATAATATACAATCTAAATGCAGCAGAGGGCATGAGCCTGTCAGCCTATCATTGACATGAGACATGCATACCTGGATCCTGACAAGGATATTTTGTGAGCAAATGCAATAATGAGGCTTTTAAAAGCACTCATTTAAGAATGGTGAATGATTTAGAGCTGTGCTTGCGCAAGTTGTGATTTAAAAGGCTGGAGGCCTCAATTTGAGCCACTAAAATTCAAAGTGACAGAAACTTACAAAATTTTATTGCTCCACATTTAATAAAATTTACATTTACAAGCTGTCAGTTTGAAATGCTGAATAACTCATAGTTTAGAATACTGAACACCAGTTTGGATTGTGCTTGAAGTTCACTACTACTTGCTTACAATGTTTCTCAGATATTCAGAATAATCCTTCAATCAAGCACTTCTATTATCTCTGTTAACTCAGCTCTGAACTCCCAAACRTACGGACTTTACAAGAAGGTCAGGGAAAGACATGTGTCTTGTTGCCATAAAATAAGGCATAATTAAAAGCTCCCTTTTTGCTTGTTTAATGTGCTAATACGAGAACATTAAGGCTGATGTACCAACTACTGCTTGGTTGCTCCAGCTGACCTTTTTTTTTTTTTTTTTTTTATTTACGGACTCAATTATGTAGACTCTTAAATCCACAGCATTGGTGGGTGGTAAGGTAGATGGTTAATGAAGAAACATAGGGTAGGAAACTCCTTTAATCCCTGTTTTATATGTATCTTGGGTAACATTTTTTGAGGAACAAGGATCAAAGATTGTAACTTTAAGAAACTCTCAAGACAGGAATAAATGTACATGGTTTTAAGGCACCCCTAAAAATTATGAGATGGCTAATATCCCCATGATTCTGTGGTCTGTTCTAAAACGAAAATATTAAACCAAATGTTTGGCTCTGTATAATAAAAACAGATTATCTAATGGTTTCCAGTGAGAAATATGAGAAAGACCATTCATAAAGGCTCCCTAATAGTTATGAATTATAAAGACTTCCTCATTTTCAGTATAAACTGAGACCCCAATAGAAACTATTAGATATTTATTCACAAGCCCTCAAAGGGACTGCACGTGGACATTTTTAATTAACATTATTTGCAACACCTTCCTCAAGTTGTTTATTATTAATATGATGTGTTTTGAAGTCCTTACCAGAGGGTTTTCACCACTTACTCTAATTACACCATTCTTATATAACTTTAATACTTTTAAAAGGATACAATGATTTGCAGTCTATACTTATTTTAATTAAAAAAGAAAACTGTGCTTAAGTAATCTAGGTCGTAACATACCAAAGAAAAGTCAGGAAACATAAAATAAGTGTTGGGTCATTCTTTTTTACATGCCACTATGTCTTTGCTTTGGGGGGAGGGGGAGGAGAGAAGCTAATTTAAAAATAAAACCACATTTTGACAGATATACATTTCCAGACATGTCTCGGTTGCCCAATTTACCATTCCTTTTCCAACTCTCCAAAATCTTTTGGTATTTCATAGTGAGTATAAAATAGCAGGTATCACCCTTAGTTCACCTTATGTGGTATAAAAGGGGGTTGTTCCACACTGTCCAGGTGTTTATGCCAGTATATGGTGAACTCCCAAGTCCACATGCACCTCAGCAAGACAGTTCTCTTCARGATCAGTTTAGAGTGAAGCATAAGCCAGGGTAAAAGCTTTCTTGTCTTACTTTATTTGAATTATTTTCTGTAACATTTCTCTGTCATGCTGTTTTATCTATTGAAGCCATACACCAAAACTGCATAGTTAGCATGGTAAGTCTGCAGATATCTGTTTGATGTTACACTGGTGGTAGCAAAGATAGAAAATATGCGGAAAACTATTGACATGACCTCATGGTCTTGTCTTAAAGGATAAACAAACTTTGCCGGTTTCTTCCTAGAGAATAGTAAAGACGAAGAAAAGTGCTACTGCAGAAAAATGGGAGCTCAGCAAAGCCTGAGTTGAACCATAATGGACAATTAAATCAGTTCATACTTCAACAAAGATCCAAAAGGCTCAAACAATGCTTAAATTCTATTCTTTAGCTAGAGGTTAATGTGTTGAAATTCAGTGTCTCAACTAAAATGAAGCAGACACCTGACACCTCCCTTTCAGAGCATATGTTAAACTGTCTGCACACTCAGCTACGCTTTTTCTTTGCAAATTACACCTTGTCATTGAGACTAAGTGACAYAGAGACTCTTGGTTTTGTAAATAATAACTTAAACTCTAGAACACAAGATGGCAGTGTCAGACACAATGTGCCAGCCCAGCAGTGGGACTACAAGCTGGTTCAGCTTGACCTCCTCAGAGTAGGGCCAGAAGCAAACAGTGCAAAGGATTTGGTGCCTTCCTTGATACCCATGTGGAAATCTAGCTGTGAAGTTCAAAAGAAAATGTCCTGGAGAAGGAATGTAATGTAGTAAAGAAACARTATTCTGTGTAGAACAGGTCTTGCTTCCTTACAGGTCTCTGAGGTCTCCAGGTTTGAAATGGTGTGTTAAGACATTACAGTAATATGTGTCTCACAAAGTTATCCAGGAAACTGACCTTCTGTTCCTGGAATCTTGCTTTTGTTTCTCTGAGGTTATCTTACCAGAGAACAGAGATCTAGGTTGTTTAAAATGTATTTTTTTCAAATTAATATATCATCTATTTCTGTAGCTATCCTAATTTTTGTCAAAAAGCATACAGGAAAGACTATTTTACTAACTCTGAAATGTCTTGGGTTTTCTCTTTGCTTTCTTGGGAACCTCAATACAATAAACATATAAGCATAAGCATGAAGGCATGAGCATATGAAAGTGAGGGTGGAAGAGGAGAGAATACCACCTAGAAAATGTGCCAGGAGCCCCAACTCAAACCTGGCAGAAATTTAAGTATCTGGAATCCAGACCTTTGCTGCAGTCTCAACGGAGCACAGACTCTACAGACCTTTAACGATACCACAGTATGTCCAAATCTGATTAAGATAATTAACAATTGCTCTTCTGCTGCATTTGGGGTCTTTCTAAGAGGGTGTTATTGGTGACTTCCCTAGCACTACAGAGCACCTGAGCCCCAGTCCTGCTCCCCTTGAAGGCAATGAGAATAATTCATTGCATGATACAGTACTGGACCACCAACTCCCCAGTTCCAGTGAAGTAAAACTTTCCCGGAGGTTTTTGTTTGTTTGTTTGTTCCTGAAAAGAGACTGGTTAGAAGATTTGATCTTTTCTTTATGATAATTTAATGGAACAAAGCCTGTTCCTGCAGAACCTTACATGAATAAGACCTTTGACAAAAAATAGAAGGTTAGCCAATACAAAATTGCAAAAAATATGTTGGAAAGAAATAAATACTTTTGTAGTCACTAATGGTAATTAGAATTTAATCTCACATTATTCTTCCTTGTACTAAATAGGAAGGATTTTGTCTCTTCAGAAATCAGCCTGTGCCCGGAGTCCTTGTTCTGAACCAACCAAACAAGTATCATGTGACTGTTCAATAGTCAATGCCTGAACGTGAGTGCAGAGCCAGGACTCTCTGCATCTAAATTAGGAGGGAGTGAGGGATCAGCCGTGGGTGGCTGAAGGCAGATGGATGAGTCAATCGCTGTTGTACTTCACCCCGGCGAACACAGCCGTGGCTCCCATGAGATCACTTTCCTGAGGGATCCCAGACCGATCCGTGCTATCAGTGATTGCTACTTGAGAGTAGATTTTGATGAGACCATTCCCATCTTGAGCCTAAGCACCCCCCAACAGGCAAAGCAGTTCCCGCCCGTCCCATTCGATCCCGTCTCGCAGCACTGGAACAGTTCAGAGCGGGCGGGTGGGAACCAGAGAGATTCGTGACTTACTGAGAAAGTTTGACCCTGGACGTCCCCCACCTCCCCCGCACCCCAACTTGCAGCCGAGCTCCATGGTCTGGCCAGGCCCCCCCCCCCCCCCCCCGGGGAGCACCCTCGAGCAAGGGCTGATTCCTGCACGGATGCGGCTCATCCGAAGAGTCACTTGCTGCCCCTGGCTCTGGGCTCGACTCCAGCTAATGCGCTTCTCCCGTTGACCTAAACCGGCACATCCGTGCGGGGAGAGCTGGGTCGTGCAAACGCGGATAGGAGAGCGCAAAGCGGTACTGGAGAGCCTGCAGAAGTAGGGGCCGGTGGGTTAAAGCACCCAGCGGGGGAGGCGAAGTCCCGGCAAAGGAGCTAACCCGTGTGTGCCGGGGGGAGCGCAGAAACCGAGGCGGCAGCTGGCTCTGCAGCTCCCCGGCCCGGGCCGCCGACTTCGCCTGCGGCGTGTTTCGGTCTGCGGGAGGATCGGGCGATGCGGACCTCTCCGAGGCGAGACGCCCTCGCTCCTGGTAGTCAATCGGCACTAGCTAACTTGCAGTGCCGTATTTTTTGGCACGTAATGGGCGGATTTTTTCCATCTCCTTTCTATCGAACTCTAGGGCTAAGAACACAATTTGTTTAATTCTTGGGAAAATTGCAATAACATCACAGACATACCGTGAAAGGTTACCTACAAATATACCTCCAAATCAAAATACCTCTCTGGGAACCGAGAAACCTCAGGCAGGCAATCCCCACTAGTCTTAATTTTAAGACTAAACGGAGAGAGTCCTCCTCTTTCTTCGTTAAAAAAGACTAACGCTACGGTTAAAGAACCACATTTCCTCATCTTCAGGTGGCCAAAGGAGGGTTGTTTGGGAAACCGTTTCGCATTAACCTCCCCCCCTCCCCCCCGGGTTCACGGCTTTGGCACACGGCTCGCAGGGCGGGCACGGAGCTGGGCCGGCGGTGCGCAGCCGGGGAGATGCGGCAATCAGCAAGAGCCACCTCACCGATGCCAAAACCTTCTCGCCACCCTGAGCTATCATCTGACCGTAAACATTTGCCACGCAGCCCTCCCCTCCTCGGGCACCCGTCCGGGAGTTTCGCCTTTGAGGAGCACACGGGTCCCCGAGAGCCTCTGCGCCGCCCGAGGCTSCGGGCAGCAAGACTGCTGCTCGCCGCTGCCTTCGGAGCGAGTAGCAAACCGAGCAAGCAAACAAAACCAATAAGCAGGAGCTGTCGGGGTTGGGCCGGTTTTAAGCTTGTGCAGGGAAAAGCTGGCTGTGGGGAGCGGCGAGCTGCCGAGTGGGTTTGTTAGGAGGCGCGCCGGGGAGGCAGTGCGGGGGCAAGAGCCGGGGACCCCCCGGGGCGGGCCCCGAGTGTGTCACCACGCCGGAGACCGCCAGCCCTCAGATCTGCCTGTCCCACTGGAAACACGCGTGACCCGGGGCTGAGCCTCGCTGTCGCTGTAAATAGGCCTTGTGCTGCCTAGGAAAGCATTTTACCCGAGGGAGAGAAAAATGCCGCTTCAGCATCTCCCCTTATTTCCTCCTTCTACAGCTGTGACTAGGATATCCAGTCAATTATTCATGCCAGAGAAAATTCGTCTTATAGCTCTTTCAATAYAGAAATATTTTGGAGGTTAAAAAAAAAAGAGAGMGATGCCATCCCTGCAGATCTTTAAAAGAGCAGAGTTTCTGTTTTTGCAACACTTGGCACGGACTTTGTGCCTAACTATAGCAGGGCGCTCCCGTAGTGTGGCGGTTAAAAACAGACGCTGCGGACGCATTCAAAAAAAAATCACTCAGGGTAAATTCTCACCCTGCTGCGTCTGGAAAACTGTCCGGCTGCGTGGAGGGGACCAAGGCACCCGCGCGCGTGTGACCGCCACCTCGAGAGCTGCTGCGACGGCCCAAGCATCGCGGCGCTCCGTGGAGGCAGCGCGGATAAACGGAGCCGCGGCTTATGCTTCGGTAGGTTACCCCGGAGCCAGCAGAAATACCTTGCTCCGTGTGCATCAGATTTCCAGGTGAATTCCCAGGGAATTCTGGTGCACACGATGGAAAGTAACTCCGTGCCCTTTCGTTTTACTCCTGGTCCTCYCCACCATCCTTTCCCTCTTCTCCCACTATAGGACAGGTCAGGGCTTGCATCCCGGCGTCGAGGAAATGCAGGGCTTGCCGCCTGCGCTGGGAGTCCGTCTCCTCTCGCCTTGCTGGAACACACGGTCCTTCCCGGCTCGCGTCGGCGGCAGCGCCTGCGGGAAGCCGGAACAGCCCGCCAGGGCGCCTCTGACTTTCGCATCGACCCAGTTTCCTAGCTGGGGCTTCCTCCGCGTCTTAACCCGGCCTCCGGGCCGGGGCCGCGGGGAGCCCCCGGGCGGGCTCCCGCCTGGCGGGAGGGCGGCGGCGCCGGCTGCGCCGCGGGTTCCCTGCGTGGGGCACAGGGCGCGGAGCCGGCCCGCGGAGCTGCCGTCGGGGGGGGCGCCGAGAGCGGAGGGCCGTGCTCCGGCGGCCTGGGGAAGGGCCGGGCTGGGGGCTCGGGGGTGGTGACATCCCAGGTGCCGGCCCTCCCTCGGAGGAGAGGGGCTTCTTGCGGCAGATGTCATCAGGGCCTCGCCGCCGAGCCCGGCGCGTTTCAGCCACATATGGTGGGTGGATTTAGGTGTCAAAAGCCGGCGAATTAGAAATGGTAATTGTCCGTCATTATGGGTGAAACGCGATCTATCACAACAACTGGAACATGTCTGGGCGCTAGCAAAAATAATTTGAATGATTAGCGATCATTATGGATGTCAAGCAGCGTCCATTAAGTTGTATGAAGAAATTATCCTTGACGTGCGAAATCAAACTACAAATACACAGGCCTGGCATTGAGGAGACCCTCCCTGCTGGGCCGCGGGGAGGCCGGGAGCAGCCCGGCGGGCGCTGGCAGGGCCCCGGCCGGGTCCTGCCGCGGAGAGGCGCCGAGGCGGCCGCGCTCGCCGGGTCGGGGCGGCCGCGCTCCCGCCGCCCTCGCCGGGGCCAGGGCCGAGCCCAGGGCCAGCGGGGCCCTGCGCACGGAGAGGGTCGGGACGGAGGCGAGGCAGGGGCGCTTTGTCGCTCAGAAGCGTTTTGGCTCGGAAAGGCAGGCGAGGGACAGGGAAGTGCGCTGGATGCGGCGTGTCCCGTGCAGCTCCCAGGTACCTTCCAGAGGAAAGAGGCAAGGAAGGAAACGATGGGTCCTGGACCTCATAGGAGGCGTCCTGGAAAGTGTCGTCTTCCAGGGAACGGCTCCATCCCCCGTGGCTGCTGCAGTCCTTGGCAGGAGCGGGCGCCCGGAGCCCCGCTCGCTGCGCAGCGCAGCGCCCGCAGCCTGCGCCGCCGCGCTCACTGCACCGCGCCCGCCTCACCCCACGGCCCTGCCACCGCTCTGGAAACGACAATCTTTCCGAGACGAGATCAGTTTACAAACATTTTCCACTTTTGCAAAGGCTGATTTCCCCTCCCCCCCCCCGAGATAAAATATCTCCCCCCCCCCCTTTTTAAGTCCTCCCCTTAAGGCTAGGGTGAGCGATAGGATTATAGGATTTCTTTCTGCACACTCTCCCTTCGGTTCTAACGTTTCTTCAGCAAAATCTTTTGCTCACACCGCAATCAAAACTGGATATTTAAGTAACTTTGGGAATAATTTGATAAAACTATGCTATTCTGATCTCCCGGGCCATAGACTGCCACGGACATTTAAGCAGAAATCCCCAAGGTCCTCAAATCCACAGTGCAGACTTAGTTTTTTAAAGTGATGCACAAAAGCTGTTTCCTAAGAGCGAGGGAAAACGGTCGAGTCTTCTAGACATTTTTTTAAATCTCAGAATTCGGGCAAATCTAAGACAATTAAAGGCACCTTCAGAGACACTTGACAAAATGACAGGCTGCACCCCAGCAGAGTCGTGTTTAAAACCAGGAAAATTAAGGCATATCTTATTTTCTTGCCTCTACTGCTGGGGGGGAGTAAAATGTCCGTAGATGTTTCCCGTTTGTGTTTATTGTTTACTCTTAACTGGAAAAGAAGAACCACGAATCATCGTTATTTTTTATTGTTAGCTATGGCTAAAATATTTCTTTGCCCTGTTCAGTTTTAAGTTCCGTGCAACAGTGCAGAGCAGAGATGCAACACCGTCACTTCGGTAAATCTGTTCAAGACATCCGCCAAGGAGGAAAACGGATCCGCGGCTTCTTCGCGGTGCATTTCGAGAAGTGCACCCCGCCGTCTGCCCTGCCTCGGGGTGCATTTCCTACAAGCATCCTGCGGCCACGGTCACTTTTCGCTCGCATTTACCAAGACAAATCCCCGACACAATCTGCCTCTCGTTTTGCTTCTAGCTGTCACAAGCAGCAGAGCCCGCACAAATCTCGCCGTGAAAGCCAGGCTCACCCGGCAGTGAGCCGAATTCCCTTCCCTTCCCCCTTTTAGGTGTAACACGGCGCAGGTCCGAGAGCGATGTGTATTTACCCCTACCCTGGGGGCAAGGGCGTCTCGCCATCGGCCGGCTTTAACGGGGAGCTGAACATAGATGTCGAGCAAGGCTGTCAAAGCGAAATCTCCCGTCAGAGCTAAAAGGCAGGGTTAGCTCTGAAACAGCAGAGAGCTGAAACGGTGCTTTTCTGAGTCGCTTGTAAGATTTGCTTTCCCCATAGGGCAGTTTAGGGAACGAAGCAGGAGCCTGTGCCCCGAGCAGCGGGCTCCCCCGGCGCCCCTCCGCCCGCCCCGCTGCCGGTGCCCGCTCCCCGCACGGATGCCCTCTAGCCCCGAGGAGCTGAAAACCAGCCCCGTGCTTGCTTTTCCAATCTTTCTACCGTTTTCCAGCTCGGATTTTGTGTGCGATGAGAACCCGTTTTATGGCTGTTCTTGCCACGTCTGAACCACTGCTTTGGTTTTCAGTCGGCCGTTTATGCTCGATGTCTCAAAAAAAAAAAAAAAAAAAAAAGCCTTGTTTGCAATACAGAAAACCCTATTACACTATTACACAGATTTATATTTTATTAACTTTGTCCTTGGTCTGGCGGAAGGGACCCCACTCACCAGTCCCGGTAGTCACTTGCACCCTTTCTGTAACGAGCAGGTAGTCACGGCAGGCACCACCCGCCTGCGCCCTAGCAGCAGGGCAACCCCTCCGCAGCCCCTCGCCTGACGGCTCCCAGAGCCGAGCTGTTGCGGGAGAGCAGGCATTTCCCCGGGCTCTGCTCAGATGCATTTACGTTTAGCAGAGGATCCGTTGCCGTTTGCCAGCAGTGTGTTTCGGGAGCCCAAGCGCCAGCCTCACCTCTCTGCCAGTGAGTCAGATTTTAAGCAAAAAGCCCCGGGCGCACCTGAGAGCCCAGCGTCAGCGTAACCCGGAGCTCTGCAGCCACCGCTGCCCGGTGTTACTCCCAAGCATGGCAGGAGTGCCCCGACAACTGCGATAACCGCCAGGATCGCTAGGGTCCGGCTTTGTGGCTAAGGTGTCTCCCCTCTCCAGCACAGAGCTGGGGCCCTGCTCACCGCCAGGGAAGGAGGCAGGGATGGCTCTTCAGCCGGCCCCGAGGGCTCTGGGAAGCTCACTGCTCCCAGCCCCGCAAGAGCAAAACTCCTTTGCTCTCAGCAGCGGTTTTCCCTCGCCCCCGCCCCGGGACCTGGCTGAGAGCTGGGCAGAGTGGCGTTTGCAGCAGCACACGGGCGGGAGAGAGCAGCCGTCGGTCGCGGTCTGCACCGGGCTGCGGCCAGCCCACGGCCACGGTTGCCTCCCGGGAGGGCCGGGCATGAACTCGCCCTCCCGCTCAGCTCTGCGGGCCTCCCTCCTGCGAGAGCGTGCCGATTACCATAACTCTCCCCTCCTTCTAAAAAAAAATGGATGATGATAYATAGAGTGTTAAAAAAGCACAAGTCTCGCCCGCAGGTGGGATCCCCCCTGCCCCGCTCCCGTGTTCCGGCAGGGCAGCGGGCTGCAGCTCCGCGCAGGCTGCCCTGGCACGGAGCTGCCCGGGGCCGGAGGAAAAACGCGGCCGCCCCCGGAGGCGCCTTTCGGTGCGCGGGGCCTTGCGGGCGGCGGTGCCGGCCTCGCCGTCGGGCCGCGGGGGCCGCGGGCCGCCTCGCAGGGCAGCGGCCCGGGCACGGCCTCCGCGCCCGCCGGAAAGCCCAGCTCCGCCGCGGGACTCAGCAAGGAAATAGTTATTGGCCTTCTCACTGCTTCGTGCTGCTGCTCACCGCAGCAGCACACCATGCTAAGGCAGAGCCCACTTTTGGGGGGCTTTCGGGCAGGCAAGGGTTCGCCAGGACTGGCAGCGGGCGCAGACCCAGGCTGCGGCCGGGGCCGAAGGAGGTGCCTCCATTTTTTTTTTTTTTTTTTTTTTCCGTCGGGGGGGAAAAACTCAAGTTCGGGGCTGCCCCCCGGGAGCCCCTGCTGCCATGGCTTGGGGCTCTCCTGGCGCGGACTGTTCAGCTTTTCCGCGTCAGCCTGCCCGGACAGGGCAGCGGCTCGCCGTTGCCCGCAGCCCGGCCCCCCCACACACACACCCAGGCAGGCCCCCCCGCACCCCGGCAGGCGCCAGGCTGCCCGTGCCCCTCGCTCAGCCGCGCTCCCAGCGCTTCCCGGCCCCGCGTTTGGCTCCCGAGCCCTCCCCGCGGAGCTGTGTCCTCCAGACGGCCTTGGTGCTGCGGACGGGAAACACCCGGTGATTCCTCCCGTCTGTCGGCAGAGGGGCCGGAGGCCGCCTCGAAACCCCGCGTGGGGAGGTCGGGTCGGGCGGGGGGGCCACGGGCCTTCCCATGCCCCCGGCGGACGGCGCGGGGCCGTCCTCGGGGCGGGAGGAGCGGAGCGGGAAAGCGCCGGCCCGAGCCGCTCGCCTGCCGGGGGAGAGGGCACCGACCTCCGCGCCACCTTTGCTCCCCGCTCCGCGGAGACTCGAGGGGCCGCGCAGGTGCCGCGCTGCCAGGGCGGGCGCGGGCGCGGGGCTGGGCGTGGGGGCGGCGGCGCGGCCCCGNGAGGGGCCGCGCAGGTGCCGCGCTGCCAGGGCGGGCGCGGGCGCGGGGCTGGGCGTGGGGGCGGCGGCGCGGCCCCGCGCTCCGCGCTGCGCGCCGGGGCAGGTCTGCTCCGCGCAGGGCAGCTTGTGCCCCCAAGCTGCTCTTTTTTTTCCTGGGGAAGCACCGCTGATTCCTACCCGAGAAGCCCAGTGTGCGTGCGTGGTGGTGAGGGGGAAAATCTGCGTGGTTTCCTGTTTTATTGCCCTGTGAGCGAGCGGGAGGTATCTAAATATAGGCAGGCTGCTGGCTGCAGAGTTAGCCTCTACGCCTCTGCGAGTGTTTAATACACAAACACAAGCGCCTATGGAGACATATGCAAAGATATACACAATTTACATTATATTTCAACAATCGAATTTCTCGTAGCTGCGGTAGTTCTCTCTCTGTCTTTTATTATTATTGCKAGTGTTTTTTCTTCTTTAAAAATGTAACTTGTCAATGGCCGGATGGAAATTCATTCCCACGGGTTCTCTACGTATTCGAGATTTGGAAAGGAGACCGACGCTGGGGTGTATCATTAGGAAGATTATTTTCATTTTGCAGYTGTGGACGTGCTGATGAGCTGAATGTGTATTCAGAGAGGGTTAGGGGAATGGAGAAAGGATGCTGGGGTCCAAATTTTTCTGTCAACTTAAACGGTGAAAATCCAAAATAATTTCTTTGACCTTGATACAATTACACAGAGTTTACTGGGTATTTTGTCGGGTAAGAAAAGACAAAAAAATCATGGTGTTTACTTTATATTTTAAAATATAAAGATATCAATAAAAAACAGGAAAACAAATACCCCCAAACTCCTGTAAATTTGCATTACAATTATCAATTTATTTTTTCCGACGTAAAATAGCGACATTTCCCAAATATCAGATTTTGTCAATATCAAACGAAAACACTCACGATATTTAAATATTCGATATTAAAAATGGTTCTAACTTCTCAGTAACTCACTAGTGTCATCTTTTTCAGCAATTGCTGTCTTGAGTAAAATGCATCTTAGTTTCTCAGGATTCAAAGAAAAATAGTTTGACACTTTATCCTGCGTTTGTGTTATAACCCAAAGAATAAAGCCCCGGGGAAGGTCTCATGATCGACGCTTTCTTTTCATATCAGGCCATTTCCTACAGCGCTACATCCATCAGCAAGCACGAACAAAAATAGTAAAACGCGGTGACCAACAGGAAAAAGAAGACTTCGAAATAATCCTCTCCCTAGATCATGGAGCGCAACAGCAACAACAGCCAGCTTCACCGAAAGCAGCTCCCTTCATGCGGCCTCCCCATCCCTACCGGGGCCAAACCTTCCGCTGCTGTAAATTGTCCCAGTTCATCGGAGTCATTGAAGTCAGCGTCCCTCGGGTTGCAATCTAAACTATTTTGGGATGGACACGGGGGTGCAGGCAGAGAAAAAGCCCCGGGGGCAAGAAGAGGAGCAAACAGTCCTTTCTGCGGGGCAGCACCTTCACAAGTGCTTAGTCCTTTGATCTAAAACTTTTATTTTCCCAGGAGGGAAGTGATAGGAAAGGCGGAAGAAAATATCTAACGGGTGGAGGAGAGGAAAAAAAAAAGGGGGGGGTTTCAGGATCGACCCTAAGAAATGTCATTCCTCCCGGTATCGTCCAAGATCGTCGCTAAAACGCACCCTCCCCCTGGCTTCAAACCCACCGGGACGGCGAGATCTTGAGCGCGCTCCTTTCGCGAGTGAGATTGTCAGCACGCCCGGAGTAATAAAAACAAAAACAAAACAAGCCCCGAGATGCCATGAGGACTGACGGCTTTGGAGGCAGACAGCTCACCCCGAGCCGCCGGTGGGGCCGGGCATTGCCCCCCAGGAGCCATTCGCCCGTCCCGGAGCCGGCGGGCGGGCGCAAAGCGGCCGGGAGGACCGTGCCCGGAGCGGGGGAGATGCCCCCGCAGGGCGAGCGGCCGCAGCCCCAGCACGGCTTTCCCGAGCCGCGGGAGAGCGGCGTGGCGTGGCGTGGCGTGGCGTGGCGACCAGGGTGGGCCGGGGCCGAGGGGGCGGACGAGGACGCAGCTCGGCGGCCTCGTGCAGAGGGGCGCAAGGACGGCGGCACAGGCTGCCCGCGGCTGGCCGGGGACGAGGCTCTCGGCGCCGCTAGCAGCACCGCCTTCCTTTGCTCGGTTTCCATCGGCGGAAAGTCCGCGCGACCCCGCGGGGCAAAGGGTGGCGGGGGAGAGGCGGCAGCACCCGGGCGAGGCGGCCGCCTGCAAGCGGGGTCGCGGAGCGCTTAACCGGCGCGGCGCACCGCGGAGCAGGGCCGCGGCCGGGCCCGAGCCGCCCCGGCGGCTGCCGCGCTCGCACAGCGGCCCCGCAGCCTCCCCGCACCGGGCCCCGGCAGCGGCTCCCGCAGGCCGGGCAGCAACCAGCGGCGGGGCCGTGCGGCCGCCACCGCGCAGGCGGCCCAGGTTTGCTGCGGAGACTGAAGGCGGTTCACTTGCAGGCGGGAGGCTGCCCCAAGCGGCTGCTGCAGCTCTGCTTGGATGCAAACGGCTTTGGCCGTTTCGCTGAGGGCCGGGAAGCCCCCGCCGGGGCGACCCCCGGCTCCGCGCCCGGGGCCTCCGCCGCGGGCCCCAGCGCCCGGGGCCTCCGCTGTCCCGACTCCGGCAGAGAGGAAACGAACGGCCGAGCCAGGCACGCTCCCCGGGAGCGGACAAGGCTTTTGACCGCGGAGCGGTCTGCGAAAGCGAACTTAGGCCGGGGGCAGCGGCTGGACCGCCTGTCCCGGCTCGCCTACGCGAAAAGCCCCTTTTCTGTTCCTCCGCTGCGCAGAGGCTCTCCCGGCCGCGCCACCTCCTCAGCGTAACTGCAGCAGCTGTGAGAGAAACCCACGGCTCCTTCTCCGCAGCGGCAGGAACCGTCCGTACCCTGAACAYACATTATCGAATACCTCCTACCACCACCGGCCCGAACATTCAGCTCCGGTCCCTGGGCCCCCTCTGCCGCCGCGGGGCCGAGCCGCGCCGGGGCCGCCCGGTGCCGCGGCGCGGGGAGCAGC
>NW_028186206.1:187467-189197 GCF_003343005.1 Rhea americana
AAAAAAAAAAAAAAAAAGTACAGCGAGTAGCTTACAAACATTCACAATTCATTTGAAGTAAATAATCTAATTGAGTGCACAGTGCCGTTAAAAGAGAAAGGGAGAAAAAAAAAGTGATGAGTTAACTTGAAAAAGAGTCTGTAATTACATTGCTGAGCAGATCAGAAATCCCGCCCCAAAGGAGAGATCTGCAGAAAAACTGTAGAAGGCACTGATGGCATTAAAATTCCCTATTACATCGATTTCTTAAAAAGCCTGACTAGAAATATTCACATTGAATATAAAAATAATAACAACAACAACTTTAATACAACTGGAAAGTGCGAAAAATCTGTAACTCCTCCCTCCCCCAACACGGAAAGATCTCAGGAAAGAGAAAAAAAGAAGTCTTGAGTTTTGATACAAGTCTCACCCTTTTGTGACATATTTATCCTTTGCCAGGGATCATGGTGTACAGGAATAACATGGACAACAAGAGCAGGGGGGATCTGAAAGAGGCTTCCTTACATTCAGCACCATACAAGGCACACTTAGTTTACAACGAGTTGGAAGAGCAAGGACTCAGACGTCAAAAATAATCTTCCTTACAATCCACCGAGGGAGTCCTTGATCTCCTCTTCTGAGTTGCTTTTGGTTTGTTTTTCCTTTTCTCTCCTTTTTTTTTTTCCTCTCTCTCTCTCCCACATAAGATCGTGTCTCTACCACTCCGAAGCGAAACGAAACACACAAACAAAAAGTCTACACCAAATACACCGACAGCATGGATACCATGAACTAGTTGTGCCGAACTGCAAGCGTCCTCGGCTGGTGGGGTGGGGTGGGAGCCGCAGGGGGGGCTGGCCAAGAAGTCTTACGCTGGAAGAGGAGCGGGTGAGGAATCATCCAAATAATATTAATAATAAAAATAACAATAAAATAATAATAAATACTGTCCAAGGCAGCGGCGGCGCCGGATCTGCGGAGCTGGAGGGGGGACAGAGGGGAGCTTGGTCTCCTGGCTGCCAGTGTGTGTGTGTGTGTGTGTGGGGAGGAAAGCGTGTGTGGGGGGGGCCTGTCACTGGGTGCCGGCGGCTGCGGCGCAGGTGGACAGAGCCCACCCGGGCAGGCAGTAGTAGGGGTAGTAGTAGGAGGGCTGCAGGGAGAGCAGCGAGGGCGGCCGCAGCACCTCGCCGGGGTGATACTGTCTCTGGTCGTCGCGCACCAGCACCTTGACGGCCACCTTCTTGGCGGCGGGGGCGGCGGCCAGCAGGTCGGCGGCCATCTGCCGCCGCTTGGTCTTGTAGCGCCGGTTCTGGAACCAGATCTTCACCTGCGTCTCGGTGAGCTTCAGCGAGGCGGCCAGGTCGGCCCGCTCGGGCCCCGACAGGTACCGCTGGTGGTTGAAGCGCCGCTCCAGCTCGAAGACCTGCGCGTGGGAAAAGGCCGCGCGCGAGCGCTTCTTCCGCGGCTTCGGGGCCGCCGCCTCCTCCTCCCCCGACAGCAGCTTCCCGCACTTGCCCGCGCCGTCCTCCTCCTCCGGCGGGCTGCGATCTGCGGGCAGGGCGAGAGCACGGCGGTCACGGCGAGCAGCCACCGGCACCCCCCGCCCGCGGCCCCGCGGCGCGCCCGGAGCCGCCGCCGCCCGGATCGCCGCCGGCCGCCGCCCGAAGGAGCGGGGCTGCCGAGGGGCCTTTCCCGCTCCCTTTAGCGGAGTCCCGGCTGGCCGCCCAACGTCTGCCGGGGCCCCGGGC
>NW_028186206.1:190335-192233 GCF_003343005.1 Rhea americana
CTGCGGGCGGCCGGGTGCCCCGCTGCCGCCGCGGCCGGGCCCGGCGAGCGCTGCCTCCGGAAGGGGGGCGCGYGGGGTGGGCAACCGCGCCGGGGAGCGCGAACAGTGCGCCTGGTGCGTGCCCCGCGAGGAAGAGCCCCGCGGCACTGTTCGCCTCGCCGTCTTCCGGGGCCGTCAGCCGCGCCGCAGTGAGGGCTGCGTGCGCTCCGCAGCTTTGCGTTGCGGGGAGAAGCTCCCAGGCTTCTGGCTGCTCGCTTTATAGGTGTAATTCCAAATATCGTCAGCTATTTTCTAAAATGAGCTTTTTACGACTTCGTTTGTTTAAAAATTACGGTCTTTTCACATTAGTWACAGTCTCTGGCCAGTGGGACTTTTAAAGTCCGTTTCATGATGGCAGCTTCTCCCAGATAAAAGACTGCGCTTCTTTTCGAAACAATTCTTCCCCTGAAAGAAAGCGGTTCTAAACAAGAACCTTTTGGAAACTATTACGTGCACGTAAAATTGTATAAATGCAGCTTATTGCGAAAACAACACTGTGTCCCAAACATGATCCTTTTCTTTATTTCCACCATTACCGACATGCTGATGAAATAACCGAAGACTATCAGCGAGGGAGGGTATTAAGCATGGACCTAAAAAATGAAATGCCAGCACTTTACGACCTTGATTTCTTGGTGCTGGGGAGACGAGGCACCGTGGACAGAGCATATCAAAGTGACACCCGCTTCCCCCGGGCTCGGCTTCGCTCTGTGACACAAATACATATGGTTTTACATTARCCTGCTGCCTTGGAGGCATGGATCCACCTTCAACGTTTCCTTACTTGATCGAGCAGACATCAGCGTCTGTTTGCAGTCGACGACGAAGCCACGGTAATTGATTATCAACGACTCTGGCACGAAAGAAAGGTTTTCAAACATCATTCTTACCAGAAAATAAATGAATAAAATAAATAAGCCTGCTTTGATACACAGCATGAAGCCGAAGAGCATCTTTGCTTGATTCAACGAGAACAGGACTTATCTTTTTGAGCAAGTTCAGCCCGTTTTAACAAGCTTCCTTGGGCTCATTTATTATCTCATTTTTTTCCCCATCCAGGGATTTCTCCATCGGTTTTGACATGCGAGAAATCGGTGCAACGAAACACTCAGGAAACATCCATCGGGGATTTTTTCTTAAAGCGATTGGGGGGGGGCGTAAAGGGCGCTGGGGAACCTGCGTGCGGGACGTGCAGGAAGGGTGCCCTATGCGGRCGGTTCAGGGGGTGCTGAGCAACCGCGCTCTGAAACCGGGGCTGTGTCCGCAGCTGCGGGGGTGGCAGGGAGGAAGGGGCAGCGCTGCTCAGGCGCGGCGGAGCCGCGGCTTTCCGCAGCGCTGCGCGCGGCGTCGCGGGCTCCGCTCAGGTGAAGCCGCGGTGCCGAGAGCTGGAGCCGCAGCGGGGGGCTCCGCGGGGCTGCGGGGAGGCGAGAGGAGCAGGAGGAGCAGCTCCTTCTGCTCCAGCTTGCCCCCGAGCTCAGGCAGTTTCCAGCCCACGAAGTCCGTGAGGTACACGGCTGCGCGTCCAAGCTCTTGGAAATACCTGCGGTTAGTTCACAATGGCTGTAATTCTTGTTTGCTAATTTAGCAAGCCTGCCTCGCAGCCGCCCCTGTTTGTATTTTCCTTTCTTTTTCTCCTTTATGTGTGTGTGTGTGTGTGTGCGCGCGCGCGCGTGTGTGTTAATCTCCCCTCTACACTCACACACACAGAGGCCTCCGTATCCTGGGTCGATCTCTGCGCTCTCTTCCCGACCAGAAAACAAGCGTTTGGAGGAGGAAATGCGTGGGGAGGAGAGCGAGCAGCAGCGGCGTAAGGCGCAGGCAGCGGCGGAGGGAGCGGGGAGGCCGCCGGGGCCGGGGCC
>NW_028186206.1:193276-209356 GCF_003343005.1 Rhea americana
CTGCCCGGCGTCGGGCTCCGTCGGGCACGGGGCGTTTCTGCGGCGCTGCCCAGTCAAAGTACCACTTACCCACATGAAGAAGACGAATGTCGCAGAACTGTTAAAAAGAGACTTTGTAAAGAGTGCGTGCAATATGGTGGTGTATAAAGAAAGCTAGATGGTTCTCTGGATGGGAGCAGCCCAAGCTGGGAAAAGGCAATGCTACAGCCTTTCTTCCAGAGAAGAATTTGCCCARTGGGCAAATTAATTAGGGATGTGGCCCACTGTATCCCAGCACTTGGGCACTCCTGGAGCCAGGCCAGCCAGAGGAAGGAGTCTCACTTCCGTCCCGGCTATCTTTTCCAGCTCCAAGGGAGGCCAAGCTGTTTCACAGCCAAGGGCTGCCCCATGTTGAGGCCCTCTGAACAGCAGTTCCCAAACTGTGCATGGGAGCASTACCTATGCCATGCCTAATCAAAGGTGAGTTTTTTTTCCTACACAGAAGCGCTCTCCCCAGACTTGTCCCTTGTTTGTCTCCTTTCTAGAGTCTCCTGCAAGGTCCCATAGGGGCTTAAGCAGAAGATGGCAACAGTACAAGCAGAGCTGCCCCCTGCAAAGATTTTTCAGCCTCTGGGACCCTGTCAGTGCTGGGGAAGATCTGGTTTGTGGTTTTTACTTTGGCTGTGCTCCTCTTCAGACTGCAGCAAGGTAATGTAAAAGTGTTTTGGACAACTCACTGATTTCACAAGAAAATTGCAGGTTATCTTCTTTTCAGGAAGCTTTATTTTTATTTCTTAAGTAATACCTGATTTCCAAGTGAATGTCACCTTAGCTACAGGGTAGGTCACGTTTGTACACCTCTAAAACAAGTTCCAGGAAGGATTRCTCCTTGTGCTTCAGGGAGATGCTGCGTAAGTAACTGCTGCAACAGTCAGCCTTCAGGTTGTTTCCTGTGGTCGATGCCAGGATCCTGTGTCATTGCTGAGACATCAACTGTAAGGTATCTCTCCTTCAGTGAGAGAAGGATATATCTCCTACAATTATGATAACTGTTTTAATGATTTTTAGAATCCAAGTTGTTAAACCTGAGGAATATGCAAATATAATGCTGATAATGAGAATTTTAATCTTACTGACTTAAGAAAATCTTACTAAATCAGCTCTGTAGGTTTTAATAGCCATGCCATCTCCTTCTTTGCTCATATACCTGATATGGGAAAAACCTGTATTCTTTTAAGGCTGGGAGACTCAAACACAAATATTTCTATAGTAGTTTACAACCAAGAAAGAAACATCTGAAGCTTACTGGTTATGTGTGTATGGGATGACCCAGTTTGACCCAGCTTTAGTGCTCAGAGCTGCTGTTTCGGGGCAGGGGGGAGAGGGAAGAAAGAAAGTCTTCTTCTTGGTGCTTCATCTTTGCAACAAAAAGAGAAAGCCTGGTATGCAGAGTACCAAGAAAGAAAACAAAACTACCAGCATTTCATTTTCAGCATTGCATGGCAATATTTGTCTCATATTATTGCTATTTGACCCTGAAAAAGAGAAGAAATACAAATTACCTATTTAAAATCACCAAGCTCCCAACAGAAAGGGAGATGTATATTCATTTCTCAGCTGAGTGCTTCAGAGGCCACTAGCTGCAGACATACTGAGAGCCTTGTTTTCCGCTGTATTCGGGCAAGATGATCATTTGAAATAAATCTCCTCTTTGATTCTTTCCCTACTTATTACTACATTTTCTACTACTCAAGTAAATGGTATCTTCCTTACTTTCTGAGATATTTTTCTGTAGTATAGAAATAAAACTTTGAGAAGATTAACCTGACATACTAATAAAAAGCAATATAGCATATTCAAAGGGCCACATGGATTTTGTAATCATTAATTAAAGCTTTTCCATTTTTTTCTGTGAAATAACTATTCTGATATTTAGCTCCTGTGCTTAGCTTTTCATCTGTTTCAAGCCCCTTTAAAAGGAAAGAGAGTATACTATTTATTTGCACTTTTTAATAGGAAAATTGAAATAGAAACAGATTCAGTGACTTGTGCCAAAGTCATATATGTGTGAGAGTCACTCATGCAGACCAGCTCTCAGTATCTGGTCTATCTACTAACTCTGAACTCCCTCCTATAATTTGCTAGAACATTTTAATGAGCAGTCACTACATTATAGTAGATGCATTGCCATGTGCAAGTGCCTAGGCTCCTGAGAGTGCTCCTAATAGCGATTAATCCTTTGGTGTTTACTGGGCACTAGTAAACATGGACACTAGTCCATATTTCCTTTACCATTGCTCTTTTGCTCCTCAATGTATAATTAAGTAATAACCCTCCCTTTTTTTTTTKGGGGGGGGGGGAATAGTTGAGTTCACTTTTCACCTATGACAGACTAATTGGGTAATTAAATCAATGATTATGTTGGGGCAATTGCTTATATGTTCTTATTGCTTCTGACATGTATATAAACCTGTTTTCCTCTCAGGACACTGGAATTGTTTGCATTTATAAGGTGCTTTCAGATCTTTATGTGAAAGCCATATCTTTATTGTTAGTAGGTCAGTAGTCATCTTATGTGATTTTTTTCTTTCTACTATTCATATCAGGAATAGACATGCATCAGAGGTAATATCTGAGAGTGTTTGGAGTATATCCTTTGTAAATTCATGTATAAATTTTATCCCCAGAATTCAGAAACTTCAGGATTTGGTGTCAATGGCTCATTCATATCATATCATTTTAGCACTGCATAGGAAGTCTAAACTATGGAGAAGGGAAGGAATTAGGGCACAGAATTTTCTGAGCAGTTTTTTAGGCAATTTCTTCTGCATAGTGCTGACTTTTGTTGTACTTCCTCTGAGAAGCAGATCAGGCTCAGAAATCTGGACTCCAGTACTGGAAGCAGGTGCCTCAAACATTATGTGTTGCTGAAATGAGAACTGTGGTACATAAGTCCTGTTTTGGATCCTGGCCTACATGATTAACTTCCTACATCTGAAGAAAAATCAGAGGCGTCATTTCATGAGGTAATTGTATGGGGTGGCTTGTCTAGTTAATGAACAGCCTGTTAGTCAGGCCAAGCCAGAGCTGCCCGTTGGACCACCTCTGGACCCAAGTGCACTGAATTACTGCCTGGCAGTAAAAATTGTATGACTTCTTTTCTGGAGAGAGAGCTACAATTTCCTAATAAGTTAACAGCATCTTTTGCTACTAATACTAGCTGTTAAACTCAGGCAAAGGGAAGACCACAGGGAGCCGTGATGCTTCATGGCACTTGTGTCCTGGTGCAGCCCTTCATGAACAACAGTCACCTTTCGTTCAGACTCTGCTGGTGGCAGTGGCTGAGTTAATAATTCATCTCACTGTGAATTGAGAAGACAGGCAGGTGGGCTGTGTTGGACCTAGGGTCCCTCTGGAGTCCCAAACTGTCACCATGCATCTGCAGTACCCAATCCTAGGAGAAGCACCTATGAGTGGGTGAATTGTGTTCAGGAATTGCATCTATCTCTCTACTCACCACAGACAGGGTAGATTGAGCATTGCACTTTTTGGTGGCTCATTTCCCAGAAGGGATCCTGGCCTCTCCAAGAGCTTTTTTATGCCACTGGTAGAAAACAAGACACCCAACTCTGTACATGTTCAGTGTTATGGACAGTGGTGTCAGCACCAGCTTGTCCTCTCTGGTTGTCTTATGTGGTCATAGAAGAAGTGACAAGCAGAAGAGGAAGGAGACTTCTGCAGGACAGAGAACAAGAGCCATCAGGCACGACCAGTCTGGGCCATACTGGTGAGGAATAACTGGGGCCATGTTCTCTGCTCTGGCTGTGTCACAGCATTGGCCTTGTTGCAACCCCCAATCATACCCCAATAACCTGAGGTGGAGCAATGAAGCTGAGCTGTTTGAGCACAGAGACCTTGGATCCAGTGTTTGGGTTATGAAATTGGGGCAATTAGCAGGTTCGCTGTGTGAGTTGTTTCCACTGGCAGTGATTTTGTATGAACAGTGACTGCATATTTCATTCAAACACAGCTTTTACATTAAATCACTAATTCTTTTGGCTGGTGCAGTGAGAAGACAAATACTTACATAAACTTTACAAATTAGTGGCTCTGCTTTGTCCAGTCCATATGAAGAGTTAATTAACTGCCTGAAGATTAACAAACATGACATGAATCATCTGCAGGCAATGCAGATATTGTTCATATTTTTTGTATGTATCCTAAAGAATAAAGAGAGACTTAAAACATATCAATTATGGATGACTGCAAATATGCATGACATCTAGTCCTTATGACACTGAATCTCACCTCTCAAGATTCTCTGCATTTATTACTTCGTGTTTCACAGCCTAAATTTAAATTTTCTGTGCTATAGATTGTCTTCTACTGAGCATTTTTATGATATTGAGGGACCACAGGTTGAGGGGGGAATATCTCAGGATATTGCTGTTGTGGAAAAAGCTATTTCTATAATTTATTGGCCAGACACATTTTTAGGTTTACCTATCAGAAAAAAAAAAATCCCTAAGGCATGTGATAAAGAATAAAAAAGTGTAAGATAACAGAAGCAGTTTGCATCCTATGCATTGCATGAATGAAAGTATGTGAGATGGTTTAGGAAGAGTCCCCAGCATTAAAAAAGTCCTGTGACTAAGAGGAAAACTCTTGAGATGCGAGAGGACCTAGACATGCACGTAGACAAAGTGTCACTTGTGAATCTCATGGGAAAACAAGAAGGCTCTTCCATTTCTCTGGGAGGTTTTTCACACCAAGAGGCCACAGAAATCTTCCTGAGAGTAAAATGGGGAAGACAGAGGGGTGCTGGCTAGAAGGAGGCTTTAGTAATACTTTCAAGATGGAAAGCTGTGATTTCATTCAACAGGGTTAAGTTATTGTTGGCAGGAGGTAGAACAGAATGAAGGCTTTCTGCTTCTACTGCTTGGGAAAGAAGGTAACATGTGTTGTGGCATTTTGGTGCTTTATAGTATCGTCTGGTTTTCCTTTTTTAAAGCTGATTGAAAAGCTCCCCACTTTTCTCTACGCTCCGTATTCCAGTCTTATTTAGGACTATTTTAGATTGCTGCCTGTAGGAAGTATCAAAACCTCATCTTCTGTGAACTATCAATGCTGCTATCAACCATCCTTCTGTATCTCTGGAAGACTTCTGATGTGCTTATATTTCTTTCACGCAGTGCATACTTTGTGTAACGCATCTGTATCAATGGAAATCTTTGGACAAGGGTTATGCAGTGGAATATGTTCACACAGTCCCTATGCTATTTTGCATTACATGTGCTCTTTTATCAGGAAATATAGCTCTTAACAAAGCACAGTGTTATGCTTTATAGCTCCAGGGTATGGATTTCAGTATGGATTTAAAAGGATGGAAAATCTTCTACAAATATGCAACAAAATCCTTGTAATCTAACCTCCTTGTACTATCACTACGATTGTCTGCTTGAACGTCCTGAAGAGGAACGCAATATATACACATTGACCAGGCCTGCCATGTTAATGGTGGTACCTCTGACTTTCCCATGGTTATCATGAGGGGAAAAGAAGTCCTCCAAGGGAAAAGGACCTTTGCATATAATATTCAATTCACAGAGTTAATTCAGTGATTTCAGTGGATAACTGAAATAAGCAGTTAACTGTAATAAGCTTCTCCAGCCATAAGGTATGCTGACTTTGAAGCACTGAAAACTGTTGACAAATTGTAGAAGAAAGGCAGAACACCATCTGTGAAGACCAGCACTGACAGGCCTGGAGAGGAGAGCTGAAGGCAGGACAGGCTGTGGGAGGCTGCTGCAGAAGCCCGGGCGTGGAAGTACCTTCCACCTGCTAACTCCAAATGCCTTTTTCCTCTCTCTGCATTTGGCCAGAGGTGCTACTACATCTCACAGAGCTACTTTCTAACATATGTTGAGTAGAGAGAAGCAGGTCTGGGCAGGTCACGTAACTACTTTGGTATAAAGTAACAGCTGTTTTTATGGAGAGCATATTAAATGTCAGAATACCTAGATGAGCTAGCAAGATTGTTTCAGTTCGGGGAAGACAAGACCACCAGCAGTGGAGCTGAAAAGTAGCTTGTCTTCCACAAATCAAAGTCACGGCTGGAATCTGTGTATTGCTCCAATAGCAGTAGTCCTTTGGATATGGTTTACAATGGTGATAATTCTCATGAACATCACAGTGACATAAGCCTGCATTTAACAAAGTCCTTTTGAAAAAAGTATTGACTTTGAGCCCCATGACAAGATCATCTTACAAAAATACTGAGATGTTATTTGCTGTAGCTTGCTATGCATGTGTACAAAGCTAGCTTTGATATATATTGCTTGTGCACCCCTTATTACACTTTCTAGCAGCTAGACCCTAAGTGACATGTAGAAGTCACTTGTGCATTTTCTGCAAAACACAACGAGAATCTTTGATGATTTCCGTCAAGGATTGGCTGTACTTTTCCCTATTCGCTTTTCACCTGCTGGCTCAGCTAGCACTGAGTGTTGACTCCAACTCAATTCCTGCATGCAGCATCCTGGGAACCTGAAAGGTGATTCTGGTCGATCAGAATCAAATGCACGAACCAAGGAGATGGCTAATGAAAAAGTGATTATAATTGCTCTGCCTGATATTTTCACAAGAGTAACATAAAGGAGGCTTCTTAACCTGTATCTAACTTTATTGGATGCAAGTAAGTCCATATACCAAAGATTCAAGGCATGTTAGCTGTTTTGCAAAGCTGACTGACCTAGTCAGCATTCCCTAAAGCCTCAGTATCTTGCTGAGCCAAACAACTCTGAGTCTCTTTTTCTCTTTTAAAGAACTGAGGCATAGAGGAAGAACTTCTGTGCAGGCTTTACCTAAGCAGTGCATAACATCTATTGCCTGCTTTATATGTTACCTAAGCACATCATGTTTCTGAATATTGCTCTGTGGTCTGCAGACTCTTTGGTGATCACATGCCTTCTCCTTCAGTTACATCGCCACTCCTGAAGGATATATGGATCTAAAGGTGTTCTGCTTACGTGGCGTTTGGGATCTTACTGAAGCCCAGCTACTCTCAACTCAGGTAACTGCTAAAATTGCTGGTTGGAAAGTTGACAATAGTTGTTCCAGTTTTCCAGAGAAGAGCCCGGTCAGGCCAGCTACCTGATCCCAATTTTAATCTTAGAAGAAATCTACTAATGTTTGATAAGTAATACAGTCTTCTTTGATTTCTCTTTTGGAATAAAGACTGGCTTCAGTGAAATCAGAGAGGTTTGATTTTTGGGTTTGATTTGTGATGGAACCTATCACCTCTTTGGGCAGGTTAAAGGGCTTCCAAGGATTTCAGTAGTAGGTTGCAGCACTCTGAGTAATATGATGACAAAGCTGTCCAGCTGAGAGTGGGTATGAGTTTCTGCCACTTTAATGCAGAGTCACCATGGTGTTTGCCAATGAAATTGAGGCCAAGAGGTCAGTGTTGTCTATTACTAGCTGTTGTCTATTAGTRGTGCCTCTAAATAGTAGAAGATATAGCATGAGTGAGCGCTTCTGCTTGTTTTGTATAAATATGGATASAGTTAGGCCTCTTTAAAATTTGTGGGCTTCACAAAGCCCTTCCACTCAGGCTTCCCACTCAAGGGAGCAGTTAAATGTCTCTTCCCATAAAAACTGGGAAAAAAATAGAGGCCATCCACAGAAGTTGTTCATCATGTGAAGAAGATTGACTTCTTGGCGTGGAAGGAAAATAGAGCAGAAAGAAAGTGTTTTGAAGAAAGAGAAGAAGGACTATGGCAGAAGGAGAGATCAGGACTTGTCTATTCTAAGAACACACAACAAATTGATAAATGAAAAAAAAAAGCAAGAAGTAAGAGGAAAGGAAGGGAAAACAAAGAGCTGAGAGGCTCTGAGAGGGAACCTGTGAGAGAGAGACAGTGGAGCTGGGATGGGAAAAAATGAACATTTAGTTGAGAGAGACAGATCAGATGGGAAGTGAGGACAGAGGGAATCAGATGGGCAAAGTACTAGGAACCAGGAGCTGGAAAATGAGAGAACTGGGAAAGTCTGGATGGGAAATTGTGATTAGAATAGGCAGTTTCTATTAAACGTCCAAATCTAATTTGTTACATTTAAAAATCATCTTAAATGCATTGGTCCTCAAGAAATTTGTTCTGGCTATGAACATAGACCCATATTATATAGAGTCTGCTGTACCTATATATGAATCTATAAACATAACACTAGATGGATCTAGGCTTATGCATTGTATGTTATATTGTATATTTACTTTTTTATAGATGTAAATAGAYGTAAGTAGACGTAAATAGACATTCCTGCTGAAGCTGGTGACATTTTGCTTGTGAGTTGTGACCTGCCAGCTGCGGCAGCGCAGGACCTGGCTGCAGGGCAGGGTGTTGAGGCAGTGGTGGCCTCAGGCTCGTTGCAGCCCACTGCTCCTTGCTCCTCGGCGGTGTCCTTGCCTCTGGCCTGAACTCACCATGCACACCTCAGGAGCGGGCTGCTTCCACCTGTGTGTGCATGTGTGTGTGCGCATGTGCGCACACTGCATTACCTGGCAGGCACAAATTGCCATCTAGTGGCTATTCTAGGACATTTGTGCACGGAAAAACAAATTTTCTAACCAACCTGCAATCCAGCAACTGCTTTTCTATCGAATTTGTCTCCAAAAGGCCATAAACCACTGAGCATCTTGCCCAGAAACAAAGAATATAGTTAGTGCATGTAATAATGCATATACTTCTCTTTCTGTAGCATATACATGATTTGAACAAAATTTGACCTATCGATCATAGCCTTGCTACGGTTTGCAATCAGACAAGTCACTCATCCAGGTTTTAGGCTATCATTCAGCATTAGGATAAGGCTGAGTGTGAAACTCCTGAGCACTACGCATAGCATGACACCTCTTCTCAGCATCGGGTTGGGCCACGGAGAGGGCTCGTTGGTGGCCTTCTCGAAGTGGCTAGCCTCAGGCACAGAGGCTGCTCCGGGAATCAGTACAGACTTTATCCTACTATATTTGTTGCTGCTGCAACACCAGATCCAGCAAGCCTGCCTTAGAAGTAAAAAATTCACAAAACAACCTGAATGGGACCTCACATCTGCTGGCAATATCTGGCTCTATTACTGGCAAAACAGCGACACTTTGAAGCCGATCAGCAGGACCAGGATTTTTACTTCAGGCTCATAATGATTCTGGCCTCTGATAGATTATTGCAATATACTTAGTGTTTCTCATTATATTGTGGTATATCCACCCTTGCCAGATCCCAACCAGACCAAGAGACAGTATTTTAGTTGTTGGGCAAACATACAGCAAATCTTGGTCTTAGAGGTATGTTGCACTTTGGCTCCACACCATCTTTCTCACTCGGTAAACTAAAGTTGAGGAGCTGGTTGCTGAAGAACCCTTTCGAGTCTGACACCCTTGAGGGGAAAAACAAGTAATTGAAATACTTTCCTTTTCTAAAAGCTATCAGTCACTTTTCCATTCTTTCCTTTCTTACAAAGGAAAGAGGTGATAAAAGCTGAGAAAAAAAAACTTCAGAAAGGTGTCAAAAAAGAGACCAAAGGAGTGAGAGCTGGGAAAAATGCTGTGCTCACTAGCATTATCTTTGAGCAATCCAATTATCTCAAGAAATCAAAGTGGCAAATCCCAAGAGAAGAGCTAAGTGAACTTAGATGGAAAATCTTGAAGTGAAATTAAAAAAACAAAAACAAAAACAAAAAGGAAGCATCGTACCATTTTCTTAAAACAGAGACTCTTTTGAAGGGACAGAAGAATTTTCCTTCTCTGTCTCATASGGTGTCTCAGTACTAGACATGCAGTAGTGTTTGCTTGCTTTGTGTTCACTTACAACAAATTACTCCATTTTGGATATTGCTGCTATAGAGTATAATCATAGTAGCAAATACTATCTAAGTGTACTTTAAGTACTTGGTACTTACTCTTGGATCCTATGGCTGATGTTAAAAGCAAAACTTTCCTACTTCTGAAAATAAAACWATATGAGTGATTTTATTGGCAATTTATAACATTAACTGGATGGTGTTTTGTTCATGCAAGAAAAATGGAGCTAGCAATATGTCCACAACAGTGATGCTTTGTGAATGTATTACATGGCACAAGTGCCCTTCTCCTTCCTTGGCTATTCTTGGTCTGTTAGCTCCAGGCTAACGTGAACTAATATATATCTGCAAAAGCTTGGCTGCAGGACAAAAATCCCAGGATTTTGTAAGAAAAAAGAGATTAAGAAAAAAAATTAAAAATATTTTTGTTTTTCAAAGATAGAAAAGCAAAAAAAAAAAAAAAAACTAGATTAAATAAAATGAAAGTCTTCAAGGAGGTGATGGGTTGATGAAAAGACGTGGTCATACAGAAAGTAAAAGGCATAAATTGCAACAGATGCATTTAAGATCAGGAAAAAAGGGTTTAAAATCTAATTAAAGGCAAAAGTTAGATGGCATGGGAAATCACCACYACTGGGCATCTTTAGGAATTGGTTAGACATTGTATTTTGGAATAACCTCACTGTTACTGCCTGCCAAGAGTCCAGCTCCAYGCAGCTGACTTCCAGAAGCAGCAGGGAGTGACTTCGATAAAGACCACCCCCCCAAAGCCAGTTGCCTGCTAAGTGGAGAAGCGCAGCTTGTGGCTGTCTGTCTGTCCAGTGCCCCGCTTAAGTCTTACCTTCAGACCCACTGGAGCAGTGGAGGAGACCTCCCCGCCACGGAGTCCGGGAGTGGGGCAGCGATGGTGGCCGATGCCAGACCGGACGTCAGGCAACCCCACTGCTCCACTGCTGTTCAACGGAGGAGGCCCACGGCTACCCAGGAGGGAGCAGGCGGTGGGGGAGTGCAACCTCTGAGCGCCTTCCCGGGGCCCGAGCAGCCGGGTACGCCTGCCGGGGAGGCTGCTGCCTTCTGCTCGCGCGCCAGCTCCCCGTCCCTGCCGCGCGGAGGTGCTCCGCTTCTGGGGACGAACTGGCTTCTCTCCACGGAGCGGGCGCCAGGCTCCAGATTTACTTTGATTCAAGCTTTCCAGAGAGAATATTTCCTATGTACACAAGACTGAAGCTTGAGGGCAGAACAGAGTTCTAAGTTCAAAATTAGTTGAAAGAAGTTTTAGCATTGGTTTAAAAATTTTTTTTAATGGCCTCATATTGCCTGTTTACTTAGCCTGAAAAATCCTGGCTGAATAGAGTTAAATAAGCAATATATTACTGAGCAATTCTTAGCTCTTGTTTATATAAAAAGAGCAGAGTGAAACTATCATTGTCTCAAAAGAAAGTCACGTTCCAGATCTCTGCTTGCTTTGGGCACTGAGACAGGAATGACTGTTTAATTTTAATATTTTTAAAGTTTATGTACTGGAATTGGCGCTCCATGCATTTGAGCACTGGCTGATTTGATCTTCTATGTATTCCTTTTTATTCATTCATCTTAATAAATGTTGGCATACAAATCGTATAGCATGTGCACATCACTGTAAAATCTAGAAAAGGAAGCAATGTAATTGAAGGGTTAAGTTGTCCAGCCAACAAGAAGACTGATGGCTTTGACATTTTTCTGTTATTCTCAATTACATTCTCAGTACGTGACACACATGAACCGTCAGTTCCTGTGCTCACTGGTTATGTGATCAGGCATGGGAAATGTGTTTAAAAAATGGCTCAATATCTGCCCTTTCCTTTCATGTGGTTTTCCAGTGAGGGRGGGCCCAAATTACCCTGAAATACGTGTTAGAGCTTTCTATAGTACAGCTCTAATTCAGTTTGGTCCTGTTCCCACTGGCTGATCGCAGTAGGTAAGAACGGCACTGTGGGCGCGTGCCTTAGCTGGCGCTGTRTACAGCAGCGTTCCTCCATGGTTAAAAGCCCCAGTGGAGCTCAACACGTCTGCAGCAAAAGCGTCATCTCCAAACTGAAGTCATGCTCGATAAAAAGGCCTACGCTTCCCCAGCGGAAATCATACTTATTTTCAATGTATTTTGTTATACCAGAGATCATGGCTCTCGGACAGCTTTTCTGCGTTACAGTTAGTTTGCCAATAAGAGATGTTGATGGTGAAGACACAGACGCACGTCAACAGTGCACATGGGGCCTATGTTCACCGGTGTTTGGGGTATCATGTAAGTGCCTGCGAATACTAAATAAATGAAAGAAAAGCTAAGCTAACAGCAACTCCAAGGTGACAAATTACAACTATCTTTCCAAGTAAACACATTCTAATAATTTTGCYGTTGAAATTTACTTTCTATCTCTACCCTCTAGTCTACGTCTGATTTACTCATTGTATCCCATACAGCACAAGTTCCTTTCATACTGTGCCAATAGAGCTCTAGATCTTAATGCCAGCAGGGATCAGTAAAATAACCTAGAACGTCTCCTGCCTAGTCCAGGCCATCAACTACATCTCTTCTCATTTCTACATCAAGGCCTTATCTCAAGGTTGCAGTTTTCACAAGTGGTTTGTGAGCTGCTGAAAAACATAGTACACCAAAAAGTCAGAATCGCGCTGCTGCTGCTCCTACCATATCTTTCCCTTTCAAATGTCAGTATTTCTTGCTGCCAATGCAAAACAAATACCCAAAATAAACAATTAAACCTTACTGTTAGTAATGCTTTCTTTTTATTAACGTTTTTATTAATAACTTTCACAAAAGCTGCTTCCAACATAGGAAAACTGAGCGGCCCTGAACTAGACTGCATCTCCAGAAAACAGCAAAGGAAGCATTTCCACAGAGCAGAGACTAGAGAAACAAGACATCTGTGCTTAAAGGAGGCTATATGTTTGTGTGTGCTAATATGTGTAACATTGTGATAGCTTCCTCTGAGGTAGATACCCACAAGGATTCACAACCCCTAGGCAAGTATCCCGCACAATGTATGGTGAAAAAGCCAGGAAGAATGGGATTCACATCGGCCAACCAGCTGCCTGAGGAGATGGCTAAACTGGCCGAATAAACCTTTGAAGATTGCTTAGCATCTAATTCARGGTTGAAGGAGCTGCCTCACTCTGTTCAAGGTCACAGACATGAAGCCTACTTTGGAATTAAATGTCTTTCTGACAAACATTGAGGGAGATGGTGGTGAATACTTGCCCCAACAACCATTTACTCAATATCCTAAAAACTGGAACAGTCTTCTGGAGCACTGACAGTGAGACCTGGTCCCCAGTTCCAGCTTCACAAGTACTGACTTGTTGTGGGATGTGAAACATCTTAACAGGAGAGAGAACCGTACCCTCCTTAGAATACCCTACAGCCTCACCTTCCTGAGACCCGTGGGATCAGGCCTCCTTGCCATGCTCTAACCACAGCATAAAAGAAGAAYGGCTTTCCTTCTTTGTTTCTTTAGAAGAAATGTTTGGTTTCTTTAAGGCCAACAAAGATCTATTTGTAGTGAAGCCTAAGCAGAGGGTAGGTATCATCTTCCAGCACTATATGCTTGTCCTTAAAGAACTAATCCTGGGTGTTTCCTGCAGGCCAGTGCTGCCAGCTTCCAACACAGCTTGCTGAGCTTTGTGGATTGCATCTTAGGCACTTGAGTCTCCCAATGCATCATACAGGAAGCTTAGATACTACACTTATATTCCTAACTTCTTTAGGGAGAAAGACAGCTTAAATTCAGATGTTTCAACACTAGATCCAGTTTCATCTTTGATCATGGCCCTAGCCTTTACACCAGTTTTAAATTTGGGTCTTAAGTTCCTAATTAACCCTGAAAAATCTTGTCTCAAATCAGAATGTGAAGCATCACACTAAGGGAAAACCCACTGCATGTTCTGTAAGTCATTCAGCAGAACCCACATTATAGATGGTCTAAATTTACCTGGCTTCAGCTTTCAACAACTGTGTGATCTCTTCTTGGTACAAAGGATTTAAAAAAAAAAAATTGCACTTCCTGATCCAGCAGCCTTTGTGACTGTACAACTATTAACACTAGCATGGAAGAAAGCGCTGGCCAAGAGGCAGAAGAGGAGAGTAGATGGAAGTTCCTTTGTAGTGGCAGCCTGAACTACTCTGATCGTGAAACCGCACCCTAAGTTAATTGTGCACTCAGTTCCAAAAATCCATTCCTGTCCTACTAAAATATGGCCATTTCAAACCATATTTTTCTTCCCCAGTTGTTTGGCACAAGCGTTATGTTTCTAGCTTTTAAATACAGCTATCTAGGGACTCCCAGCGAGACATTTATTTTTATTATGTTTTTCTTATGGACTTTATTCACAAAGCCTGTAAGGGTAAGAGCTAAAAACTGAGATATGAAAAGGTTTTAAATCAGAAATAGCCTTTAGAGGAATTTTGGTGAAACATCAGAATCTGAAACAAGGACTAGAACACAGATAGCTTCCTTGGTGTTTAAACCCTTGCATGGTAGTAGATAAGAACACCCTGCTTGAAACAAATCCAGAATTTTTGAGAAGCTGATGGAGGTAATAGAATGCGACATACATAGCTGGGACAATGACTCTATTGGAAGAAGCAAGCACAGTATCTTTAAGAAGTTGCCAAAACCTGCAGATGTCTGACATCGGCCATTTGCTCTGAACTGAAGTCACAAACAAGTGAAATAGATGGAGGGCTGCTGAAGTCCTGAAGATAAGAGGTTTTGACTTGGTTTTTGAAATGACTGAGTAGCCATTGTTAAGAAGCCCCAAGACATCAAGAGGTTTTGGCATGTGAATGTGCAATCATCTCCCTTTGTTAGGCCATATTAAATCTTAAAACTGAAAACATTTCACATGGAACCACTTTGTTTGATGGGAAAGGAACCAAAACTGACCAGTTAAATTAACTCTTTACAGTATAAATAGGCATAGCTCCAAGGAAATGAGACATTGCTGTGGAAGGAAAGTTGGCATTCACTCCACATTCTGGCTTCAAAGGAGTGATGCTCTCAGTATAAAACAGAGGTCCCACTACTTCTTCAGAAAGCAGTGACAAAAATCTGGAATGGCAGATACTCTTTTTCCTAGCACAGAATGAACTATGCGTACCAGAATATGAGCACTTCTAATATTGACACCTGAGCCCGTATTGCACTTGCATCTGTTGACTGCAGGCAGCTAATGCAAGCACTCTTGCTCCTGACAACCAGGACTGCTCACAGCTCTGGATTGCAAAGTTTTATACGACAAGTTTGGACTGAGAAAGCTCAGGAAAGCATTCAGACTCTGACTGACGAGACTGTTCTCATTAGTAACCACTGGAGATGACTAAGGAGACAGAGCTTAGTCCTGACTGTCACCACAAGCTACTGAAACAAAGTGGCTGTGAAGAGGGTAAATACAATCTGTACTGCAGGGGGAGAGGAAGAGAGGGAAGTATAAATTACGACCCTGTACAAGGTCATGTAGGGCTTCCTTGGGAAACACCTAAGCAAACCTACTACTCAATCCAGGCATTAAAAAAATAAAAATCGGAACAAATACAGAAAAGGGCTTGAAATATTATCAAGTCTGGATAACACACCAATAAAAACAAACAAAAAACTCCCACCTAACCAACACAGCTTGGCTTGTTTAGCTTTACAGAGTAAAGGCTGAGAGGAAACCTACAATTTTAAGCTATTTTACTGCTAATATATGAGGAATTAGGGAAAAAAGAAAAATAATCACCTCATCCTATAACTGCGTATCAAAAATAGATATACATTAGTATTTGTAATATATAGGTATATATTAGGAATATGCTAGCAGAGTTAAGTTGAAAAATAAAAGGAGTTAATTGCCAAAGAAGTTTTCTTTTTTTAAGCTTTTAGACTAAAGTTTGCTTAGGAAACAAGCTATAGCGTGTGCAACTGTAGAGTGTACTGGACCAAGTAAATGGTTGCTCMTTTCCCCTCTGCTTATACACCTGAATCATAAGCACCTGTATAAAACGTAAAAACTTTAAAGAAATACTAATCATGTAAACCACTGCTTATAGATGCAGCCCCAACTAAACATAATTGTAAAAACAAGTTTCACAACAGTACAATTAAAAAATAATAAAATATGGCAACTCAGATTTTTGGCAAACATTTTATATTTTTTATATAAAAAAAATCTCAGTACGAAACCAAGCAGAGTATCTGCTGGATATCTGCCTTA
>NW_028186206.1:209366-249821 GCF_003343005.1 Rhea americana
AAAAAAAAAGAAAAAAAAAAGAAAAAAAAAGGTTAAGGAAAACTCCAGCCCCCCCAGAATCCTTTTTAATTATAAACCAGAATATGAACAAAACACTTAAAATAATCTCAGATTGTTTGGCAACTCATCACATCATTACAAGAGACACATTTGATCATAAGAAAAGTTTAACTTTATGTACAACTTCACTTGAACATTTGTTCTTACCAGAGTTAATATACATTAAAAAAAGATTCTGGCAATAATACCAGGTTCTATTTTTTTTTTTTTTTTAATACCTGTGTATAAAATGTAACATAAAATGCTGAAGCTCTACAGTTAGGAGAAGTGACATTTGACTTCAACGGACCCCTCTGTTGAAAAAGGTGAATACTGAAAAAACAGGTGTTCAGTTGCAAAATAAAACAGTTTGTTTCATTTCAGGGTAGTGTTGGCTGACTGTTAAGTAAACATAACCTAATACTATTTATTTCTTGAGGCTGGTAGTAAATTCACAAATGAAAATATAATCTAGTAAGATTACATTTTGTATTTTATTCTTTGTCACAAATGTGAACAGAAAGGAGCCAAATTCCTTTCACTATGCTAAACTACTTTAATGCATGCGAAAAAATACTTTACCAACTGTCTGAGCATATTTTAGAGAACTTTAGGTTTTTAGATAGCCCTGGGGGTGCAGAGGGAAGTTTCCTACTGACGTCTGCATAGAATGTAAAATATATAATTAAAAAAACCTAAGGTATATACTAAAGTTTACAGACCAATGCTTTCCATAAAATAAATAAAATGTCCATCATTGATTAGATTCATACACAGAGTAAAATACAACCTATTTTTACAAGTTTATATACAAAGTATATTAGTAGGCCCAGGGGTACCTCATGGGTTGGAAGCATCTGCGTTAGAGAGTCACATTGGGAAACCCCAACTTCCAAGTCAGTGATAAAATATATAACTACTTTGTTTTTCATTCAGATACAAAGTAAACTTATTTTTCATCCGAAATAAATGTACATAATATTCTGTATAAACAATAGTTTATAAAGCTGTTTAAAATGTAACTTAAAGGTACTGCATCTGTTAACTTAGAGCTCTGAAACAAGCACGTGCAAATCCCTTTGCTTTAAAAAAAATAGAAGCACAGATGTTTCTTTCTTTAAACTTTTCCACGGATAGTACTTGCTGGTAAAGATTATCGTTTTGCTTTCTTTATTGGTGTCTCCTCTGTTTTCTGCTGGCCTTTTCTGCGTACCAGTGTTGGGCTGCCTTCCCTTTTACGCTTGGTAGATTGCACCTTTAATCTAGAAAGAATTATTATTAATTTTTTTTTAATAATAGTGGGACCTGGAAAATATAAAAAGGGTGATAGACCTGGTGATAATTCTGTTCAGAGGATGGAACATAGCTGTCCATCTCCAATGAATCACTCGGACACACTATTTCAAAACTTACCACTAAGACAACATACAGCTGCACAGACCCTAGGGAGACCATACACACTCCCATCATATCTTAGCAGAGTAGTACATAATAATTCAGTACGTTGGAAAGTGCTCCAAACGTAGGAGTTGGGACTTGGGCCCTTCCTCTTTCTTATCCTTTTGGGATGACTTCTGGATTAGGACAGAATATAATGAATCGTCTTGAGGACACAAGAATAGAAATAACAACTTAAGTCCCCCATGAACAAGAGGGAATAAAGGGCAGATACCACGTACTYTTGTCTCCATTTAGACATCCACATATAAGCCCACTAAATTTCAGCTGCAACTAAGTACAAGTGTAGCTTAAATTCCTGGCCATTTTCATAACCACGGTAAACAATTTACATCAGGTGAACAGCTGATCAGTGCACGTTACACGGCTGTCACACTTCCTGTACGGCAATGTTTGAAAACATTGCCACGTTTCAGCGTGAAGGACAGCTAAGTGTAAAATTTTGGCATACAATCACTCTTACAGGTAAACTACATGACGGATAACAACTGTGCATCACATTAATTACTCGTTTATATAGTGATCCCAGCCTCAAAAATTAAAAATGTACTAGGGAAGGAAGGAAAGGGAAATATTTTCAAAACTTGATATGAGGACTCTCAAAGCTTCTCTTATCAGCTGATCTTGAAAATGTCTTTGAAGTATCTGAATTACGACATCATATGTTGCTTTAACCTGAACTACAACTGCTCTCTCTACAATTCAGGAAAGAATTGCAGCTCAGGTTAAAGTACTGCATGACAGCATTTTCAGATTCTCCCAAGAGCTTTCCAAGGATGAGGGAAAAAAAAAGCCCCAACTCTAATCTTCCAAATATTAAAGAATCAGAATGGAGGGGGGGGAACATAAGAAAATCATTCAAGAGCTTGTATATATCACAAAAGAACAGAACAGAGCAAAATTAGACTGCCATTCAGATTTTGAAGCAGTGTATTATACATAAAGGAGAAAGGATCAACGTAGTGGCATCCAAAACAAACAATAAAAGTGGCTTTAACTTTCATACTTACTGTGTCAATGGAGGAGATTTATTCATTTTTGTATCACTTGGAGATCTTTTCTTTCCTGCTAACTTCTGTTGTTTTCTAGGAGAAACTGAACTTGGACTGCTGCCTTTAGAGGCTGCACGCGTGGTTGGCTTGCTGGGCTGCTTTCTGTAACACAAAAGAATGATGAATGTATATAGAAAAAATACTTTTACCAAATCACTTTCTTCACACATTTCAAGTGCAGAAAATTAGGACTATACAGTATTTGCAACAAATAAATAAAAAGTTACCAAAAAACCCCCCAACATCTGCATGTTGAGGATTCTTATGTTCAAGACAACATCCAAAGCAGAGCTATGTACTTTCATACCAAACATAGAATAATAATAACAATAAAAACTTACTAACAATATTTAACTAATATTTAACTAGATAAAACTCCTAGTTCCAAATTTGCAATAATTCTGGTATCTAAATGCCCATGTTAAAAATATATGTAGCTTGGAGTACCAGCAGAACAACAAAAGTAGTAATGGAGAACAGATTGCTGAAGAACAGAGAATTTGCTTGTTTTATTGTAAAGRAAGAACTCATACTAGCTTCAGTAACCATCAATTCAGACACATGAAAAACTAGTTACTGGCAATCAACTTCATAGCTCACAAATCAGCCTAATTAGGTCAGAAGAACCAGTAATTCAGCAATGCTAAAGATGAAGAGGCAGCCCCTTCCACATGGAATTATCCAAGAATACTACTAAAAATGCAAAATGTTTGCAGCATTTTAAGATAAAGATGCTTTGCTGCAGTCAGAACTAGCAAAATAATGGAAATCTTATTCACAAAGCTAAGAAATTAAACTATAATTAAAAAAAGTAGATGTTTCTGTAAGTACCATGAAAACACTAGTATTTATGTTTTTATTACAGTTTTAGAGTTAACATACGTAAGACAACAGAAGGTCACTTTGCCTTTACTACTTTGCAGACAATAAATCTATGGATTTATTGGAGAATTTCCAAATACTAAATAATCTAGGTGAGATTCATTCTACTTCAGTTTGGCCAGAGAAGGCTAGGCCCACTGCTATAATCTGAGGAAGAAATTCAACTCAATAAACATTGTTTGAGAGGGAAATTTAACTCAGTTGGGCAAGAAAAAAAAATCCAGAACAGGAATTAGGAAAATAGAGTCTAGCTAAGTATTGATAAGAAGTATACATGTGCTATAGGTTAAGCATCAGCTCAACTTCTCCTCACCTCTGAAATCAGTGGAGTAAAACTTATACCCAAGAGAAAAGCAAGCTTGTCAAATATATAAGGTGAGTGACCCTACTCTTCAAGGGAATAGAAAAAGTATACTTGAGTTCATCAGCATAGTGTTATTCTACTGAAAGATCACAGTTACAAGCTTTACCAGAATTGGAATCTGCTGCAGAATTTTGACTGCCAGAGCCAATACCTATAGGAATTTCAYGCGAGACATGCTGCACAGCCTGCAACCTCCTTGGAATCCAATCTAGGCTCTGACAGAAAAAGGAAAGAGTTGTGACATTTCAAGTGAGGAGCCTACTTGAATTCCCATTTCAGCAATTTTTTAGACTGTGACAGCAGATCCATCTTAAGGCCTCTTTGCACAAACACAATGGTGTAAGGAAGTCTTAGTGCCTGTACAAAATTATTTCTAAGTGTGAAGTTTCTTTTGTGGGTAGATTCTCCCAGTAAAGATAACCTCTCTACAGAAAGTCATAAATAGATAAACCTATAAAGCCAAAGTGAAACGGATATGTTTAAAACCTAAAGTTGTATTTAATACGTGAACATAAACCTTTGTAGATTTATATTTAATCATAAGACTATATAACTACTTTCTGATTCAGCTCTAAAATTATGAAGTCAACCATGTACTACCTTGTCAATAGTGCTTTAATTAAGTCCACAAAGGCTAAAATACAGTCTGAGGAAAGAAGTAAATCTAGTGAGCATCCAAAGTCTTCATCTAAATGAAGACTACAATTTACAGAAACCTAGTAAAAGAACATAAAACAAAGCCGAGACTCCAATTCTATCCTGGAAGGCAGCAACACAGACTAAGACTTCACAAAGCTCTTATCTTTGTCTCAAAGGCAAGAGGATGACTTCTGCTATACTTCAGTTTGCCTACAAAATTGCAGACACATGCCAAGGGAGATGAAGAATGGCCTCCCAAAAGCCAGGCTATTCTTGGTAACATACTGATTTTTTTGCAGTAAGATTTTTTTTTTTTTTTTTGAGCTTGCTGGTCACCAAGATATTGATGAATTTCTCCAGTATTGCAGATGCATGGACTTAAGTAACATTTGGAAAAGAAACTAACATTGGAAACTATTTCTCTGCCTTGTTCCAAGCCAAAATGCAAAACAGAGACTGTCAAGGAATCAATTGGAGGCCTCCTTTTACCTACCAGAACTGAAATCTCTTAGGTGCAAATTTTGAGACCTCACTAGGATGAAGATTGCCAACAAGATCAATTCTTACCTTCTGACATATTCAAGTGTGTCTTTTGAGACCCTAACAGCTTCACATCTCCCAGTCATCTTGACTCAAGGTAGAACACTGTCTCTCCTGGCTCATAATATGACAGTATCCATTATTAGAATTAGGCTATCTTCTGTAATACTGAAGACCTGACCTCCAATTCTTAATGGAGCTTTCTGTTCTTCATGATCAAARGAAACAAGAGCATTTTCCCCCTTATTATGAAACTTCCCTTTGTGACTCTTCATCCATAGAAGACTGTTACCAGAATTAGAACCAAAACTATCTGGAAAGCTCTCATCAACAATAAAGAAAAAAAAAATCTAACCCCATCATAACACTCAACTGTGAGCTGTTATGAAGCCTAAGCGTATCCAAGAAAACAGTTGATTTGAATATAAAAACTGATCGAATGGCCTGGGAAGAACTAGTTTGCAAGAGTGTTACCAYTGGAGCAACCAGAATCAATTTGTTTCTTCTCCTTAGCACAAGCAATGCCTTCTTGTCATCCCCCAAAGCTCCTGAATTTTTGAGGAAGTTTTGAGGGATTAAGTAAGATTTTCACTTAATTCATGTTTACAGCAATCATGCAAGGCAAAATATAACCTAGAACGTTTAACCTTCTTAACTATGTCATCTGACACCACTAAAATCATTTTAAGCACTATCTCTGATTAACCAATCATCTGTACAACAGGAAACCTGTGTTCCTGCTCAATATAGCCACACTCCTAAAATCTAAGTGTTTTGGGAACACAGTCCAAACTACTACCCATTATTATTGCCAATTACCTAGAGGGGAAAGTCCCAAGATTCACTGAAGAAAAAGAATTTGCTTATATTGTTTACGAGAAATATTTTTCAATGTACAACTCTTCCCCTCACCTGGAAGAGGGGAATTCTTAATTTGTACACAGATTACATTTGTAAATTTTGAAATGTTTCTCTGTTGTTGTCCTTTTCTCACCTACTGCTGAGCAGTGCAAGTGCAGTACAGAAAGACACAGCACAATTGTTCAAAAGCTTGACTCTATATACTAAAGTCATAGTAAGTGTTCCATATATCATTGCTCAAACTATGACATAAAGCTGATAGTTAGAGAGGATAAGCTTTTCTTGGCCACTAAGCAACAAGACTAAGGAGGCAAGTACACTAGAAACTTAAATCTGTTGGTTACCCCTTCTGGCAATCCAATGCCAGAATAGTTGATTCAGGTGCTAGTAAGCAGTCTTTGCTATTCAGCACTTCTTCGCCCCGCAGATCTGCAAAAAGCTAATGCATCTTACACATTTCCTTAATGTGGAGAAGGAATGTACATTGCAYGTGAGAGTTCGTTTATAAACCTTGTACTTGTAGCAAACTAGTATGATTTTTAGTACTTACTTAACAGCTTTGAATGATTTCTTTTTAAGTGTTATCAAATTATTTTTTCCTTTAAATTCCCACCCCCCAAAACAAAAAAATATCCCCCACATAAGAATTGAGAGCAACGTGGAAAAAACTGCCAGCAGTGTCTCTGAATGGTTACCTTTGAGTCTCTAATCTTGTGGCTGATCTAGTTGTGGCTCCAGAACACGTCTCATCATCTTCCTCACCATCTTCTTCCTCACCTTCCTCCTGCTCTTTTATTTCTTGTTCAGCAGATGTTAGTTTCCGACGTTTTCTTTCTGGCTCCAGTGTTTCTGTACATGTAAAATTTTACACATGTGCTATGATTTTCCCAAAGCCCTCCAAAAGGATATAGACACTTTGTTCAGAAAAGGTATTCTGTTCACAGATCCCATTTTAAGTAAGTAATTTTCCATTTCCTTTATGCTTCGATATTTTTAATTCACACTTGTTTGACTTAATCTAGCTAACACATTTGCAATGGTTTACTTATGCAGCTCATAGCCAGAATTCATAGAAAATTCATGAGGGTTTATAGAAGCATCTGGGATGTAGCAATTCTGACATGAGATTATAGCAATTTACACATATTTACATAATATTTACACTAGCTGTAACTCAATGATTTTTCCTCAAGAAAGGAAAATTGAATAAAGCTTATCTTGTTACTATTAGCATACAGAAAGGCACAGTAAAATCTTATTCTGTTAGGAGTAGTGTAATTTCATGTTTTTACCAGTTTCCTCTAACTGAGCCAGAGAACGTCTAGGCTTTCTTCCCCTTTTACGCACAACCATCTCTGCCTTCCTGGCTTCATCTTCCTGAAGAAATAAAATGGAAGCAAGTAAGGCAAGACCAATTAATAGAAGACAGACACTTTTCATTAAATATGCTTACAAACTTAAAATGTTCACACTTACATTTGCTGTTTCTTTTGTATTAGATGACTCTTTACCTAAAGAAAAAAGAGGAACAAAACTTAAATCTGAATTTCAAATCTTTTGCTAATCAGTTTAAAAAGGAGTTCTTTCAAACTGTCAACTCTTCACAAACATGACAGACACTCAAAAAACATTTAAAGTCTTTTATCTAAATTAGAATCTGGCTTTGATGTATTTTGTTATATACAGAGACAGCATAAGCTAATGATTTAATCATTTTTAAGTAATAACATGACTAACACCATATTTATTACATTGTAGCATATGTTGTTTTATTTTAATGGAAAAGCCAAAGTCAGTTAATTACCTGTTTTGAAAACTGCCAACTAATTATGGAATCACAGAAATATTTAACTTGAAAGGGGCCTCTGGAAGTCATCTAGTCCAACCTCCTTTTCAAAGCAGGGCTAAATTCAWCATTGAATCATACTGTTCAAGATCTTATTCAATCAAATTCTGAGAGTCTCCAAAAGTAGAGATTCGACAGTGCCTCTGGGCAACCTGTTCTAGTGCTTAACTACTTCCATGGTGAAACAGCAAGATGGCAGTACCTCAAAAAGGCTCAAAAAAAAAAAAAAAAAGCCTGCCTAATACTTGGCCTGCAAATTACGGCATGTGACTTCTGTTGAAGTCATATACCCCCTCAAGCTGCTATTCACCTCTTTAGTCTGACATCCACAGATAATTATTATGCCATGTGACTTCTGATTCTCAATCCAGTACTTCTGGCAGACTGGCTTGGGTATTTTAAAATACATTTTATGAACCCTTTCACCCATGCTGTCTCAGCTTGGTCTTTCCCTATGGCTGATGCTTATCACTTTGACTCTGACTAACTCTATGATGAGAAAAAATCACTTTTTAAAACTTTTTGATATCTGACAACCGGCATTATCCGCAGTACCATAAAGATAAAAATCCGTAGCAGTAGCAGGACAGAAGCAACCTAAACAAAAGTAGACATTTGTGCTTTTTTCTTCCTGTCATAAAACTGCTGCCTATTTTTGCTATTTGAAAGCTACAAGGACAGGCAAACTCTGAACCATTACTGATTTTCTGCTAGAACATAGAAGGATATGTTAGTACAATGGACCAAAAACAGACCGCAAAGAATAAAATATTCTAAAATTCACACAGAGCTATCTTTCTGGTTGTTAAAATTAAGGGAAAAAACTTTACATGAGTAAATGAAACAATAAAATACAAAGACAAGCAACTAATTCAATAAAGAAATGCAATAAAATGTAGGCCTGTCAACTGTATAAAATATTTTACCTTAAATCTAATTAACACAAGTTTATTAATTCTGTCATGTGCCAAAATAAACAAAGATTTTAAAGTACTTGTCTTTTGAAAATTCACAGCAAAATGTTTTGTGGCTTAAAAATAATGCATGCAAGTATAGCACATGCCTYCTTAAAACGTACAACACTCTCCTTAGGAAGTGCAAATGTAGTACTTTTGCCTCAACATATGAAATGAAAATAATTATCATAAATCATAAATTGCCTTTAAAATCTTACTTATTTTACAACAGTAAGCACTGATTAGTGTAATATGATTTTAGTTTCAGGTTTAGTGTCAGTTGCTTCTACTTATTCAGGGAGAATTTAGCAGAAAAGGCCTGTTCCAGTGCTGAGTATTTACACCAGAGGAAGTGTTATGGAAAGATGCTGTGAGAAAGCAGTTGTCTTTAGCTGCATGAGTTGTAGTGAATTAAGTTCTCTCTGCTTACCGTTCTGTATGCCAATCTGTCTCTATYACAAACCCTCGTGCAGAACACCCCAAAATTACCAGAATGAGTGAACTACACAGACGGATTTCACTTTGTTTTTTGTTCTCTGCCAGGGATTTTCACACCCTTTGCTCACATGAATGCTAACAAAGTGTTTCATGAGATATTTCGCTCACACTCTTCACAGTATTGCTGTGACGTAACAGCCTTTTACCTAGAAAACTAAATATTATGTAACATATTAAATTAACCTTTAAATAAACAGTCAAGTGTCTGTCCTCTTTAATAAAAAGCAACGCAGAATGTACTTTTACACCTTTCTCACATTCTTGCCTGTTCGCTTTGCAGTTGATAGAAACCAAGCACTACACAATCAGCCAGCTGTCCAMAGACCATAACTCTGAAGTGTATGGATTAAAGTTGACATTTAACAAATGCAAAGAAAATAGGAAATAGTCCATATGTGCAATGCAGCCAGAATAACGTCTCTGTAGAAGCATAAGCTTTTGGAAACTCCTGAAGGTTTGTTTCTTTCAGATTTTATTGCATGTTTTGTTGCATGTTGAACGTTTTTCTTCATTCCTAAACCACTTTTTTTAAACCTTCTTTTCAGGTTTATCTGCTTCCCGAAAGGATTTTAAAATAGGTTATGAATGGCCATAATTAAGACGACACATCTCTAAACAACCAGCACAGATTCAGACACCATACTTGTGGAAAATTTACTATTAAAAATTCACCAAAGTGACCTCTTTGACCTCTAACAAATCRTAGAGGTCTGAACAGAAAAGAAGAAATATAAGAATATTTGATCTTTCTATTTAATTTTTGTTTAAAGCATCCAAATTACATTTCTAAGCAAACTGATCCTCTTCTAAGGATCTTACAGTTGCCATGAAAGGGGAAAGAAATATCCCCTCAGGCTGCTACTAACTTCTTTAGTCTCACATCCACAGACAACAAAATTAAATGAAGGAAAACTAGAAGAAAAAAATTATCTACATGTATTTTAGAATTTTTAACATAACCATGATTTTGATGTTTACTATATGAAAGGAAACACGCAAAAAAATGGATTACAGTCACTAGCAGCCAAGAACCAGTTTGACAGGGTATCCACCTGCTTCTGTGCTGTTCTGCCATGTGCCTATCCACACACTCAAAYGTCTAGGTACATTCTTCAATATATTGTTTAGCTCTCAAAAGATACAGTAGCACTGTTGAAATGTATTCTTACCAAGCTGCTACCTTCTTGAAGGAAAACCTTAGCAGGAATTAGGGACAAACCTTCACTGTTTACTCATAGGCTTTCACAAGGTTAYAATATTGACTATCAGAGATGACACTTAGGAAGGACCCATTGGCTTTTCTTGAAAACTCTCTTACATTTCTCCCACCATTTCTCTGACTTGTTAAAGCCAATAGTCAATTTGCTTACCTGTTTGAGGAGATTTTCCTTTACCCACAAAGGTAGGAGACTGCTGCTGGAATTAAAACAAAGATTTTTTTTTTAAAGAAATAAAACCCCCCAAAATGCATCACTGTATTAATTAATGCAGAAAATTGCTTCTATTCATATCGAAACATATCTCCAAGTCCAAGAAACTAGAATATTCTAATCAGCATGCAGAAAGTTTRTATCTCCATTCTTGAATTAATGGTAGCCTGCATTTCTTTCTATTTGTGATAAAAATTTGGAACTTTACTATAACACTAAGCAAAAAGCAGTTTTGGTCAAATGAATTTCTGACAACAATTCTCAATTACATAAATAAAAATTTAGTACATTCACTTTCTGCAAATCTGTATGTGTGATTACATAATTTTGATCAACAGAATTTTGTATTTACCCATAATACAGAAAAAGTTGTGTATAACTATATGATCTCCTATGACAACTATAAATATATAAAACCAGTTGCTTTCATTACTTAAAAGGACTGTACTAGGATGTCTAAGCATCCTTATAATTTCAGGAGGATGGCTAAAAAAGCCTCTTCTGGAGCCAGCCTGTAACTGACTGACAAATCTGTCAAAGCCATCACCAGAGGTACTAGACCTTTGAAATGGTCAAATCGGAGCAAGAAGATTCAGCTCCTGTTCTGAAACAGATTTACCTAGACGCTCAGAAGGGACTTTAAAAATAGTTTTAATTCTTATTTGAAAGAAAGTCAACATTTCACATTATATTTCATAGAATTCCTGAGAGAAGAACTTCTRCCAGAATAAATCCAACTACTTCTATTTCCCAAAAATTTCTGATTCAGCATTACACTGCATGCACTGTAATGCAACTGGATTGCAAAAATCCTTTCAGCAGAACACTTCCTTGGCAGTGAATGCACTTCATGTGGATTAGAAAATTAAGATATTGCTGATATTTAAAAAGACAGAGGTATACTTTAGGAATATTTGCTATCAGCATGCCTCTGTCTTCTGAATGAACGGCATAAACTGCAATATAGACAATACAACTATATTATAAAATATTCTTTTACAGATATTATGAGCTACTGTTAGGTTAGGCCCAGTTGAGAAACAAAATTCTCAGTTTCTTTGAACTAAGTCACCCTTGATCTTCAGGCCAAAATGACCCTCCACACAAATTAAGAGACACGTGTGTATGCAATCAGAATTCCATCCTGTATACAAGTATATTACTAGACCTTGTATCATTTGCATTAAATAAGTATTGCTACGTTCACTTCAGTCAAGCTATTTGCCATAATCAGACTTTAAATAAACTCTGTTAGCAAAATAGGCTATACGTTAGAAAACATGGAACTCAGTAACATAAGACACTTTCTATAGTTTTTGTATGCTTAGACTGAACTCAGATTTTTTCGTAAGTGATAAACAGAGAAACAGCTCTTGAATTACCAAGTTTAAATTTACCCCCAAAATAAAGGCACTTACATTCCCAGTGCTCGTATCAGCTTTTGATTCCCCACCTGAGGGAAGAAATACGAATTAAGAATTTGAAAGGTGACCATTTTCATTATTTGCCCATACAGGTATTATGAAATACTTACCACCAGGCTGTACAGCTTCAAGGGGATATTTACGAGGCCTTCCCCTTTTCCGTTTCACTACTATAGGTTGATTTTCCTATGAAAAGGAAAGGACAAAAAAAAAAATACACGAGTAACTACAATTGATAGTTAGCATGGATTTCTGTTATAACAACATAATACAAAGAATGATAACGACAAAATGGAATAGTAGCAGAAGTAGTGCTTGTTCGTTTTAAAATATAGATGAGGTAGGCTTCACAGGGAGAGGTACTGATTTTTATGTCATTCATTCTTAGAGCTGAGAAAAAAAGAAAAACTACAGAATATATAGATTGTAGCTGGCCTCAGGCACATGGCAATGCCCGAGAACATAATGCTTTTTCCCACGCAGTAACAGTATCACTTAGTCTAACAAATGATACTGTCTTGCCTACAAATCCTACTATATTTTTTCCACTCTCATGAGAGCTCCAAACTTTGCATCTTGGCAACCCTTTTTACAGTGTCATATAACGTAGGCTGCATTTCACAACAGTTGAGGAAGTGCTTATTTCAGCACCTTAATTATCCCATTACTCAGATCAGTGAAGTTCTCCATAGGAGCAAGGTCTTTAGTAGAAAACGTCCCTTATTTTCAAGTTTAAGCTTTGAAGGCAACCTGTAAGTAATTAAATTGGTCAGATCCTCAAATCACAAAAATCTTTGTTAATAGATTCCTTCCTTCTATTTGTAAGGAAAGCAGGTTAAGTTCTCACTCAAAATTTAGTGAAGTCCAATGAAATTTCTTTCCCCCATGGATCTTAGTGACTCAAAACTGAAGTGAACAAATGTTGCAATTTACTCTGTAAATTTTAAAAGGTCTTTTCCTATTACCCCCCCCCCCTTTTTTTTGCCTCTAAAAGCCAAATGATGCAACTAAATGTCTTTATGAACACTAAGTCATTTCTGGAGCCAAGCAACAATTTTTATCTCTTTGGGTTCAGACAGTCTTTTACATAGACCACTGCAGAATATACCACTGATATGACTAAATAGATGATACAAAAGGTTTTAACATTATTGAGTAGTAGTATTTTTGTAAAGCCTTGAGCAGTCGAAGTATCAGAACTCAGATATACTGCTGTTCTGAAACAGACCCTGACTGATACACTTTTAGAGCATAAATATTACTTTCTGAGAAAATAAAGGAAAAAAGTGCGATCAACTGTGTTAAGAACAGAGGTATTTAAAATTACTCATTTATAGGGATTTCAGGAGCAGTCTTGGTACTGATTACTTTGGAACATGAAGTAATGTAATTGAAGCACATATTAAATGAAGTTCTTTACATTAATGTCTCTTTAGATTACTTTTTAGTATTTAAATGCAGGAAGAGAGTACTTCTAGTTCAATAATCAACCACCAATGGCTTATATTGTGAGTTTATACTTTGTGAGAGAGAATTACATGAATGTTTGTTACTTCACAGTGCCAACAGACACAAATTTTCACAGCTATTTTTGTTTTGGTAAAGTTTTATTACTGTTGTCAACAAAAAGACAAAAGTACTTTTTTCACTGTGAACCTGCATTATCTCAGTTAGTTAACTGAAGACCACTCACCTCTACAGAGCTTGCATTTGATTCTAGATTCTGCTTTGCCTTTTCAGACACTTCCTGCTTGATGATGAATTCACCTGCATGCATACACAGAAAGAAAAAAAAACTCAACATTGTAAATCTTTGTTTTAGACAGTGGAAGAGGTACATGAATCTTGGCACTACTTTAAAAGCATTATTTCATTCAATGGTCCAAAATGCAGCTCCCTTAAAACACCCAGACTAAAAACTTGATTTGCCTTGCACCAATACATTGAATTGCCAGCATACTTCACTGTCATAGTCATGGACTTCAAATTTAAGGTAAAAACAACAGCTTTAAGGCATGACTCATCATAAAACGGCAAGACAAAGACAAACCACTATTTCATTCTCTCCCACGTTCCATAAAACAGGAAGCTGAAGATGCACTCAAAATCAAACAATGTACAAAGATGTATTGCAAAACACTTTGATTGGTCAACAGGCTCACTGAAGAGACAAAACTATTAGTAGGGCAACTGATATTAGAAAAGAGACTCATCTTATTCACATGAAAATAGACTAATGTCAAATTAAAGTCAACATGTTCAGGACATGCCATTTCTACTTATTTGTTTTAGTGCAATTAATGAGTCATCTACAACAGTGAAACTTGCACTTTTTCCTGAGTGGTTTCCCTATAGAAGCAAAAAGTACTGCTTTTAAAGGTGAGCACATCACAGTTCTTCTAAGGAAGGCCTTATCTTATTTGTGGTCAGAGYTGGAAGGTCATCTTCTCATCACGTGCCCTGACTGTGCTATTCTCCAGCCAACTGTTTATTTCTGACGGGCTGCCCTACCCAGGCCACATATTGAAGCTACAATAACAAAGGTGGTATCAGTGTACTCCTCCTCTCAGTCAGACTACCACACGCAAGAACATCAATGTTACTCTYACTGGTAAAGGACCTAAGAATAATGCATTATTTGATAGAAGTAACAGAGCAGAAAACAACTACAGAATATAGGCAAATATGTGATTAGGACTGAGATTCTTGTTTTGTTCTCTCAGAATCATTCAAATTAAGATATTAGCATTCAGCACAGATTCAGGAAATTGCCCTGAAAAATTCATTTTCATTACCTTTTTCTTCCACATCACTTTTAGGAGATGTACATTTTGCATCAATTCCTTCAGACACTTCTGCAGTATCACCTAGAATAGCTTCCTGCATTATTTTGAAATAAAAAAGAAAAGAGCACTTTACTACAAATGAGAAATCATTGTCGAGTACTTACACTAAAAAAAAAAAGTACACAGTTTTTAACTCATCAAGATCTAGTAATATCTCTTAAAAATCCTGACGCTGAGCACCTTCATCAAAATCAATAGATGAGATAATTCAAAATATCCTGCATTCAATCCTACAAGGAACATCTGTTTTTCCTTGAATTCTGTTTTACATGGAAAGGGATCATTGCAAACCCAGAACTCAAGTAAAGTCTGATACCCTGTAGCAGAGCTCTGATCAGTATAGCCCTGAGGTTCTGAACTTGTAACTAGGGACAAATTTGTCCCATGTATCTCACAGGGACCTGGCTGCTATACAGATGTTATGCACATTTTTTTTTTAAAATCGATTTCCCTTGAAAAGTCATTTTCTAGTCATAGTAGTTTTATATTCAAAGCAACATAAAAGTAACTTAATGATGAAAATGTCTCCCAAAATAACTTACTATAGAAGTAAAAACTTGAGATTTCAGTATTATTTGTGTTACAGTTACACACATTAAGTAAAACCAACATACCTTGATATTATTAGGTTTTGTTTTGGAGCACTGACTTTGTTCATCATATTTTCTAACATCCTGAGCAATCATTTGGTTGCCTGAAAAAACAAATAGTTTGAATTTTAAAAAGTGCCTCCTGCATTTTTCTAAACTTGATTCAATTGTATATCAGTGCATCGCTAGCACAATTCAAAAGATTTTTTAAAATAGMACCTTATTTACAAAATAGAAACATTTACATTAACAGCAAGTTATGTCGAACTCTTTTGAAGAAATGCAATAGTTATAAAAAAGAATTCTATAATTTCTTTGTTTGTCATGCATGACCTTAAAATTGAAATTTGAGAGATACTATATAAAGAAATCAAATATCAACCACAACTGCAACCCAACAACAAAAAGCAGTTAACGCTATATACAACACAACAGCAAACACTGCATGACTTTAATTAGTCTCTTCATGAAATCAACATTCTTAGAAGCAGAAGAATCAAAGAAACAACATTATTAATTAGTCTAACATAATCTTCATCTTTACTATTCCAGTGCTGAAGAGAGTAAAGCAAAAAGTTTTACTAAAAGTTTGGGCTGCAATTGAGAGCAGGCCTTACATAGTAACAAATTTAATTATTGCACAGAAGAGAGGTGCATGTTGTCATTTAGATACTTTGTTAACATAATTCTTATAAGATTGACTATATAGTATCTAAGTTTTTGTCAAATGTATGAAGTGAAATATTAAAAAATATTCTGGAAAGAACAGTTTTTTGGAGTATGGAATTACCCCTCCATTATTTCCTCTGTATAGTATTTTTTGGCTAAATGGATTGATTTTTGTTTTTCAGCAGAAAAACTTTAAACAGATATGGGTAGATATGTACCACCTACATTTTTCTTTATCCGCTATTCCTGAAGATTTAGATTTCATTTCTCTACTTTTATGTTGTTCAGTTTTCTGGTGATCCATGTTTTCCACCTAGACATAAAATACAGAGAACAATAACTCTATCTTCATTTTTCTCATAAAGATTACAGAAACAGAACGGAGAAAGTTTTTCCTACTTGCTACTTTCAAATACAACATGCATTAAAATGAAAATCAGTAGTTAATAGAAAAAGGAATTTGTTCTTACTATCAGACAAAATCATGAAAGAACTTCTAGACTTCTAGCAAACTCAGAATTTCTAACTGCTGTTTTTAATGAAAAAGAAGCACTCACTTTTATTTAGGCACCCTGCTATACACTTTAAAAGCAATAGAGCACAGCAATTTATTTAAACTATTTCTGGATTTAAAAGAACAACACTTTCCTGTGACCAAAAAACAGTTTAACATAGTACAGAGAAAAGTAATTTGTGTTAAGAAAGCAACACAAAAACAAAACAAAAACCTAAAACCCACACACATTTGTATTGTTTCTCCATGTTCTTGTGAGATCACAGTGGATTGCATTAAAAGAACAGCTTTCTAATCCTGATCAAAGCCTCAAGTACAGTCCCTCTTTTTGCCCTCTATTCTTGAAGACAACAAAACAACAATTTTGAAATAGTCATATCATACGATACAAGATGATGTATTTACTGGCAAATTCAAAAGAATAATTAGACATCAACCAACACAGCTGCACAATCTCAACATATATAGGCTCTGCATATACAAGGAATAACATTTTGCCTTAGAGAATATTTAATGTAAATAGAAATGCAAGTAAGAAAAGCAGCATAACTTAGTAAGTAAATATAAAAACAAGAACTTACGCGTATGGTTTCTTTTTCTAGAGAAATGTTCCTCTGCTGTAAGTCTTAAAAAAAAAAAAAAAAATCAAATAAGCTCAGCAAAAGTAAAGTATCACATACTTCATCTCTCTGAAATCATGTAACTTACTTTTGATATTGCAAACTAGAAGCAGCCAAGCACCATCTTCTCCATACTGCTATTTAAACAATAAAAATAAAGAGTATGGATTTCTAAAGTGTAGAAGAGATGATAACCATTTAATGGCTAAAATATAGACAATCATTAGGCTAGGATCTTTGAGATATATTATAATTTTCAAATTTCAAACACAGGATAGTTCTAGCATTTGAATAGGTCAGAATTTTATCCGTAAATTAAAGTCGCTAACTGAGATGCTAGATCACAGGATAAAATAAAGTAGACTACACTGTAACATGAGGCTTGGCAGAGAATTCAAGTTTGCCTAATTCTGGTAGCAAGACTTGGAGCTGATGCAATGCATATACAGAAGCTGTCTGATAGCTTCTGATACTGTTTTCTAAGCTCAGCTCTGATAAAGCAGAGTTTTAGCCTTCTGTGTCACAAAAACATAGAAAAATAATTCTTCGTAAATAATAGAAGCTGATGGGTTCTCCGTGCTTTCGGAAAATTGCAAACTTTTCAAAGTCATTTCATATAGGTACAAAAAGAGAGAAAGAAAATCCTTTAGAAAGCTGTTCCATGAGAGGGTTTTATGACACTTAAAATTTGATCCATAAAAGATAATGAATTAGTCTTTTCATTTAAAAAGGAAACAACAATAATACTAAACTACTTAAACATTCCAAGTATGTAATAAGAATGTACGTCTATGATCCAGTAAAAACAAACTATATATTTTATATAATTTGTAGTTCATTTCTGAAATTTACATGTTTTAAAAACATTTTTTTCACAGTTATACACCCTGGTTGCAAAAAATCTTTCAATTTTTAAAGTAGTGTCAAATGAAGAGCTAGATCCTACCCACTCAAACAGCAATGATATGTTTACATTCCAAGGAATCTTGGACTACTAAACTACTGTGTCTGCTGTTCATACTTATGACAGGACACACATTTGTCTTTTAAACAACTTCCTTTTACGTATGTTGAAATGTGTATATGTATTTATATATACATATACATATATTTATATATTAAAAAAAGAGATTATTGAATGGTGAGGGAGAAGAAACTCTACCAAGAGAAACAAAGTGTTATTCTTCAATGTGTATCATATCCAACATGATTTACACAATAAATGGATTTTTGTTAAACATTTTACAAAAACAAGATTATCACAGCTAATTCAGTCTGGACATCTTAAAAAGTTAATTATTGTCTGTCTTGGTGACTGAGTGATCTGAAGTGGCTGAGTTTTTTTTAAGGCACTTCCAAGAAACCTCATGGTAAAGAAAAACTTGTTACAGTTTTGGATTTGCTGTCCTGAAGATCACATTCTTCAAATCCATTCTCAGAGTCTGTATTTTCTTTCAACCAAAGCATGTCTCTTACCACTTACATGAGCACATTACAACATTAAACTAGGTATGCAAATTCAACCTACCTCAAAGAAAAAAAAAAGAAAAAAAAAAAAGAAAAAAGTAAAATCACATTCTAAAATTACGCCTGTGCTTGTAACTTACCTTACTGCTAAGTTCTGTCTTTTGTTCAGTGAATACTTATTTCAGTATACTCGTCTAAATAATTTAAAAGTAAGCTTTACATCTCAGTGTGGCCCTTGCTGGCATTTATGCATTCAGCTGCAGACTTCCCATAGGAGGAAATGTGTCTTTAACCTCTTTGGACTACATATACAGCAGTATTGCTGATATCTCATGGAATTCACTTCAGTTTTGCTTGTTACTCCATTAACTGAAGATTAACTCTCATCTGGTACTGCTATAAACATCTTTGTAAAGCATCTGGAGCACAAAATCCATCAAGATGGGAACAAAGTAGGAGTTAGTTCCTGCTTTAACAGGAAAGCCAAACAACTGCAACACATTCTAAAGTAATGTATTTTTAGGGAGACAGGGATTGTTTTTCCCCTTTGTAGACTAATTTCATATCTTTAAAAGGAATTACTGAGCACAGAGACAATCTGACTAATTAAGATTTCTAGTTAGGCGATTACCTACTTATACATGCTCTTCAAACGGCCAGAAGCACTTTCATCTTCTGAAGAGCAAGACCACAAAAAAACAAAAAAAACCCAAAAAACTCTGAAGACTCAGTGACTTAGTCATACAGTACTTACTGTTGTCAAATCCTTGAAGAGCCTGTCACAACACCAGAAACAAGAATGTTCTAAGTTTAGAAAAAAGAAAGTCGTTCTCTTGGGAAGTTTCTGTATCTTGTCAGAACACATTTCTTTATATTTATTGATTTTAGATAGAATGTTAGCAGTTTTTGTTTTTTTTTTTGAAAGCACTGAACACTTCTGACTCTTCTTTCAATATAATATATTGAAAGAGAAGGAGGACCTCTCCCCAACCAAATCCACACGAGTCCATTAAGGTTTCAAGAAGGCTTCTGGCTGACTTTGCATCAACCCGTCTAGACATAGTATATATTAAATCTACAAAGAAACTCATGAGCAATAATCAAAGCAGTATGAAAATGTAAACTGCTATCTACCTTTTTGAAATTCTTTAGTATGAAGATTCACATACACTTCTTCACTTCTTGGACTTTCAGGCTGTTGTAGCTACATGAAAATGAAAGGAGACAAAAATATTGTAGATATCCAAAGTGGAAGTATGTCTCACTCCCCTTCCTCATGTAAAGGAAAATGTTATCTTATCACAAGGCTTTTACAAAAAAAGCCTTCAAAGTTCTCTAATTTGATAGCAATACAAATATTAGTATAGAACTCTGCAAGACTCACATTACTGCCAAATAATGCACTGCCATGAGCTTGATCTTAAGAGTTAAAACTGATGCAGTAACAATAGGTAAGTTTAACAAGGAGATTTGAAGAGAATTCAGGCTGCAGATATTACGGATGCATAGATAGCACACCTAGCCTCATATAGCAGAAAATATAGATCTGGATATTGTAAACTCTGAGAAGTACCACATGAACATGGCTCTGCTGACTTCAGGACCAGCTTAGGCTGGCAAACAACACAGCCATTTACATGAATTCAAATCAATAAATTCCATCAAACAAAAGCTGACTTGTTTTTTTTTTTTTTTTTTTTTTTTTGCCAAAGTGCAATCCCTAGTACCAAAACCATGGTTCACAAATACTCGACTGGTCTGCCTGGGAGCAGGGGGTCAATAGTCTGGGCCAGATCCAAAGGTGATAATTTGAGTGTGTCTGAACCACATTCCCCCTCAAAGAGATTATTATGTGGGTTTGGCAGGATATGCACGTGGACCACCTCCTGCATCTGAATGAATTAACCCTTCTGGACCTCCTGGCCATCACAGCACAGGTACAAATGGACAGGCTCAACTTCAGCTGAATATTAGCCTCCAGTGCCTTCATCCAGGGTGCCTTAGTCTTTTGTTACTACAGATAATGGACTGCAGTTATCGGAGTGCAAAACTACAGCAAGTCTTCTTCAAATGCACACAGAACGGTTGAATCTAAAGACTGGCATAGAAGTGACAAAACAGAATGAACAGCAGCGGACATTCACTATTTCAGAAGACCAAACTCATGACTATTAATTGTGAAAAGCATACATGACTTTTTACAAGTACTGTCACAAGCAGCATATTGACAGTATGACTAATTTTAAAAAAGCAAACTTGGATATTATGGCCATGGAAGGGACATGGCTGAAAGAGGTAATTGGTTATATCACTGAGTAACAGGGACAGTCTATACAATTTAACTACTTAGAAAAAATGCAGTTAAATATTCTGAAAAAAATCAATCCTTTGAAGGTTTCTAAGTTCAAAAGCAGTTCTTGTTGCACACAAATCAAAAGGTACAGTAAGAAACCCTAAAAAGATGTATAATTATACAAGAAAGTATAATCAAAACTTATAAAATAATATAAATACCTCTTCAGTTCCCAAGTTGGTTTCAAATTCTAGTTCTTCTGCCAAGTTTGGTAATGCTGCATTATTACCTAATTAAATAAAAATGTTAGAATTATTGTTACATAATATTTATCTCATGCTACAGCAGGATGCTATTTGTTAGTAGCATCTATGAACAAGATACATGAGTTTAATTCTTTCCTCTATGCAATAGATACAATAGCATATCTCTCTGCAGTATACCAGTTCAAAAAACAACCTGGTTTCTGCAGAAACACAAGTAATTCTATGTTTTCCTTGAGTACAGAAGTGCTGTAAAATATGGGCTAACAGAATTTACCACGGCTTATTTACGTCTTCGGACTTTAACAAGTGGAAAGTGTTTTTTCTTGTTTCTCTTTAAAAACACTAAAAGATTTCCTGTCAGAATTTCAAACAGAAAGTGATATCTGTATTAATAAATGCATAGTTAAGAGTTAACACAAGGAATAACATTTTTAAGTGAGAATTATACCTAAAGCCATATCTAAATGCATAACCACTCAAACTACCTGATTTCTGTAAGGACTGAAAGCTCAGTAGCTCCTGTTACTGCCAAAGATAGTTGTTCTATAAAATCTTGAACCTTACTTGTTTTATTTCATAAGGAAACAGCAGTATACTTATAATGTCTGAAAAACAGGCCATGCAGATGATATTCTGTTATAACTTCCACAGCCTTTTTAGGCACCTATTTCAGAAGCTGAAATAATTAAGTTGTGGTTACAGTCCACAAAATTACCTAATCTAAAATTGCCTAACCTACTATTGCCACTGGCATTCACAAAAGCTATATCAAAAGATGACATGATATCTAAATGTGGTAGTTTACATTTTCATGGCTCATGTTTGCCCATGTTGAACAATGTTGTTCAGTATGCATACAAGTTTGCTAGTTCACCATCTTCTCCTGACCTAAAAAAATCGCAAAATTCCTAAAATCCCCAAATCTGCAGAGCGAGCTTTCTCCTTCCAGGTAACAATAAAAGCAACTAGATATCTTTGTAAATCTGGACCTAAATTCACACTACAAGATTTTAGTATATTTTTTGAAACAATGGCAATGACAAGGACACAAGAGGGAGAAAAAGTTTTGAAGTAGTACTTGATCAGCATAATTCAATTTTCTTTGGTTTAAATGAATATAATTGGATTTCTCTATTACCTCTTTTACAATTCATTTTCTCCAAAATCTATAATGAAGTCATAATTCTGAATTCTTTATGGCATCTACAGTGTTATTTCATAAGTTTGGAGCTTTAATTACTCTGGATGATCAAAGAGGAGGAAGACTGGAAATAGCAGGATGTTTATTGCACAGTATTTTAGGGATTAGCAATTGTGGAAGTTCATTTCACATTAGCTTCTAGAAAAACTGACATAGAAATAAAACATGATTAGTGTTGTATATTACTACAACTTAAGTTTTAGGTTTAAAATAGATACCTAAACCACTGCTTTCGCTAAGTATTCATTCACTTAGTATAACTTTCTGATTCTTTTAGTAACATGAAGCAGAACTCCATTTCAAGTGTATCCACATGATAAATTCAGCTAAGTGAGTGAATAAGACCATTAAACAACTGTTTGGAGAAAACCTGTAGTTATGATTAAGGGTGGCCACTCATTTTTTACAACCACTTGTAAGTTGCCATTTTAAAATGCTGAAGAGATGTCTACATGAAATGCATCTGTAATTTTGTTGTCACTCCTACGCTCAAAGAATCACAGGCTTTATTAAGCACTTGTCGTCATCAATTCTAAAATAAACTATTAACACTTATTTGGCAACCTAAATAAGTATATTTAAACAGTCTAAGTTATTTCTAAATTTTACTTATGGTAAAGTGTTTGTATCAGCTTATAAACTGAAGAAAAAATAAAGAAAGCCTCACCTGAATTAAAAGTTGTGTTACTTTTTTGGAAAGTAACTTCAGCTCCAATATCATCTATTTTGACCAAGTTCATCTTTTCATCACTGTCATATAGCTCTTCTACATGCAACACAGGGATATCACTTTTTTCCCCTAATTCTGCTTCTACAGTCACTTCATCATGGTTGGCATTTACAGTAAGTGCATTTGCAGAAACTAAGGCACTAAGTGCCTGTGCGCTAGGCGGTGGAGTCCTTATTTCAGGAAAGTCACTTTCTAAAAGCAAGTTCGAATTAAATTTATAGCTTATATTCCTTAGAGTTTCATTTTCCATTGCTGCTTCTGAAATCACAGAAGAGAGTTCTGATGCAACATCCTCATGTGAAACATCAGCTTCAGCTTCCTCATCATCTTCATTTGCCTCTGTGGAAGGGCTTGCACTCGCAGCAGTCTCTGTACTAATCTCCACACAGAGGGCTTCATCTACGCTCAGAAGGTTCACTGAGTTGTCATCCGTTTCTGTGATTTCACTGTCCACTGTGGTTTGAGATGGTAACGATTCTCCCCTCATAATACTCTCAGAGGTCTCATTTTCTCTACCAATGACAAGCAAAGAATTATTACTTTTTTCTGGGCCTGTAGTTGACAGGATGCATTCAATCTGGTTAGCAGTATTAAAAATTTCCTCACTTTTGTCTTTTACTTCTGTACTCTCAGCAGCAAGCTGACTTTCTTCTATGACTGCAAAGGTGAAGAGACTATCGCATTCTTCCATCGTGCTCAGAGTGATCACTGCCCCTTCCTCTTTATCTTCTACACTTGACGTAGTGTGTTCACCTTCACTGTTGGTGGCAACCCTAAGCACAGGAGCTCCGCATTCTCCCACAAAAATCACAGAACCTTTGCTTTTTGCATCTGCATTGAAAGCTGCTAGTTCAAACTGTTCATCTACAGTTGCACTGGTCTCCACAACCTTACATTCCTCTAATGCATTTGGAGAGATAACGGCATCTTCGTCTCCTTCTGCTACAATTAGCTCACTTTCAGCTTGTGGTGCTGCACTAATCAGGACTATCTCACATTCTTCTGTCATACTTGTAGTGATCACAGCAGCTTCATATCTTCCTTCTGTTTCTGAAGCAGTGAGTTTGTTTTCATCTTGCACACTTACACTAGACATTGGAGCTTCAAAGCATTCTGCTGTACTTGTAGAGATCATTACTGTTTCATTTCTTGACTCTGTGTCTGGGACATGTTGAAGTGCTTCTTCTGTGACTTCACCAGACATGAGGATTACCTGTTCTTCTATAATGCTTGTGGAAATCATAGCACACTCATCTTTTTCTTCTTTACCACTAGCAGTTGGGTGACTTTCATCATCATTTCCTCCCACACTGGATGCACTGGGCATAGGAACCTCATATATTTCTGTATCTATAGAAACCATAGTATTCTCATTTATTTCCTCTGTTCTCACAGAGGGGAGCTGGCCATCATATTCAACAGCAGCACTTGACATAGGAGTCTCAAATTCCTCCACAATACTTGTGGAAATCATAGTGCACTCATCTTTTTCTTGCTTACTGTTAAAAGCAGGCACAGTCTCTTTAAATTCTGTAGCTGTACTGGGCATTGGCACCTCTGTGTCTTCAGTATCTATTAAGACCACAGATCTTTCCCCACCTTCATTTGCTCTTGCAACAGTGAGCAGACCTTCCTCAGCATCCATGGCTGAATGTAAGGGAGCATCACTTTCTTCCACTGTACTGGTAGAGATAATATCACCTTTAATTTTTTCTTTCTTGTCAGTAGGAATAAGAGAATTCTCATCCTTCTTTGGAACAGCACTACTTATAGAGCCATCGAGCTCTCTGCTGCTAAAGGACATCACAGCATTCTCATGCTCTTCTACAGTACCGGACTGACTGTTATCTTGCACTGTCATAGCACTAGTCATAGGACCCTCACATTCCTCAGCAACTAATGGCATCAGAGTATGCTCATGCTCTCCAWCATGTGCTGTCAGAGCACCCTCCTCTGCAGTACTTGCACTGGTTACACTGCTTTCAACAATGCCTTTAGTATTTTTGCAGCTTGTGTCATGATTATCTTCTTTCTCCACACCTGTCATGCTGTCAACAGTAAGCTTATTTATATTTGTGCCAGCTACTCCTGATTCAGCTTCCATTTGTTCAGCAACTATGCAGATAATGGAACTTTCACCTTCTTCTGCACCTATACAAATTACTGCATTCTCGCTTTCCATTCCTGTACAAGTAGAAGCATGCTCAATTTCTTCATTTCCTCTTCCAGTACTGGTCACAATACCCTCATCTTCTTCATCCTCCTCTTTTGAGCCTGTACTAGTTACAAAACCCTCATCATCACAAGGGCCTATGCTGATCATAGTGATGCTGGCTTCTTCCTTTACTCTTGTACTGTCCATTAGACTTTCACATTTTTCAGCATCCAAACAAACTGCAAATCCTTCATTGCTGTCTTCTAGCCCTGTGCAGACTACTGAAATTTCAGCATCATCTTCTGGAGTTATGCCTGTGCTAGTCACTGCACTTTCACCATTTATAGTATCCTCACACTTGTCACTACTAGTTCCACTTGTGGCACTGTTGTTTGTGTCCATCTCAATACACGCACCTGTTACAGTGCTTTCTCCTTGGGCATCTGTGCCAGTCACTGAGCAGATTATAAAGTTATGACTTCTTTCTTCTGCACCTGTGCAAGTCACAGTACCTTCATGTTCTTTCACTTGGCCAGCTCTTATTGCACTGCTACTAAATTCACCTGAATTGTCACTACTTGTGGATCCTTCACCTGTTTCTGTTCCTGCACTGGTTACGGCACCATCACTCTCCACTTCACCTAAACAGGATACAGAACTTTCAAATTTGCCAGCATCTCCACAAGTTGATGTTTTTCGCTTTTCTTCAGAGCCTGCACTAGTTACAGCATCATCTTTTTCTTCTACTCCAGCACTATTCACATTGTCTTCAATTTCTACTCCACTTGCATTAACTGAATCCTTACCACTTTCTTCTGCATCAACCATGCTGCATTCATCATTTTCTTCTTTTGTACTAGTTAGGAAACTTTCACTTTCTGCTAATCCTGCAGTGACAACACCACTACCTCCTTCTTCAGCTGCTGCAACAGTACACTCACCAACATCTGCTCCTGTGACGAAACTGCCTCCCTCACTACTTTTTACCCAGATGCCTGTTGTGAAGCCTTCATCGGCTTCTCTGCTTGTGCAAATTACTGTCACTTCACTTTCTTCTGGGCAAGTGGTTGTAGCATCACTTTCCTTTTCAGGACGTGATGCATCCTCAGCTCTTCCTTCTCCTGTGCTAGTGGCTATTACAGTGCTCTCAATTGTTTCTGTGCTAGTTCCTATCACAGTGGCTGTAGTTGTTCGAAGGCTGCTGTGCAACAAACTAGGTTTACTACTTCCTGCACTGGTACCTACTGCATTGCTTTCATTTTTATCTTCTGCATCAGTCATGTCATTCCTTTCTTCTCTACTAGCTATAACACAATCTTTGACCTCTTCTTCTGGAACTCCTATGGACACTAACACAGAGGAAGACTGTATCGTATCACCAGCATCATGCACCTCATTATTTTTCATGATTTCYATCATTGTGCTTCTTTCTCCCTTTGTAGAAGGGCCTGTATTCAAGCATTCTCTTTCCTTTCTTCTTAGGTTTGTTAGGATGTGTTCTTTTGCTGTTGCAGCTCCACCATCTTTTGTTACATCAGTCAAGCTTTCATCTTTTATTTTAAACTCATTTCTTTGAGGGCTCACTAACTTACTTGCTTTGTCATGATCTTCTTGAATACATAAGTCAGCTCTATCTTCCATTGACTGTGCATCAAGTAGAGGTACATCAGTACCTTTTTCTATGCTGTCCATCACAGCATTGTTGCCATCACCTTTCATAAAAGAACTTACTGCAGCACTGTCTTGTTCCATGTAAACAGCCTGTGCTGCATCATTCTTCAAAACGAAAGCATCTTTATTTAAGGAAGTCCTATCTGAATTATGGTATTCTTCTTTAAACATCCTACCCAAGGAATCTGTAAAATCTGAGATACCTGTATCCACGCACTTCACATCAGCAGCATCTTGTCTGGAAGAATTAATAGCTAAAGGATTGTTATCTACATTAGGATTTATCACAGTTTTTAAATTCTTTGGTTTTTTGCTATCTTCTGAAGCTTGATCCTTACTAGGAGCATTCAGTAAGATTCTACCACTTGCTTTGTACACAATGCTCATTTGATAAGCCCCTTGTTTATTGGATCCTTGATCCATGGAAGTTTGTTTGGACAAAGTGTCTAAGGCACTGTTGTCTTTATTAGGGATGTTTTCTTGTTTAATATTTTTTTCAGCTGCAACCAGAAGCTGAGATTCACAAGCCTCAAGATCTGCCAAGCTGCATTTTAACTCCTTATTTGAAACAGAGAGAGAGATTTTTTCTTTAGTTACATTTTCAGCATCTGTGGCTTGGAGTGAGTTTTGAACACTTTTTCCTTCATTTTTAGATAATTCCTGTGTTTTTGCTTGTTCCAAATCAAGTTCCATCAGCTGTCCCTCATGGGTGGAATACAAGTCACCACTATTTGTACTTGACTTTTGAGGGGCTGGAGCATGGCTGGTTACAGCTGTGCCAGCTGACTGCTTTTCCTCTCCTGCTTGCATATCTTGGTTTGATACACTGCCTTTTCTACTTTCACACAATATCTTCTTATTTGATTTCTTATCCATTGTCACTATGATGCCCAATACTTTTTCATGATTATCTGTTTCTTTAATGTCTTTATCCTCCAATTTGCTGTTCTCTTCCTTCTTCTTTATTTCCTTGTTACTATGCTTTAAGCTTCTGCTTTTGTGACTTTCAGAGAACTTTTTTTCTAGTTTTGAGTTGTTTGAATCTTTATCGCTCCTGTATTTCTCTTTTACAGATCCTCTTTCTCCTGAATGTAACTTAACTCTGTGACTAAAGTCTTTTTGTGATCCCTGAGCTGACTGCACTCCACTTTCAAACTCAAACGCAACACCGCTTTCCTCAAAATTTTTATCTTCATTTTTGGATTTGTGTTGCTTTTCTGAGTCATTCTCTTCCATACTCTTATCTTTGTCCAGTTTCTGAATAGTCTCTTGTTTTGCTAAGTTTTCCTGTAATTCTGTTTCTGTTGCTTTGGATTGTCTGTTATGACTCTTTGACTTAGATTTTAACAAAAGCTTGTCTTCTACAACACTCTTACATCTTCGTCTATCTTTGTGAACATTATCTTCTTGTTTCAAAATAGAATCAGAGTTAGGCAACTCTGCTTCATGTTTATCTTCTGAGTAACTTTCACTCCTTTTGTGTGATGTAGAAGCAGGTTGCTTTGAGGCACTTATGGAATCCTTTTGTGGCCTAGAATCACTCAGTGACCTTTTGGATTTGTATTCTGCTCTTGATTTTTCTGTTGAGAGATGTCTGTCTTTTTTGTTTTCTTTACGCAGTAACTCTTCAGCTTTTAAAGTATATTCAGAAATATTTTTTCCATCTTTTCCAGTTACTGATACTTTCCGTTCACTTCTATGTTTATTTTTTCTTTCAGATTTATCATCTGAAGAAACCTTTATTTGCTGATTATGCTTCTGAGCACCATCCTCTCCTTTCAAGCCTCTCTCAGAAGAATGGAGTTCAACATCCTCATTTGATTTATGAATACTGTCTCCTTTATATTTGTGCTTTAAAGAAAGTTTATCTTCTGAAGCAGTTCTCTCCTTTTCGTTTTTATCTCTGTAGGACTTGGCTTCTTTTTTGGYAGCATTTCTGACATGTTGGATTTCTGTATCACTATCTTTTTTGGGATGTTTTTCATTTTTAAATACAGACTTCTGCTTCTGTAGTTCTTCAGTACTAATATCTGCTCTATCCAGCTGTTTTTTTGAATCCCTTATTTCACCGTCCTGCTGGGTTCCTTCAACCTGAAGAGTGGTGGACATTTTTCTTTTATGTTCTTTCTCCACTTTAGAATCACTTTTGTTTTCTTCATTTGAATGCACTGATTCTGAAAGTCTTCTAAGAGGTTTAGATATTTCACTTTTTCCATGATTATGCTTCAGTTCCTTTAAAGAATTTTTTTCACAAGTCTACAAAAGAAAATTGTGCACAAACAGATGTTATAGTTTCTTCACTCAGTAATTGAACAGAACTGTTCTCCACAAGCACAGCATGCTTATTGTAATAAAAGCTAATTACATAATATGATCAGCAAGAAAATGAAATTTGGGATTTTTACTTCAAGTATTTGCTGTTACAGGAAAATTACTAGTTTGTGAAGAAACAGAAATTAAACAGTCCAAAGCAGAATATCATTTTCATTCTTTTAAAAATGATTTAAATGGATTTTTAAATGGACCACTGAGAGGAGAAATATTTCAAAAATTATTTCAAAGAACCATTATGTTACCTGGTTAAAAAAAATCTGGACTTCCAAAAGATAATTCTATCACTGTTTTTTGGTGACAACATTATTGGTAAAAAGTCTCAATCCAAAAACTCTTTTCTGTACTGTTCAGGCTATATTCAGTTTTTACTTTAAATTTCTCTGTGAACCTAAATAAATCAAGGGTATAAGACATACTGTGCTCTTTTTTGGATGCTATAGATGTTGCAAAACAGGGTCTTAAACTAGGTACTGTGTACATATCAGCACCAAAAATGTGGACAATAAAATAGGTTATGTAAGTCTACACCAGCACTTCTAAGAATTCGGAAAAGATTCACTAACTCAAATAAAAGAAGTATCAGAAAAAACCCACACAATTTAGTGTATGCATATGAACACTTGTCTTCACAATTAAAAAGAAATAGAGCATAAAGCTTATTTGCATTAAATGTTTTTTAAAATGAATTCTAATAACTTAAGAAATACATACTTCATTTGTCTTTTGCACTTCTTTAGAGTCATCTTCAGATGGCTCATATTTCTTTTTCCAACCATCTTCAACATGTCTGAAATGGACAATCAAGGCAAGCAATTGAAAAACAAACAAAAGTAAAAATCTTGTAAATTTTCAGCTTTTAAACTAAAGCGGAAAAAAAAAGAAAGAAAAGAGAAATGCACTCTAAGACACAGAAGCAGCATGGTCACACAACTTTAAACTATTTAATTTTTTCAAGCTTCTTTTACCTTGGGAAGAATAAAGCCTGAACACATACTCTCAGAACAGCAGCACTATAAAGGACAGAATATTAGTATGACAATATTAGCATTACCAGTGTTACTGAAGAAAATAAGAGCCCTTCTTGCCACMGGAAAATACCTCTATCCTCTTTCCCCTCTGTCCTTTTCATACAGAAAAGAACTTTAAAAATACTCTTTTCATCTTTCAGAAACACAGCTCATTTTATATCTATGTGCACGTGCTGACATACTCGTACACATGTATACAAAACACAATTTAAAGACCAAGCCAACTTGAAGACTGACTGAAAAAAATCCAGCATTAGTTTGGCAAAAGCTTGATCTTTAGAGAACAAGTCAAAGGATTTAGGATACAATCTACTAGAAACCCAACCAGATCAGAAAAATAATAGTTAATGAAAACATATTACACTAGTTTTTCACATTAGATACACAAACATCTAACAATTGCCCATTCTCCGTCTTTATTACCACACTGCATGAAAAGCCACAYAGAGGCTGCTACTGCAGTACGTTAAGCAAACACTGCTTATGCCTCAATTTCATACTTATTAGCAGCAAAAGTGTTCAAATATTTCAAGAGGAAATTGTTCAACAGATAAGGCTGCTTACAAAGCTGAACAGAACTTTCAAATGGAAAAAATGAATACGCAAAAACTTTATGCCTTATGACGAAACATACGAATACCTTGAATCTCTTTTTCTTTTCCTGCTCAAGGCCACTTTCTTTTCTAAAAATTTCTGTTCTTTAAGTACATCTTTAATGCTGGTACCAGTAGCTTTTGATTCAAGACTTCTTGCTGAAGATTCTTCTAAGTTCAAACCACTTTTTCCTAAAATAATATAATACACAAACGATGAACAGAGAAGCACGTGTTTATATCATTGTTTTAATTCCAAATGCAAATTGTAAGCAGTTAAATATTATACATCCCTACCTTTAGCATTTTGACTTCCAGCTTTCAGTGACTTTGTTTTTTCTGCAGCTTTCTGTTTACGTTTTTCTTCAAGCCTCTCCCTGTTAATTTGTCGTCTTAGGAGTCTCTCTTCTTTTTCTTTGGCCTGAAGATAAAAAAGAACAAGGAAAAGATAACTTGTTTTTACCCTTAGGCCAAACAAAGAGTATTCTTTGACTATACAGACACACTTTCAAATCCTGCAGAAATCAGATGTTTTACCTCGAGGCAAAAAGAAAGAAAAAAAATAACTAGTCCTTAAAGAGCACTGTATGAAAGTTAACTGAATCCTCTAACACTTTTGTGAGGTGAAATTATGCTAAGCTCCATAAAGTTTCATCGCTGCTTGACACTGCAGAGAGATGGAGGCTATGAGACTTTCTCTAAGTATGTACCTAAGATACGGTGTCCACAATCAGAYTGCACAGTAATTTACAGGTCTCATGGTGCACAGTTTTTTTCCTCTAGACAGATTTATCTTTATAATTATTTTTACAATTGCTTTCCTTCATCTTTGAATTATATCATACTAAATTGTGCAAGTATAACACAGACCCTCTTGTTCCCACTGTTATTGGGGTGAATAAATGTGGGCAAACTATACTATCCTAATGGTATGTATTTAACCAAAGGAAAAGACATCGAAAAGCACTGCCGGTCCTTCTTCCATGCAGCACAGGGAACATGCTTAGACATCTTTACTCAGTCTAACTGCCAATAGGTATGAAACAAATGACTGCGTTCATGGACAGGAAGAACTGTATTTGTAAAGCGACAGTGTTAGAAAGTAGCCTGCAGTTAGTTCAAGCCTGCTCTATACGAACTGCACCAAAACCAGGTAAATAGATAGATAAGGGCTACTTTGTCCACCTATACTGTCACTGCATATTAAATCTACTGGAGACCATATTTTTCATATGTGCAGTAATTCTCAATCTCCACACCAAGTGATATAATTGAGAAAGAATTAGAATCATAGAATCAGTAAGGTTGGAAGAGACCTCTGGAGATCATCTAGTCCAACCTCCCTGCTCAAGCAGGGTCACCTACAGCATGTTAGACAGGGTGACATCCAGGTGGGCCTTGAAGATCTCCAGAGAAGGAGACTCTGCAGCCCCTCTGGGCAACCTGGTCCAGTGCTCCGTCACTCTCACATGGAAGAAATTCCCCCTCACGGTCAGGCAGAACTTCCTGAGCTTCMATTTCTGCCCATTGCCTCTTGTCCTGTCACATGGGACAACTGAAAAGAGTTTGGCCCCATCCCCTTGACACCCTCCCTTCAGGTACTTGTACACATTGATAAGATCCCCCCTCAGTCTGCTCTTCCCCAGGCTAAACAGGCCCAGCTCTCACAGTTCCTCATAGGGCAGATGCTCCAGCCCTCTGATCATCTTYGTAGGCCTGCGCTGGACTCTCTCCAGTAGCTCCATGTCTCTCTTGGACTGGGGAGCCCATAACTGGACACAGTACTCGAGATGAGGCCTCACCAGGGCTGAGCAGAGGGACAGGAACACCTCCCTCCGCCTGCTGGCAACCCTCTTCCCAATGCACACCAGGAGACCATTGGCCTTCTGGGCCACAAGGGCACATTGCTGGCTCATGGTCAGCTTGTCATCCACCAGCACTCCCAGGTCCTTCTCTGCAGAGCTGCTCTCCACAAGGTCAGCCCCCAGCTTGTACTGGTGCCTAGGGTTATTCTTCCTGAGGGGCAGGACTCTGCACTTGCCCTTGTTGAACCTCWGGRGGTTCCTCTCYRYCCAACTYTCCAGCCTGTCCAGGTCTCTCTGAATGGCAGCACAGCCCTCGGGTGTGTCAGCCCCTTCTCCCAGCTTGGTATCATCGGCAAACTTGCTGAGGAGGCACTCTGTCCCCTCATCCAGGTCACTGATGAAAAATTTCAACAGGATGGGACCCAATACTGAGCCCTGGGGGATGCCACTAGCCACAGGCCTCCAACTAGACTCCATGCCACTGATGATGACCCTCTGAGCTCTGCCTTTCAGCCAGTTCTCAGTCCACCTCACTGTCCACTCGTCTAACCCACACTTCCTGAGCTTCTCTACGAGGATGCCATGGGAGACAGTGTCAAAAGCCTTGCTGAAGTCAAGGGACACAACGTCCACTGCTCTCCCCTCATCTACCCAGCCAGTCAYTCCATTAGAGAAGGCTATCAGGTTGGTTAAGCAGGATTTCCCCTTGGTGAATCCATGCCGGCCACTCCTAATCACCTTCTTTCCCTCCATATGTCTGGAGATGACATCCAGAATGAGCTGTTCCATCCCCTTTCCAGGGACAGAGGTGAGGCTGAGTGGCCTATAGTTGCCTGGGTCCTCCTTCTTGCCCTTCTTGAAGACTGGAGTGACACTGGCTTTCTTCCAGTCCTCAGGCACCTCTCCAGTTCTCCAGGACCTTTCAAAGATGATGGAGAGTTGCCTGGCAACAACATCTGCCAGCTGCCTCAGGACCCGTTGGTGCATCCCATCCGGGTCCATGGATTTGTGGATGTCTAGCCTGCCCAGAAGGTCTATAATCCTTTCCTCCTCAACCAAAGGAAAGACTTCCCTTCTCTAGACTTTCTCCTTCACRTCCAGGCTGCAGGATTCCTGGGGGCTGTCCTTAGCAGTGAAGACTGAAGCAAAGAAGGCATTCAGTAATTCTGCCTTCTCTGTATCCTATGTCACCAGAGCCCCTGCCCCATTCTGTAGCAGGCCCACATTTTCCCTAGTTCTCCTCTTGCTGCTGATGTATTTGAAGAAGAATTAATCTACTACTGTGATAAGCTGAGTAAAATAATAATATAAACTTAGTAAATCCTCTCTGAACACCAGAGGAGCGTTCATTTTAGAGAGGGAAAAAGATCGGGRGGAGAGTGCATCACGGCTTTGACAGCTAGAAGCCTTCAAACTGCATCCAGTAGAGCACTTCTCTGGAGTGCAGTGCTTCAAATTATACAATACTGGTCAAAGTTGCAAGAAGGAGTACCTGTAACACAGGAAACAAAACAAACAAGAACCTCCCCTGCAAAGAAACAGGAAATTATCCCACTTAAACCACCTCAAAATAAGAAATGGAATTTCTGTACTTAAAAATTTCAGATATTAAAATTTGAACAGTAACAATATCCAGACTTACAATGGATTGACGGCGTTGCTCTACAGTTCGCTCATCATCAGAGTCACTGAAATATTTGGAATACAAAAACGGCTTGCGAACATAAGCATGACGCACAGGCTTGGCTTTCCCATCATTCAGCTCACTGGTCTGAGACTTTGACTTACTATGACTGTTTTTCTCCTCTTCATCTGAAAAAAAGTTAAAGTGTAGAGATACACTGATAAATTATGAGAGAATTTTCAACACAATGTTATGCCAAATGCTAACTTACGACGAGGTAGCCTATTCTGTTATAATGTATATAAAAAAAAGCAATGTGATTTACAGCTATTTAGCCACTTATTCAGAATTTCTGAATTGTTCTGAATTAAGCTAATACTGTGTAAGAAATCAGAATATAATTTCTGCCATGCATTAAATTAAGCTTCATTCACATCAGAACTTAAAAAATAAACAGGTTTACTGAAATGTACAAACAATTTTTTTTTCATACTCAAATACTATTCAAGTAAATTAATCTATTTCAATTTTATCAGGATTATTATAAATAGAGCAAAAATATTTCTGCTCCATATTGTACAATAAATTTGCATCCTTGAAAGTCACTTAAGGCTTGTTTTCACTTCACAAATAATCATACCTGAATGCAAACTGTTATGTTTACAGGTAATATCAAAATCAGACAATATGTGAGTAATTCAGTGCTTCTAAGTAATATTCCTAGAGTAGAAAAGATAAGCTCATAGCATACTAGAGACAATTCACACAGGCTTTAAAGCACTATCTTATGAAGTGGAAGGCCTTCTTAACTCTGAAAGCCACATATTTCCAAAAGCTATAGAGTTCAAACTCTGCTCCAGACAAAGAGAACATACAGAGGTAATCTGCCTGGCAAACAGATCTGGTGCTTCCAAGCTCTTACACCCAGATCCATTTACATTCCTTCCTCTACAGCGAGGTAGAATTTGGAAATCTCTGCAGTCTAAAAGCTCAAATAATGGCCTGATCTGCAAAGTGAGCTATACACGCTACCATAAGGCCACGGGCAAAGCAGTCTAATTTTAGACCAAATTCACAGGGAAGGGAGGGTAAAAACCTCCAAACAAAGCCAAAACCCATAATCACTAAGTGTTTCTGTTGCCTGTGAAATAGTGCAGGATAAATAAGATTTACAGTTTTAGACAATGCTATTAAAAAAAAAGATCAAAATATGCACAATTACTCAGCCTTGCTAATTGCACAAGCACCATCAATTCCACATTCAAWTTTTTTTGCATAAATAAGCACAATAAAATATACTGCAAAATGTGATGTTTACATTATGATTTACTCGAATGGCAAAAGTGTTACATACTCTTCTTGGTTATTTTACCATCAGATTTAACAAGCTGGTTATTTTACCATCTGATGTGATCTCCCCTTCTTCAGTACTGTCAGAAATTACAGCTTCCTCTTCACTCTCCTCCTCAAAGGAAGAAAGGTCACTGGTATGGACAGAGCTGACAGTGATGTCACTGAGTACATCCATATCTGAATCTACCAAAGTGTGTTCTTGCAAAAGAAGAAATAGAAAGAAGTTGTAATGCAATATGCTGTATTTGAGAAACTTTTCTTACCAAAGCATTTATTTATCATATTCAAGACTTAAGACTACAGTATGTTTTCACTGGCAAAATAATTCTCAAATATACTATACTTTAAATATATCTGCAACATTGGAAAGAAATGTTGTTAGACTGACTCCTTTTACTCAAAAAGAAAATCACATTGAGGTACAACTACAAACTTTATAAGAAACCAGGCTTCTTGGTCATCTGCCTCACTCTGGTGAGCTCTCTCAGCCAACGCACACTTGAAGAATCAAGGATGATCAGATTCCCAATGCAAGTTCCTCAGTTAAGTGCAATAAACTACAACCTGTTTTGTGGCCAGCTAGACAGATCTGTCAGGATCAGCATAGCACCTTGTTCCAAATATAATTCCAATTCATCTCCTGAACACATTTTTGGAAAAACAACTTATTCCTATATTTATTAGGAATAAATATACTAGGAATAAATATTCCCATGTTAAGGAAAAGATTCACCCACATCATACCTTCTTTTGTGCTTTCAGTTGTTTTATGTTTATTGCTATTTTTTTCTAGAACTAACTGTTTCAGTGGTTCTGACTCTCTCACTTGCTTTTCTTCTTTTGGCCTTGTAGTATCATCGCTTTTCTTTGAATGGTCAGACTTCTTCTCAAGTTTTTCTTTCTTTTCTTTTCTTCTTTCCCCTTTCTCACTGCTGTCTGGTTTCTTGTCACATTTATCTATTAATTTACTCTTTTGATCTTCACTTTCCAGTTGAATTTCCTTACTTGTGGAAGTTAAATTATTAGTTTCCTTTACTACATTTTTTATTTCTTCACTTTGACAGGGAAGCTCATTTAAATCTTCACACTTTTCAAATGTTTCAGTTCCTTCTCCAGAAAGATCACAGATTGCTTTCTCTCTGTCTGGCAAGTCCTCTGCATTTCGCTCTCTCTCAGTGCTACTATCAACACTCTGCTGAGAGAAGAGTCTTTTTGCAACTTTGTCATTGCTCTTAGAATTCGAGTTCTCCGTTGAAGCCCTGGCAGCACTTGCTTCTTGGTTAAGAGATGTTATTGTTTCCAAAATGGACATTGCATCACTAGCTACATTGCCACTAGGAGCAGTAGTAGAGACACCTTGAAGAATAAGAAAAAATAGTTTTAGTTCATCTAAGTTTCTTAACTTTTCAGAAAGGAAATATTTACTTCTATAGAGCTTACATTTGAAAGGAAGTGGCCTTTCAGATAGGATACGCATCCAGCAAAACAAAAAGAAACAAGAAAGATTGCTTACTCCATTTAAAATAAAATTAACCAGAAGGTTTGACTAATTTTGAATCTAATCATATAGAGTGTTTGGATTAAAAAAGGAAAAAACAGGAAGCTGCAATTCTAAAATCATTAGGCTCTGGTCACCCAAGATTCATTTTGCGCTGTGTCATATGGCTGTTCCTGAAATCGCTAAAGAAAGCAGGAGTCTATGAAGGATGTTCTGCACACAACCCTTGCTCAACTTCACTATCATCCCAAATGAGAGGCTGACTTTGGAGAAGCATGAAATAGAATAATGCAGTTACAAAAACGAACAAACAAACAAAAACCATAGACTTCATTGCTCCAGTATCTTTATAAATTATCTGAAAAGTAGATTCGGTATATCATGTATTCAAACTTCGTAAAGACAACGGAACTATCAAAAATCCTGTATCACTTTCCAACTCTCTTAGAAGGAACTTTGAAGGTGGATGAGAAAGAGTTAGCTATGCGAGCACTAGGAACTGCAGCTGGCTGGTTAACCCACTTACTTTAAAGGAAGTGGGCCTCACAGGAAAAGGGCTAGGATTTAAATAAAAGGGTCTGGTTACAACTAGACAGATTGCTCTGCAGTCTCTAACGAAGGAAAGAGCAGACAATTACCCATGGCATATACCAGGCAACATAAATGAAAATCATAAAGCAAGTGCTGTGTTTATAAATAAGCTAGACATTGGYTGATTTAGAGTAGAACTTAAGCTCTTAAGAGAAGCTAAGCCATTCAAATTTTACTGCACACCGTAAGCACAATAAGACAGTTAATGTCTTGTAGATGGCCTCTTTTGAGCTAATAACCCATAAATAAAGTGATATCATTGTTTTCTTATAGCTATTTCTCATCTGACACTATAATACTTACAAGGCCAAATCCTGAGATCAACTTTCCTACAGTAGATTGATTCCTTGTAACCTCAGGTAGAAGGGACAGATTTTGGTACATGGTAGCATCTTTCCTGCCTTCTACATCCACACATACAGCAAGAGATAAATATTATGGTATGCTGCCTGGAGCTCAGCTTGTTAATACTGATGCTAACCTTTTGTGCTAGCAGCAAACCTAGTCAATGCTTCCTCTCTTGAGTAAAACAAAGTTCTGGTAACCGACTGCTTAGAGCAATGGCAGAATACCTTGTACTGTAATAGAAGCATCTGTTTTCTCCTCACTTGGAGCTGTACTGGGGCCTGCCTCCTCTTTGTGATTCAACGTAGCTAAAAATTCATGGACAGCTTTTTCCACCTGAGGTCTGAATGTGTGGTTGATCTTTGGGTCCACAACCTGAGAAATAATTCTGTCAATTCCAGATTCCAACATTCCAGACCTGGAACAAAGTTACATTAATACTTAATAAGGAAATGTCTTTTCAAGAGCATCTTAATGAAATATGCTCATTTAGGTGTGAAGCAAACACTTTTAAGAACTCCCAGTGAAGCATTAACATTTTTTGAGCATCACTTCAAGTGTATATTTAGCTATTGCTATTTCAATAGCTCTCACAATGTCTTATGAACATAGAAGAAAAACCTTTCTTTCTCCCTAAAAAACTTATGGTGAAGAAACAAAGTGATCCAAACACGTAGAATAACAGCCTGTTCACTGTTCTTAAGCCACTACTGGCTATGCCTACAAAAGTCAACTAATTGTAAAAGTGATGTTCATGGAAAAAATATGATCTTACTAATCTGTTTTGTTCCACAGGAATTAATTATAGGAAGCACAAGGGACAGGTGCATACTAAACCAGTCATCACCACCGTAAGTTATTTTTTCCTAATACTATTTGACAGCTTAGAGTTTTGCTGCTTTATACAACTGTCTTTATTTTCCAATGAAATCAAATAAATCACAGACAGCTTTCTATCTATGGCTTATCTTCATCCAAGATTACATTATCTCTTGTCCCCGTTGCTTACTAACAGAAAGCCCCACATCCTCTTTACCAATTATCAATGATATCACTTCACTATCAGTGAACAAACTGCCCTCAGATTTCCTTTTGATCCAATTCAGTGACCAAAAATTTGCTAAAGAAATTTTCTAATGTTTCTTATGATTTTACATATTCACGACAAAAACTAGAGGAACACTCGTGAAATAATGTAACATCAGATAAGTGTTTGACGTCACTTTGGCATTGCTGAACAAAAACTCTCCAGCAAAAACTCTTCTCTAGCTGGATAGGTTTACATTCAGTGTTCTGTGAACTTAAGTTCATACTCTACAAATCTGAAACTGTCAAACACTATTAACTTCAATTTAGAGCTAAATTAGAAGATAATAGGAACTATATTAATTTCTCACTTTAAAAAAGGGAGAGTAAAGTCAAATTTTCTAGCGAGGATGTTGCATCCTGAATCAGAAATAAGCTTTCCATTCCCAGAACTTGGATAAGACAAAATAATATTTGCAGTCTAACTTGGACTAATGCTAGTGACAAGCTGCTATCTAAAATAACACCACCTTTTAAACATTAAAAAATGCTTCTTTAGAAACGCGTCTGAAGAAAGCAAGTAGTTTACAACTGAGCCTCAGTCATCATCACAGTACATGAGTGTGTTCAGAGAAACTCACATATTCCACTTACTTGAGAACCTGCTGCCTAATGTTATTTCTCAGCTGGTTCTTGTTGAGATGAGGGCTCCAGGTATGAGTTGCCAAATGATTGGAAACAAAGTTGTCAACACGTTGCCTCAAATTCTGATAGGCAGGCTGGAAGAAGTAGAGAAGTTAGACACCAGCTTTGATAAACAGCAACCCTCCCAGAGACTCGGCTGGAAAAGCTAAGAGCCTCTCGAGCTCTGCCTCCTGAGCACACTACCGGCTCCTTCCTTCCTGCGGCGAGCAAAACACGCCGAACACCTCTACGGCACCAGGAACACCCGACAAGAGCAGCCGCGTTAGTACCGCCGCGCTCCCCTCCGAAAACGCCGGCTCCGGCTTTGCTCCGGGAAGCCGAAAGGAGCCTTCACCTCCGCAGGGGCCAGCCCGAGTCCTCGGCGGGGCCGTGCCGCTGCCCGCGTCCTCCCGCCGCCGCCGCCGCCCTCCCCGGCCGGGCCGCGCTGGGCCGGGCCGCCCGGGCTCACCTCCTCCTCCGGCGACAGCTTCCTCTTGCCGTCGCTGATGGGGAAGCCGCTGCCGAACTCCTTGGAGTGGATGTCGGCCCCGTACTCCACCGTC
>NW_028186206.1:250676-331008 GCF_003343005.1 Rhea americana
GGGCTACGGCGTCCGCGCCGGTCACTGTGGGGCGGCGCCTTGAGGCCGGTGCTCCTCGGCTGCTGCTGCTTCCCGCCGCACCGTGGGCCGGGGAGACCCGGTCCGCGGCGGCTGATCGCCCCGATGGGCTGCGTGGAGACGGCACTTCCACAGATCCCCCCCACACCGCAGGCCTCTCTGCTTTTTGTTTTCGGYCCCTCCCCTCGCTACCCCGGAGGACGCTCCTGCCCGTGCCGTGGCACCTGAGCTGAAAGCTCCTGACACCCGTCCACCTCCTTTGCTGAGGCCCCGAGCGGCTGGCGGGGGTCGGTGAGGCACACTGGCTGGTAGTGCCTAAAGTACTCGGGGTTAAGCTTGTTGCCTTTCGATTTCACGGCATCCTCGCTTGCTCCTCTAGTATGATTGTTTTCAAGCCGTTTGTTGCCTACGGCTTGTTACGTTTTTCCTCATTTATTTCTCTTTAAGTGTTACGGTCACCACATTTTAATACTGTGCATTGAAGTCTCTTTAGTGTGTCTAATTGCTTTTGACACTCTCCTAGATCTCTTCTGTTTCCACGGTCTTTGATTTGAACACAGCCTGGTCTAGTGGTTCCCCAGCTGTCTTGTTCTGAATGAAACAGTGCCACAGAATCAGCAATGATAAATCGGGAAATGGAGAAATCAATTTTGTCTGGGACAAATTAATTTGTACTAATTTCCCATGTTTGCGAAAATAATCTGTAGGGACAATAACTGAAGGGCAGTGCTGGGTGTGATTTGGTCTGCTAGTCTTTCCCTGCCTAGCCAACAGAGCTCCTTTCATAACCAGGTTGGATAAGCATGAAAGGAAGTGTAAAAAGGCACTTAAAAATATAAAGACTGGCTTACAGTGAAAGAAAAATGATTTGACAGTAATAATGTTTTGAATTACACAGATTTGGTGGTGCAATGAGTGGCATCCCTGTTCAGCTACAAATGTTGGAACATCTGCAGTTGTAGTAATCATTAAAAATCTTTTTGATCATCAGAGTGAGAGTCTCAGGATTGTTATTGAAGACTTAAAAGTAGGTTAGAAGTCTAAAGCTTGCCACTAGTTTTTCTATTGTAAAATAAGTATTCTTAGTCTATTCAGAACTGAATGGAAGGAGCCAGATCATAGAATCATAAAATCATAGAATCATAGATCTGAAAATATTTAAAAATATTATGTGATTTTTATCTTTGGAGGCCAGAACAATTAAAAAAAAATTCAACCTGTAGGTAGTTTAATATTTTCTACTTGGATGTCTAGGAGGATTAGAGCACCAAGTGTTGGGATGGGTGGGGAATCTGCAGCATGGAGCCTGGTGAAGCCTGCTACCAGTGTATGCAAATGTGTGGTCTGCTGAATCTGCTAGAAAGATCTGTTCATCCTGAGGGATGAAAATAAGGAAAAATTTCTTCACTGCTGACTGAAGATCATATAACAGTAAGCAAGAAAGGGCAGAAGAGAAGGGTGTCATTTTAGTAAATACATCTCGTAATTTTAGAAATTGTGTGACCATGATAGTGGATGAAATTTCCAGAGTTTGCAGGGAAGTCAGCGAAATTTCTCAAACAGAGTGTTAGGGAAAAACATTGCTACTCCTTGTTTTTTTAGAGGAAAAAGAAGAAAAGAAAAACCCACCAAGCATAATGCAAAAAATGGAAAAGCATGCTTCTTTAACACCACAGGTGAGATACCTGCCTCACAGGGTGATGTACCATTTGCATCACAGACAACCTGGAACACGTCGCCTTTGTCTCAGACTAATCGGTGAATATGCTGTGAAGGACACCAGAAAGCAGGAATCCATTAGTGCGACTTGGGAATTTAGGGGCTATTAGGGATCAGTTATGACCAGTGGTCTGAAACTTGCAACAAGCAGTCCGTGTTCTAATTGATTCCACAGCTGAATGTGGAGGACTGTTATGTGCTACGCATAATATACTCTCTCAGACTGCCTGTAACTTGCTGTGTGTTCCAGACTTGTCAGATCTCTTATTTCTCAAACTCAGTAATCCAGCCCTGGAGAACTTTAATCCTAAATACGATCTGAAAATGGCTTATTTGTTGTTTGGGTCCAACTGTACATTGTCCTGTGGGAAGATGCTTTAGGGATAATTGGAAGTCTCCTGAAAATAAGCAAAACACTAGTTTAAATTGAACTGAAATCTGGCCTCAGTTGTCTATTCATTTTAAGGATGCTTTGCATGCTTATATTAGCTGAGATTTGGTTACAAGAAGTGTTGCATGCTAATAGAAAGATACAATATTTGTTGATTCCACTATAGCTTAGCTGTGCAACAGTGAACTCACTAAGGAACGTGATTTGCTTATGTACATAAGTATAATTTTTTAAATTGTTCCAGACCATTCATACTATTCAGTTCTTGTAGTTACTTATTTTGTACTCAGTATTTATCCTTGTAGCTTATTGTAGTTATTGCTGTCATTTAATGTAGTCGTTTAGTAATGCCTGATATCCAGTACTAGTCAAATGTCAGTATTTGTGAGATAACATTGAGAATGACTTGTCAGATAATGAAGAGATACAGTTTGAGCTGAAATACTGAAAGATACAAAAGATTTGTTCTTCAGTATTTTGTAATTCTTTCTGAGTTCAGTAATCTCATTTACCTTTATAGTCCCAGTTAATTTTCCGAGCCTATATTTCTGTTCCTATTTCTATTTCTAGGACTGYCCAGGAAAAAGGATTGTTCCAAGCACACACTTAGTGTATTCACTTGTGCTTGGACCAATTCTTTTTCTGGACAGTCCTAAGGTACCTCTTCTTAACTTTTGTGTCTTCTATATTCACCTCATTCCTCACATCTTCACTTATGTAAACAGTTGAATTGCAAATAGTGTCTGTTTGGCTTATGTCTTGCAGTACTGATTTTTCTGTACTTTGAATTATACTTCTGTTTTTTTCTAAAGTAAGTAGACATTTTTATAGTGTTAATGTCTGTGATCCCTAATCACAGTCTGATAATTTTCAATCATATATACTCTAGTTTCTAACTATTTTACTTTATTTGTGAACTTCTATTGAAATCTAGTTTTTGTTTTTTACTTTTTCTAGTTCATATTTTCATATCCTGCAGTTGCCACTATAGGAATATGCAAGCCAGTAATGACTACTGTTGCTTTCCAAGGCTTTCAGGGAAACAACCTATTTACGTAATAAAGTAGATCACTTACCAAATATTTCTCAGTTCCAGATGCTCTTCTTAAAATCTTGGCAATATTTAAAGTACTGAATAAATACTAAGATTCAAGACAAACAAAAGGAGGTGTACAAGACACGGGAACTAAAAGTTTATGTGTTTGCAAGAGGAGACTAGACAATTACATGAAAGAGTTGTTGAAAGCTATGACATACCTTCTGGCCTGGATATACTTTCCGTGTATCTGTACTGTGTGCTGGCAGAGGCTGGGAGAGTATTTGCATATCGTCTCTTTTACGTCCTCCCTGCATGCTTGTGTTTTGTCTCTTTTCAGACACAGGACTCTAAGGCTAGACTGACCCATTGCAGCCATAGTCGTGAGGACAGCAAGGCATGCAGCTTGTGGTTTCAGACTAAGATCTTTTTGCCTTAGGTTTATGGTGGAGTAGTTGTGGACATCAATGGAATAATTCAATAGTAATAAAATCATATGTTGCATTTGAATTTGGAAAGATTGATACTAGTATAAGTCAAAATAAAGCACTGGCTCTTTCTTTTTAGACAATGTTACAGGAATCTTATTCTGTGAATGCCTTCCACTAGCATCAGTTTCATAGTGGTCAACATCCCTAGCTGATTGCATGGGTTTTCATAAAATTAAATGCTCTTGAAGAGAGTTACATCATAACAGAACTGACAGAAGTGGTAACAAAACTTGGCAGGCTAGCTGATGTTTTCTATTCTTTCAGGAAAACACTTTCTTTTTTTATCTATCTCAAAACCTTATGTTTACTCAGTATATCCTGGTAAGGTATCTAAATTTATGAAATGTCTGAAATTGAGCTGACTGGTGCTTGTATACGCTGTTAACCTAAGATGAGTATGTTCTTTGTCTATGTACTTAGCTGAGGGCAGCTTAGAGACTTAATTCTAATGGTGATTATGTGAGACTAAGGAATTCAGATCAGAAGAAATGACTTTAAACTGCATGTGTAAAAGCTCTATACAGGGTTCTAAAATGTAAAGGTAAAAATTCTCTACTTTGCATAGGAGTAGACTCCCAGTCTGGATAAGTTTTTTCAAAGATATACCCTTCCTCTGTGATAAGCTCTGTGTTGCAAGGTTTTGTGCTCTATAAAGGATTGTTGATTGTGTTGAACTGTGAGGCTGGACGCCTTACCAGTTGGACATTCCTCTTAMGTATCTGTATTGGTTACAAAAAGGGGCACACAGAAAAGACAGCTATTTAGAAGAAATTTACTTTTTCTAGGGAAAAGTAAAGACTTTTAATCAGGAATGATTGAAATGTCTGAGCAGACTCTTGCATAGTGAAAACTGCAAAGCTGCCTAACACCAGCTAAAGAAAGATCTGCCTGGGATAAATTGCTCAGTTCCTCCTCTACATATATGGTAACATGTCTGTGCCTTGCACCATCCACATTGCCACTGTTGTTTCATTCTGTGAAGATTATCCTCTTTTTCTGTGTAGCCTATGTATTGTTTATTGTGGTACAATAAACCTAGAACCTACAGTGATGAACTGATTTGTTGAATGAATGTACGTCTGTGGATGCATATTTCACATTTGCTTCTTCCCTGTGCATAAATCGTATTTTTTTTGATTGTTTGTAGTTAAAGAAAGTGTCTTAGATTTTCTGATGCTTGCTGATGACAATTTATCCAAAAGGGCAAATTATTATGCCTGGGAGCAACACCAGTAACCACAGTCTAGTCCACCCTCTTTTGAAACAGCAGAGAAATGCTGAGGTTTTATGCTTTGTTGATAACAGCAAATGTGGTTTCAGCTAAGCTGTGGCTTAAAATGCTCTATTTATAAGACTAAAATGTAGCCAAGACACAGACTACATTGTTAGCTGTGACATGATCTGCTGGGTGTCCATATCGTTATATGGTAATAGTCTTGATATGTGAAATTCTCTGAGACTGCCAAGACCTAAGGGTGTGATTTTGTCATCTTTTCTGGATTAAAAAAGAAAGTATGGATAAACTTTTAGTTGTTTAATAAAGCATTCTTGATGCACTCCTCCTAGCTTCAAGACCATTTCTTTCCAGATTCTTACTGGTGTTTTTATTTGTTCAAGTATATGTGTTTGTGTATATATATATATCTGTGTGTATATGTATCTGTGTGTACATATATATGTGTGTACATATATAGAGATATACATATACACGCACACACATATCTATATATATATTTTCTTTTTCATTTGGCCCTGGCAGGTAGGCCTTACGTAAACAGTGAAGCTTGATGGCTTAGGTGTATTATCCAGCAGAGCGGCAAATGCAGTTTGAGTCAGTGGGAGATTGCCTGTCCTAAGTGTTTTCTGAAGGCAAACCTTTGGCAAGCTAAATACTTGGCARAAGTGAAAAAAGTCACTGGACAACAGGTTTTAAAGTGATGAAAGAAAAGCTTTTATTTAAACTAGCATGTCATGACCTTGGTGCTGACATCTCTAGTACTTTCCAGTCACTTCTAAAGAAATTCATAGAACAAAACTAAAATTACTGGGAAATCCTGGTTCTCACACAGGAACTAAACGGAGAGATTGTTTTCAGTGACAGTTGAGTTCAATGAATACAGCACATTGTAACTCAAAGTGGCAAGTCAAAACGATTTACTTAAGTGCTTTTAAAAAATATTATAGTTTTCATGTTCAGTAAGTAATCCTTTTTGGTTGTGTTTGCTGGGAAGATTAAATGGTGAAAGTTTGAAAAAAAAAACTTGGCAAGTGTTCTAAGTCACATTTCAACAAACTAAATTTCATAGTAGTTTTTCAACTCGTGCAATTGAATGAACTCATCTATCTGGCTTTAATATGTAAAAATGATTTAAAAGATACTTCTGATTGTAACTTTATCTGAAAAGTTACGATTATTTTTTTCCAGTTTCAGAATGTCAATGTGACAGCTAGTATGCTTTTAAAATACATTATTTTGGAGATATAACTAGGCCTCTTTTCCCTTTATTCTCATAGTATGTCTCTCTTAGGGCCAAAGAATGAGATCCTGGATCCCCAGGTTCTGTGAGAAGGTGAGCAGAGCCTGTTTAGTGGATGACATTTAGAAACAAAATAAGATTTCAGTAACAAGTAACTACAATCCACAGAGTTACTTGATTTTTTTTTTCTCTAATCAAAAAAGAGATCTTTAATGGCAGATGCAGTCTTGACCTGACTGTGAAAGGAATGCATATTTGTGTGGCCATCACCATGTCTCATGAAATGGTTATTTGTGCTGCACTCTTCCGTGGTAATAAGGAAAGGGAGAGAAGCACTAAAGCTTTCTTACTTCTTCCCTCCACATTGATTGCTATCAATGACTAATTGATGCAATATGGCTAGGATTGTTATTGGCATCTGAGGGATTGTACATCCAATACCCTCAAACTTGATTGATGATTTCAGTGTATCTTTTCTTTTCTTTTTCTTTCTTTCTTTCTTTCTTTTTTTCTTATTTATTTATTTATTTGTGAAATGTAGTTGCCTGTCTGCTGGAGAAATACCACCTTATTTCTCCATTCAGATGAAAAATGTTAGAATGAGTGACTGTGCGCTGTGTAATAGACTTTTTATTTTGTTGTTTGTTTTTGACTGGAAAATACATGTTTTTTGCTATTTGTGTGTAGGGAGRCAAAGTTAATGGAGACATGTTCTCCAGAGAGAGCACAAGAGATGATATGGTCTTTCACTTTTGCCTAGATGTAATTTTAATGGTATGGTAAAATGGTACTGCTTAAACATATGAAAGCATAGTGAGTAGATACACAAAAGCAAGATGCCTTTTATATCAGCATTCTTTGCTGACTGCAGCAAGGTGAAGTCAAGGTGGAAGCTTTGCTTAAATGGGATGCATGAAGCCTAAAGTAGAGCTGATGGACTGAATTTTGCTTTAATTATACCTCGGGTGGTTCCATTGAAGTCAGCAGGGAGACGGATCAAAGCAGGACTTTGCTGCTAAATAATAGGGTGCTCAAAATTGCTCATGCCATCATTCTGCAAGCTTGGTTGGAATCCTCAAGAAAAAATTAGAGTTACCGTATCTAGTACAAAAATAGCATTTTCCATGGAAAATGTTGAAAAAGTTGTTTAGAAAAAGAATTTAAAATGAAAATACTAAAATATTAAACATTTACTAAAAGATTAAATATTTCAAATGGGAACTCTGGGTTTTTGACTTGATATTTTTGGCTGAGGGTACACACATGTTCAGATGAAAAGGGACTGTGAATCATCTTCCAGCAGTATACTTTTAGAAGAAGTTAAGAGGTGGAGGGAGGGAATGAGACAGGTCATTTTGGTGCTGTTGACCTACTTGCCATGCCTCCTTCACYGTATTAGCTAGGCAATTAAAAGAGCTCTCTCCTAAGTCACTGGTGTGATGGAGCGTGCACAGAAAGTGTTGGCATGAAGCGAGGCGTGGGCAGAACACGCTGCTCTGGAGAGCCAGGCTGGGACCGGGGGCTGAGGGTCCGGGGCATTAGCTAGTGTTTCCCCATTCCCATGGAGGAAGTGATTATTTAGAGTGCTGTCCCTCCCCCCGCCGCTCCTGGCAGCGTGCTTGGCCTTCCTCGCCTTGGCCTTCACCAGGCAGAGAGAGAGGAGTGTTGCACGTGGGAGGCTAGYGCCCCTGTGAATCCAGGCGTTATTCCTGGACGGGGAGGCCGCCGGGTTTGCTAGCTCTCCAGGGAAGCAGCCTTAGGCGTTACACTTCACGGCTACCTGCAGCTCTCAGGACTCAKTCTGAAGAAGAAGGTGGGACACAGGAAAAAAAGCATCTTCCATGAAACAGCACGGAGYGTGCTTTAAGCGTATGCTTGCTTAAAGTGGGACTATGTGCTGAAGCATAGCCAAACACTGACTATCACATGGCTTCTGGATGCAGACTGGCTTGTTTACAACCARTTCGAGGCACAGAAGACTGGTTTATCTGCAACCTGCTCTGCAAACATTGCCTCAGGTACCTCTAACCTGTTATTTTCCTATTTTACTCTATGGTCTTCGTTGCTGTGTKTTAACTACCACCACTGACTAACTTTGTTAACGTCAAATGTACAGTTTGTTTTGTAAGAGTAATTCTTAGAGCAGTGTTGCACTACAACTCATTTATTTTGTAATAAAAAATGTCTTAAAACTATCTCTGCTTGCTGTAGGCCCTTATATCCAGCTATATGGTATATTTAACATGAAGACAAWTTTAATTTCGTCTTCATTGTACACAATACTGACTTAAAAGGCAGTATTCAGGTATGTATCCGTAARGCACTGAAAATTTTGGGTAATGCCRCACTCTCCTGTATATTGCTATGTGAYAGCAGATCAACAAAAGGAAACCTGATCATCCAGGGTACCTGCTTGATGGGGATTTGTTGGAACATCTTTAGAAGTTCCAACTTCAAGAAAGGCAGGTTTAGAAAAACAACTAAAGGCTTAGAAAACTAACATACAAACTATGTACCAATAATTCTCAGCTTTCCTCTGCAGCCTAAGCACTCCTTGTTCCTCCAGCCTCTGTCCTAAGAAGGCAAGAACCCGCTCTCCGTCTCTGTCTCATTAGCCATCACGTAACACCAGTGTTTCCAGCTTTGCAAGGAGTGCTTCTGTGTGCTGCAGTGTATTTTGGCCTGATGTAAATGTACGTGTCAGAGTCAGAGGCCAGGAGATGGGGCAGCTACCTTGAGAACCCAGGACAGCTTTCTCTCAGACTTCAGACTGCTGCCCTCAAGTGATACGTGCCATGGTCCATTTTCCAGGATTTATCATTGATAATAAAATATTCCAGTCCTGCCAAAGCTGCTGGCATCAAAGAAATAGATCTAAAATGGTTATGATTTTCTCAGCCTGAATGTCAAGTATTGATGGAAATCTATTCCTTTGACTTCTCCCTGAATTTTAATGGCTTTCCCAGGACTGCTTGTGTCTTGTGAGAAAGTATAGACTGAAGTTTTCCAGCATTTTGATTGTATCTACTTCTGTCTGCTAATGTGAAAAGCACCAGTTCCTAGGTCTTTCTTCACTGAGATAGAATAAATAATTGGCTAAAGCCATACTGGACAAGAATGAACTAATGATAGCAGAAATAAATCTTTTCCAAAGAGTAGTGTTTTTTATTGTAAACATTATGGTTAAAATTAATCTGGATCTAGAGAGAAGATATTTTTTCCTCTAGTGTTTTCTCCTCCTATGTAGCTGCGGCAATAAAGAACTTTGTGTTCCACCACTTCTGCTCAGATTATTAGCGTAAAATAGCAAGAACATAGCAYATTTTTATTAAATGTTATTGATGATCTCCACTGATTTATGAMTCAACTTCATTATTACACTCTGTAGGTTAAGAAGGAAGCCTTTCATTCCCAAAGCACTAACTCCTCTACAGTACTCCGGCTAAAATTGTCTCCTCAGTAAAATCAAAACTCATTTAAATTCTTTGTCCTGATTCATCAAAGCTAGCCCAGCCACAGAACTGGGCCTAGTTTCTGAGGGAAATCACCTCTCCCTGGGTAACCGTGTCTTCATAAAACAGTCGAGTTCAGCTGAGATCAGGAAGCACACCCTCGGGATGACAAAGCTGTCAAAGCCAGATGAAAGGAGACTCTCTCACTGACTCCCTTAGAACGATAGAAAAGCAGAATGACTGTGGATTGCAAACCTTTTTGAACAAGTTAAAAACTTACTTTGACATAGCTTTGCTTTGACCAGTTGATGCAAAATACTTAAGTACAGCCATCTAAGTGATCTTCTCAAGTGACTATGAATAAAGGAACATTATTGATGCCATTTTCTGTATTTAATTGCAGTAATAGAAGTACGAGTAGAAGTGAGAGAGGTGAGAGGAAAAGTTGGTCTCTTGTGTCTTGGTTTCTAAAGTAGAGGGGAGGAGAACCCTGAAGCCATGTAGCTGTTGTGAGCAATCAAGGGAAAACAGTGTCTAGGAACTGGTGATACCACAAAGTCTCTTCATCCAAGCAAATCTATTAGATTGTCCCACTATCTGTCTACTCATTTGAACAGCACTAATCTCTGTACCCTGGTTTGTGTGCCTGTCATGGCGTAAACTCTGGAAGTTTATTCAGCCTTGAATGCCGAGTGACTGCTAAAATCAATTTTATTTAAAAACTAGCACTAATCTCCTTGGCAACATCTGGAATTTTTTTGGGGTTACGTAATAAAAATATTGTTATATACTTGCTTGTTTCAGCCAAAATTCGAAGTAGTCTTGAGATACAGTTTCATGATTTATTGCTTGATGAAAAGAGTCTGAAGAGACATGATGATCACAMATAAGATGTACACACACTCTCTATAAACTAAAATCCTATACAGCATAACAGAACTTTCTTTACAAGCCTGCAATAAAATAACTCGAGGAGAGAGATACATGAACTTTCAGAACTCAATAAAGCTGGTAATATTGAAAGTTGGAGAAATCAACCATTCCTGAGGAACATATAGAGCTAGATTATACCTTGACTCATTGTGCTGTAGTTCCATTAATTTTAGTAGTAGAGTACAGCATGTAAATCAGAATGAGATTTTACCTTAACATATAGCAGAGGAAGAAAGGACAGATTTGCCATATGCCAAATTTCTCTATTCAAATAATTTATTAGACAGATAATCCAAACCTCTGGAGTAGGTGAAAATATTTCTAGATCCTCCTGGGATCTAGAAAAATCTAGATCTATACATGCTGGGATGTGTATTATAGATTACTCCTCTGATATTAACACAGTCTGAGTAAATGGTTAGGGAGACCCTCCCACAGCTGTTTCCTCTATACAGCTATTTTGAAATTCTCTTCCTGTCTCAAAACAGTGAAGAGAGAGTCTTCTGACTTAGTATTTCAAAGACCCTTCCTTCCTGCTTTCCTGCCTTGTTTTCTGCCTCTTTGTAKCTCTCTTTTCCCTTWTTCTTTTTTCTCTCCTTTTTTCTTTTTTTTTCCAATTCTAAGTTTAACTGCAATTAGAACTTTGTTCTCACAATTATATTTTATTGAAATATTGCTCTGTGTAATTGGTCATTTGAGATGGTTATTTGCACTAGCATATAAGCAAGCTAGGAAAATGTATATAATACATGAAATGACCARGAATTTTGGATAATTTTAAAATATTAATTTTTTGCTTTTTTGGATCCTTTTGCTTATGGTGAGACAAAAGAATCTTAAATTATGAATGCTAAAAATATTCAACGTGTTCATCCAGGCTTATTTTCCATTCTCCAAAACCAGCTCCCCACAGACACATTTGTATAAACAGAAGCATACTAATTAAAATTGCCAGGGAGACATGATCTATTTAGAGTCTCAAAGCACAATTTTACTTTTAGGCTTCATAATGTGATAGTGCAAAGGAGCAAAGTTTCTCTTCAAKGTGTAAATCTAATGAAGTGAAAGTTTTGGTTAAATATGTGGCATTTGGCTGCATGCTGCTCTTATCTCCACTAACATGCACCTGATTTCTTTCTTCTGTTCGTTGTTAAATCTCCAGTGGTCTTTCATGTTTTTTAAAGGACTGCAAAACTCATTAAAACTTTGCAATTGTTTATTTCCTTATGCTCTCTCATTTAACCCTCCCTTCCCAGTTCCTTCAGTTTGACGTAAAGTAACAAACATGAAACAGTTTAGCTATATTACTATCTCTAATGAAGATATTTACATGTCTATTTATTATAAACCTGTGTATTTCCACTGCCAAAGTGTATGCTTAGATCTGATGTGCCTTTTTTCACTATAATATCTTAATTTTCCAGAAGAGAATCATATAATTCTGTTTCTTCTGTTCCACAATAACGGTCATCACATTTTCCAGGATGACAGTTCCCTTATGCTTTTTTTCCTTATACCTTCTCCAAGACAYGCTGAATCAAAGTCTGCCCTTAGTGACACTTGTAAAGCTCAAAAGCTAAGTATATTTGAACCTAATTTCTTAGGTCTTTGGAGGAAGAAATTCTCCAGTATTTATATAAAGGGGCATATTCACTCCTTTAGCCTGAATATTCAAGCCAGAAAACTTAGGTTTATTACGGAGGAAAGTGTTCCCATGTTCCCTGTAATGTAGCATGTTCGTGCAGTACATGTAGACAGGTACTAGCCCAGCACTCAGGAGGGTGCCGCTGGGGAAGGAGCGTCTCAAGAACAGAAACKCTGCAGAAGTCCTACCTGTCCTACTGCAGTGGAGACCTGTACCTCCTGGGATGTGTATTACGGGTTACTCCTGTGATGTGAACACAGTCTGAGTAAATGATCTATCCAGGATATACAGATCAACCTTTCCAGGCCCAAAATCCACCTACAGGATGAAGTGCTCTGTTTGCACAGTGATGTGTAGCTTACGCTTTTTGGCTAGATCCTCTGAAGCGGGCAGAATTTTTAGGCCCTCGTCAAAAACATGTGTAACGGCCAGTTTGGGATGTGTGTGGCACTGGCTGCGAAATGGGAACTCTGAGACGAGCATCAGCCGCTTCGGTGGGTGGTAACTCAGTTGGCTGCGGGGACAGGAGGAAGCAAGAGGGAAGAGTGAATGACTAGCACATACCTATCCAAAACAAATAACTGGCTTAAAGGTTATGAACACAAACAATTGGCATTGGGAAACATGCAGGTTCAGAACATATGCTTGTGCCTGGAGCACAGGAAAGTACTTTCTCTTGGAATATTACTGCAGTAGCATTTTTTAAAATATGAATAAATTCTTTCCTGACAGTTYGGAAACTCCTGGTTTTACTCAATGTGCATATGAAACACATGGCACCACAATGCCCAGTTCACTGTGCTTTTTGATTTGAGATCTTTATTTTATGTTTTGAGATGTATATTTGTATTTTTAGTATAACTGAAGTGAACTTGATCCATTTTACCTTACAATATAGAGTCTGAAAGGATTTTTCTGAAAGGATTTATTAATAGTCTCTACCTCTCTGCACTCCTATCTGAAGTGCAGGGCAAGCCTGGAGGTAWTCCTTCAGATTATTAGACTGTGGCCACAAATCTTTGATCCCATGGTTTCACGATACTGTGACTTTGGCAGTGAAGCAGGTTTGAGGAATTTAAGGAGTTTCTGCCAATTCAGGTTGCTTTTTTCTACCTCTGCATCACTACTTTATCTCTGAGCATATATGCAATAGTGGGGCTTTGCTGTATGCCAGATCACTGGACGTGAGGGAGAAAGTCCGGAGAAGGKAAGWCTTTCCTTTGGTTGAGGAGGATAGGATTAGAGACCTCCTGGGCAGGCTAGACATCCACAAATCCATGGACCCGGATGGGATGCACCAACGGGTCCTGAGGGAGCTGGCAGATGTTGTTGCCAGGCAACTCTCCATCATCTTTGAAAGGTCCTGGAGGACTGGAGAGGTGMCTGAGGACTGGAAGAAAGCCAGTGTCACTCCAGTCTTCAAGTGCAAGAAGGAGGACCCAGGCAACTATAGGCCAGTCAGCCTCACCTCCGTCCCTGGAAAGGGGATGGAACAGCTCATTCTGGATGTCATCTCCAGACATATGGAGGGAAAGAAGGTGATCAGGAGTAGCCGGCATGGATTCACCAAGGGGAAATCCTGCTTAACCAACCTGATAGCCTTCTCTAATGGAATGACTGGCTGGGTAGATGAGGGGAGAGCAGTGGACGTTGTGTCCCTTGACTTCAGCAAGGCTTTTGACCCTGTCTCCCATGGCATCCTCGTAGAGAAGCTCAGGAAGTGTGGGTTAGACGAGTGGACAGTGAGGTGGACTGAGAACTGGCTGAAAGGCAGAGCTCAGAGGGTCGTCATCGGTGGCACAGAGTCTAGTTGGAGGCCTGTGGCTAGTGGCATCCCCCAGGGCTCAGTACTGGGTCCCATCCTGATCAACTTCTTCATCTGTGACCTGGATGAGGGGACAGAGTGCCTCCTCAGCAAGTTTGCCGATGATACCAAGCTGGGAGAAGGGGCTGACACACCCGAGGGCTGTGCTGCCATTCAGAGAGACCTGGACAGGCTGGAGAGTTGGGCAGAGAGGAACCCCCWGAGGTTCAACAAGGGCAAGTGCAGAGTCCTGCCCCTCRGGAARAATAACCCTAGGCACCAGTACAAGCTGGGGGCTGACCTTGTGGAGAGCAGCTCTGCAGAGAAGGACCTRGGAGTGCTGGTGGATGACAAGCTTACCATGAGCCAGCAATGTGCCCTTGTGGCCCAGAAGGCCAATGGTCTCCTGGTGTGCATTGGGAAGAGGGTTGCCAGCAGGCGGAGGGAGGTGTTCCTGTCCCTCTGCTCAGCCCTGGGGAGGCCTTATCTCGAGTMCTGTRTCCAGTTCTGGGCTCCCCAGTCCAAGAGAGACATGGAGCTACTGGAGAGAGTCYAGCGYAGGSCTAYGAAGATGATCAGAGGGCTGGAGCAYCTGYCCYATGAGGAACGGCTGTGAGAGCTGGGCCTSTTCAGCCTGGGGAAGAGCAGACTGAGGGGGGATCTTATCAATGTGTACAAGTACCTGAAGGGAGGAGTGGTAGGGGGACAGAGGCAAACTCTTTTCAGTTGTCCCATGTGACAGGACARGAGGYAATGGGCAGAAATTGAAGCACAGGAAGTTCCGCCTGACCGTGAGGGGGAATTTCTTCCCTGTGAGAGTGACAGAGCACTGGACCAGGTTGCCCAGAGAGGTGGTGGAGTCTCCTTCTCTGGAGATCTTCAAGGCCCGCCTGGATGCAACCCTGTCTACCATGCTGTAGGTAACCCTGCAGAGCAGGGAGGTTGGACTAGATGATCTCCAGAGATCTCTTCCAACCTTACTGATTCTATGATTCTATGATTCTACGATTCTACGTTAAAAATATCTTCATCCTCTGCAGAAAAGAGGCCTGTAAGAATTTATTGACTTGAATTACAGTAGGGATCGACAACAGGCAAAATTTCGTTGTGCTGCAGGCACAGGGGTAGGGAGGTATGATTGAGAGGTGGGAGAAGGGCAGGAGCTCCCTAAGACACTTAAAAGTTGAGCATGGTGCAGCGTGGTTTAAAGCAGTGGTTAGAGGCTAATGATGTAATTAATACTAGTCTACACAAGAGCTTGTAGGGTCATACAAAAATAATCTCTCTCCAAACCTATTCTAACTTTCTTAGAGGGAGAGCTGCACTGGGTGGCATACAATCTCTTAAGACCAAGGTCCTGTGTCCGGTGGACTCTTGCAATAACTGCTGATTGCAGCAGTCTCAGGTTAATAGAAAACTGTGACATTTTGCTTTTATTTTGATCCCGAATGAAAAATGCATTTCCAATATCTGAAAAAAGAGTATTTTCAAACTTAAAGTTTGGGATTATATTTTTACATGTCTTTAGCAGTGCACACTATGCATGTYGAGTTGAAAGAGCCTCTTATATTTCTAAAAGAAGGCAAAGCAAATATCTCCTTGATTTTGTTCTCCTTTATTCTGCCTTGTAAGTATGGAAAGGAATTAGCAGCAGAAAGTAGCGATTGCCTGATATTCCTGGTAAAGTAAGAAGTTGTTCTCATGAGCTACTTGAAAGTAGTCTGCTTTCCTATAGATTAATCCAGAAATTGATTGTCTTTGATGTTTAAGAAGATGTGAGCTCTGATTTGAAGTTTCTCCTGTGGCCAAAGCCACAGGAGGTCCCTCTTCCACGTGGATTTTCTGTTAGCTAATAAGCGCTGATATGCTGCATACCCCCTCTTAGGGTACTAACAGAGTCCCTCTCTCCCTTCCCTTGCCATTCAGTTTTAGAGAACTTGTAGGAACTCCCTCTCTTTGAGACTTTGTCCTTGTCAGCTTTGACTGAAACGAGCCTGTAGGTTCAGAAATTATTACGGATACACTTTCAGACGTGGTTCCCATTTGCTTGTTTCCATATGAAGCCAGGCAATAAATATCCGGGCTGTTCTGAGACATCTTTTACCCCCTGTGGTTCCACTGCTGCCCTGTCCCTTATAGGTACAGTTCACATCATTTTCATGCCATGTATTGGAAGTGAAAGCTCACCGTTGCAAACACAGTCACTACTGAACTTCAAGCCCTGCGTTGTGTTTGCGATTGTGCTTGTGCGCTCCCCGTGCACGGGCCGTGCAACTCGTGTCGGTGTTTCCCACGCGTTTCCCAGCAGCCAGGGCCCTACCTTGCACCTTTGCAGCCCTCGGGAGGCACTGCGCCACTCCAGTGCTGAGCAGCAACATGCCCTCCTGCTGCAGCCTAGCATTAYGGGCTGTCCCCACCAATGACCCCATATGGATCCCTCACACCACCAGAGGACCCTGTTTATTGGCTGTTCCCTGACATCTAGTTAATAGGACCTCGTAAGCTGAAGCCAGCAAAGCTGGAGATCTGCTGACTGAATATATTTCTTGCTTTGTCAGCTATTTTTCTTCCACAGATAACATTTTGTAAATACAGACTCCTGGTTTGGCTAGGCAAATTAAGAGCAGAAGTGACATCCGGAGTCTGTTGAAGTTAATGGCAAAATTCCCACTGATTTCAGTAGAGCCTGGATGGTACTGCAAGTGCTTCTTTCTCTAACTTGTGTTGCTACCTTCCATTTTGTCAGCAGATGGCAATATCTACTTTTCATCGGAACTTCAGAAAAGTTTTGTGCAGAAAACACAAACTCTTTTTATTCAAATAGATGCTTCTACTTTGCAGAGCATATTCTGACTGGGAGCTAGGTAAGTTCTCATTCCAAATCTCTTAACATTTAAGTGCTTACTCAGTCATCAATATATTATTGAAAGCACAACTTTAAAAGCCTATTGCTGGATGATAGTTCCTTTCCACAGCTTTCAATTACATGCAGGAACTCATACAACGCAAAACCAGAATATATAAATTCATTTGTGTATATCTTATTTTCTACTGTGAACCGTAGACCTTAGTTAATATGCCAGTACACAAACTTCAAACTTGCATGTTCCAGCATCTAGACTTAACATGACTTATTAAAATTTCATAAATCTTGTAAACAACTGCTATGAACTGTAGATATTACAGACCTCAAGAAAAAAATACTAGTATTTCCATGCCTGTTGTTAAGTGTTTTCCTGGCCTATTAGCTCCAAGCAATCTAATGTCCTTTCCTTGTGGAACAGTTGGCCAATAATATACCCAAGGTCAGCCAGTCCTTGAGCTCTCTGCTGTGTAAGTGCCAGTCTTGCAAAGCAGAYCTGTGTGAGGCTATTTCACTATTGACATCCCCTTTCCCTGCCCCATTCTGAGACCTCTTTTGCATACCATATTGTAGAGCAGTGCATGGTTTAATGTGAAAATGAATGAATACTGATTTGTTTGCCTAAGCTCAGTGGGAAATTTGAATTTCTCTTTGAAATCATGAGAGAAATATATAAGTCTTTTCACAACAGGTATTTTAGCCTGACAGTCTGAGGGACACAGCAAACTAAAATACCTTGTTGCTTGCTGTCTATTAGCAGTGACAATAAAAGATATTGTTCATTGTCTAACTGTCATTTACTCTGTAGTATTAATACCTAGAATCTGCTATTTAAATACAGTCAATATTCCGAAAGCTTGAGGAAATTTGATGARGATAATTAGGAAATTAAGTTAGGTTACAGCTAAGTTAAACAATTCCACTAAGGGCATGCAGTCCACTAGAGCAAATGAACCTGCACAGGTTCATTAAGTCTGTTGGTTGAAAACAGAATATGAAACATTATTTTTGTTCAGTTAAAAAAGTAGTGGTGGCCTTCTGGAGTCTATGTACTTATAGGAACAGCAGAAGAAAAAAATGCAGGTCACTCCATTTTCAAATGTAATTTCAGTCTTTCGAAAAGAGTTGCTATTTTTAAGAATCTCGTCTACTTTGTTTATGACCTGCCTCATCTCTCTACCTACCTCTGGATGTATTTATGCACTACTCATTATGATATCTCAGTGCCTTATCCCCTGGCAGGCTTTGTAATCYGAGTTTGCTGCAGGCAGGCAGCCTAAGGTTTCCATGCAGAAGCTGAGTCACCCGGGCTTGGACTGAAATAMCCGAGTGCCATTAGCGATGGAAGCCTGCAGATGCATGGGGCACTGCGTCACCCTTGAGTCCTGTGATCTGTGCTGGGAGCTGCTTTGCAATTTYCATGTTGTCCCTTAGGTAATTGATCCAGGTGTTTGGATAACACGGTGACAACTTCTGTGAAGACAGATAAGTAGGAATGTTTGCTGACTTAAAAGGAGTGGAATATTGAGGCCTTGAAGTATTGCTGTTCTGAGGCAGCACTTGAGCAAATGTTTTAAATGTGTATACATTTTGGTGAGGGAGGTTGTGCAGTCTCTGTTCAGTTTGGCCAGAGGGATTGTGTAGACTCCATCACTGGAGGTTTTCAAGACGCAACTGGATAAAACCCTGAGCAACCTGGCCTGGTCTCACAGCTGACCCTGCTTTGAGTAGTAGGTTGGACTAGAGATTTCACAAGGTCCCTTCCTGCCCGAGCAGTTCTGTGGTCTTGCACATGTACTGCCATGTCTCCGTGAGGCTTGAACTTGGTCAAAGCCCTGTTGTGCCTCAGTCCTGGCCCTAAGAATAACACTTTTGCAAGTACTGTCCATTTTCAAGGTGTGTTTCAGAAAACAATTGACCTTCAGGAGCTCTGTGAGCTATTATCTTGTATTACTCCACATAAACTGTGGAGAAGGTGACTCTTGCTGAAGGTCCCCGGGCGAGGCAAGTGCTGAAACTAGAATTTGGTAATGGAGCTGGAGAAGCAACTCTTTTCTTACCCCATTTTATTTCCTGTTTTGGACTAGAGTGAAATCAGGACATTTCAAAAGAAAGATAAAGAGAGACACTTTTCAAAGAACCAGAAATAATTAATAACCAATTGGGCAGGTCACTTCTGGGACATAGGAGAGACCAAGTTAGGATCCCTGGTCCAATGAGGCACATACAGATCTCTTGACTTCTGAGCGTTCCCAGATTGTCTAGTCTTTTTTTAGCGGTGACCAGAAGTTTCTGCAGGGAAGGGAAAAACAACTTTGCTTTTTTTTTTTTTTTTTTTTTTTTTTTCCTCTGAAAACAATATAATTCAATTAAAAATTTCCCTTATAATTAGTTTGGCTTTTTGTTAGAATATGTCCTTTATTACATTCCATACCACTTTTACTTGGGAGAAACCAGCTCTTAATCATGAGCTGAGAGCATTAGACAGCATAGTCTCTTTCACCAGAAATGGCATTGCTTGAACTAGGTGTCACATGTAGGTGGAAATCACGGTTCATTTGAACTAGCAACTCTGGTTGTCAGTAAATGAAATCCAGACACCAGAGAGTTTAGCAGATTCAGCATTCAGGTGAATTAATATCCCTTAAACTCAAGTCTTGCTCTATTTCTGGTTTGCCTACAGACATTTAATGCAGTAATCACTCCCTCTAAGAGTGAAAGACAAAACATCCCTTTTCTGATTGGAGCGATTTGCCTGTAATGCAAAACAGAACAACCTCAAGACAACTGCTCTTGTCTTTTACACATTTCTTTTTAATTTCCTTTTGAATGTACTCTTTGGTGCAGAATATTTCCTTAAAAATACATAAAAATCACATCTAGTCATCCTTTTCCAGCAATTTGTTCATGCAGTTATACTGTCTTGGTAGTAGATCACATTCAAAATCTAACTGCAGGGTCTTTTCCTGAGGCAGTGTCAGGTTCTACAAAGGGGTTTCAGGTGAGTTTGAACTAAATGAGCGCTAAATGGTCACAGATTTCTCTCYCATATTTGGGCCTAAGAAAGGCAAAATGGGTTATAATGAAAGAGGCTCACTAGGAATCGATTCGGGTGGATTCCCCTGATGCCATGCATTGATAAATGTTTGCTATGGTACCAAAGGGAAAAATACTGGCTTCCTGAAGGAATTTTTAAGACAGAACACATAGCAACAGTCACCAGTACTGGTAAAGGAAGTATCAGAAGAGAGAATCAAGTATTAGTCATGGGACTCATCTGTTTCTTACTTTCATTAATGCTTTCTTCCCAACACAATGACTGCCCAGAGTTAGGGGGCTCTGTTAATACAAAAGGACTGGGATAGTATATGGAAGTGAGAACTGAAATAAGAGGAATGGGATGAAATTCAGTAGTCCAAAATGCAGTGTCATAATAGTATACAAATTTTCCTCACCTAAAGTTTATCATTTTAAAATGCCTGAGGAGGAGAAAGATCCAGGCATACTACTTGGATATCTTGTCTTCTAATCTGATGAATCTATGAAAAAAAAAGAAATCTGTGATGCATCCAAAGGAGTGTTTCCAGTGGAGATAGSGAATATTCTGGAAGAACTGAATACTGGAAGGGAATGTGATTGCTCTCTATAACTGTGTGGTAATAGGTGTCCGTGACTGGTTCAAACTGCTGCTGTAGGCATCGTTTCCTATGGAAACGCTATCATTTGAAAACTCAAGCTTCATGCTTTTGCAGAAAGCTCACTAGAGTCAGAGGTCTGTGAAAAGGGGACAGATTTGCTCAGGGTTTTGCTACCTATTCTCTTTCTGGAGCCTGTTCAGGAAACTTTGGAAGATGAACCATGCAGAGTTTCATGAAAATTCTTCTCCCACAGGAGTGGAACAGTTTGACTAAGCCTCAGGTTCATTAACTTTTGGGTGACCTTTTCACAGTAGATACATGGCTGTTGCAGAAGCAGGTAATGAAATGCTAATAATTTTGCAAACCTAGAAAACATTCCATAAATGTGGCCAGAGGCAACAATGTGAAATCTGAAAAAATAGGTTTTTTTTAACTTAGTTCAGAAAACAAAGCTGAATGCAAAGACAAATCAAATTGTGCTAGATGATGAATATGATTTAAAGAGTACCGGTGCTGTTAGAGCTTTGTTTTGTACTTAGCATGGGGACAGAGTATTTTCATTAAACGGATGAATAATAAACGGATTAACCTGTCAGCGAGGCGAATGGCATACTATGCTCAAATTCTACAGCTATTTTGGGAAAGGTGACAAATAAGTGAGTGGTGATTAGGATTTTTTTTTTAACCCCCTTTCCCCCTCTCCAAAAGATCCAGTGTAACTGCAAGCAGAAAAGATAGACGTTTGCAGGAAGGTGGGAGTAACTGTGGATGTATATATTATTTTTTAATGGGAGCACTTGCTTGTAAGTAGGAGGTGACATCTTCAGTAACCTAGAATTCCAGGAACACAAGAACAGGAACATGCAGTGCTACAGAGCATCTGATTATATCCTTATCAGGAAGAGCCCCACAGATCTCTTCTCTTTGACAGGGCTTGCTGACGCTGTGCATCTAGCAAGGCACACCAATGATTAGTGTAGCCCAAAACTTACAAATCCAAGGTATGTCTATTTATTCTTGTGGCCAGCAATATGCAACAGAACCATCAGCAAATTTACATTTTCCATSTGTTTGAGCCCAGTGAACCAGAAGTCATTAAAATACATTAAATATGATGTAAAGCGCATTTTTAGCTGTCCTGTTTTAAGTAGAATAATTATTTTAATTTAAAGAAGTGGTATCTCCAAGGTATTCTTTGTTTGCAATGGGTCTGGGAAAGGGTTGAAAAATTCTAGTCTGACTCATGTACATTTTTATATGCAACTTCTTAGGAATTAAAGGAAAGAAATACATCTGCTATCCTCTACTCCTATAACAAGAAGTTTTAAAGAGCTCTCTTCCATCAGTGAAATTCCATTTAGGGCATCGTAAGTAAGTGTGAAGGTTTTATGGGTTTAGGATTCTCCTGTAGAATTCGGAGGTCTGCTCTGAAATTTGGTGGAATGATACACAGGTCCTTGGGGAATGGATCTTTTGCTGTAAATTCTGCAGATTTATCATAATAGAACAGTGTTTCCACTGCAGTGAAAGGAAACTCTGATAGCCTGATTATTATCATTCAGGTCACAATCATCAAAATACTAAAATTTCTACTTTTAAAAATTAATAAAAAATGTGCAACTATAGTCAGAGGTGGGTCTGAGACATTGTCTCTGACCTCTGGGGAGCCTTTGGCTGAGGCTGTGTTGATCAGCCTTCTCACCACAGGTTTTCAAGCAGGAAAGAATGCATTTAATGTGGAAGAGAGAGGAAAAGGGATTACAAAAATCCCAGTGAGCCATCCTAGATTTCACATTAGTTCATTTAGTTTACTTGTCCTGAGTGACTCTGTGGGCAATGGCTAAGAAATGTTATAAGTGTCACCTTTTGTGACCAGACCATTTTTGGTTTTTATTTGTAGCTGAATTCGTTATAGAATGAGCTATATGGTGGTAATTGGCCCTTTAAAAAACTTTCCCTGAAGTGTTCCTCTCCTAGGAACATTTTGGGTTGAATTGGTTACAACGTGTTAGCAACCTTAAAAGCGGAACTTGCAGCTTCCACTATATCCTTCACAAGCTTTTTTCGTGTTATACTGAAGGCTCATAAGTTTTATAGCCTCCTAATTCAGAGTTCTAAATTGCTGTGTAAGAATATTGAAAACAAATTGAACCGCATTCAATCCCTGTGTGAATGTTCTCAGCCCTAATTTAAGTGCCTTGAATTTTCTTGGCAAAGTACAGCAAGGGTAAGTCAACATAGATGAATTCAATAAATCCAAGCCCCTCTGCCTTCACAAGTGGGCTGTATGGCAACGTTAGCCGCTCGGGCATTGATYGCACTGCTCTAAGCTTTGTCAAGATGCTTTGTGGATCAGAGCTGGTTCATGTTCACTCAGTTCAAGCATGGGCAGAGAATTTCAGGGACTCCATGGTAAACATGGGCCAAGCACCTGCTTTAGGCTATGTTTGTGCAGTTTGTTAAGCTCTGGTTTGGACCCTGGGCTTTGGTCCAGCAACCTTACTGAARCAGTTATTGCATCCTCAGACACAGGTCTCAGCTGGGAGGAGATTGGTATCTAATATATGATTCAGGCATAACTTTGAGTATGCTAGAAAACTAACTCTTTCCTGACATGCTGATGCACATTTCTAGGTCTGAAATTTGGTGTTTGCTTTTGTTCTTTCTTTTTCTTTAAGTTTTGAAACCAATTTTTCATTGCAGCCAAGGAGAGCTTTTAATGAAACAAAATTAAATTCTGACTGCTGAGTCACTTGCCAGATTGGACCCTAAGCGGGGATCTTGTCTTTAGTACAACAGTATGCAGGTTTTCAACATTTTAAAAATATTTTGATTGTTTTAGAAAAATAATGCCTAGTTATAACAACAATGAGCTCCTTTAGAAATACACTTCATTAAACCTGAAAATTTTAAGAAAAATATATACAAGAGATGTTAATAGGCTATGTCCTACAAGGGTGTTCTATAGATGTTTTGTGATGACATATAAGATGGTCCATTTTTGCATGGGGGCAAAAGGACTCACATTTTTAGGACATACCTGGAGATAATCACAACCCTGTTAATGTCAGGGCAGGAAGGTGGAATTGAACTGGGCATAGATGAGTGACTAGAGAATAGAAACTCATTAAAGGCAGTGATGTCCTAATGGACAGGAATTAAAGAGGGCAGAAGAAAATTAGTGGGTGGCTGTATAAAAGAAAATCCTACTTGGAAGAGGATTGTGGAGCTCTGCTTTTATAAAGAGGTTGGGCTTTTACCAGTCTTTTTTGTAGCAAAGAATGAGGAGAATTTGCTTTTTTATTTGCTTAATGGGATCATATCACGGTGAGACTAGAGAAAGTAAGGTTTATTTTCCACTTGAAAGTTTTCTCTTCACAGCTGAAAATCCATGTTGTAGCTCTCTGCTTYGTTTCCTCACCCTCTGATCCTCCTGCTCCAGATTGCATCCTTGTTGCCTGTCTAAAACTAGAATTAAGCACAAATAATGTTAGAGAGAATGGAATTTTGCTCTGCAGTAAACTTACACAGGCATTGCCAGATGGCTTTTACAGTCCAGTTTGGCCCACGAGCGTTTGCTCGTGTGAGTGCATGTGTGTATTTAAAAAAAACAAAACCAAAATCTAGTAGCTGCTGGTAACCGGACCATCTGGTAGCTGTTCTCTCCAGTATAATGTCATTTACTTTTTTGCTTTTCAAGCAGGTCTGTTTTTAAATGGCTTATTTTAATCACCAGAAACCACATATGTGCCAGTCAGTCGTCTAGTAGTTCGCAGCACTCGTCCCTCTRTGCAGCCTCCTTCTGTCAGCTGGGGTTTTCCCCAAGATGCCACTCACACTGATACCAACTTTGTCTTTTCCCCTAGGCATCTTCCAGTTTTGCATATGTGGTACATTCTTTCTAGCAGAAAGCAGTTTCTGTCTCTGTCGTTTCCTCTTTGAAAAGAAAATGTCTATTCCTTCCTAAACACAAATATCTTTTAGCAACAATTGTTTGGTCTCATTCTTTCTTAGGATGGGATCTGATCTCATCTACCCCGGTAAGTGCTTTAAAAATTTAAACAATGACACACATGTTTCTCATAGCTTTCCCTACGTGCAGCTGAACCAGTTACAGACCGYGCAAGTCTCCAAAGCAGGTGCACAGAGAATCATCCCTAACTGCTTTTATTGGTGGGGAAAAACGTTTCAGTAAGCAGATCAGGAGAAAGGCATAAATGGCCGTTGGCTAGAGAGTTTCTCCCATATCACCCTTGAGCAAGCTCAAGCTCGAGCACCTGAGGTTTCAGTAATGCTATCGTTTAACTGCTTGTGCTCTTCCCTAATAGATTTAACAGCATTCAGGGTCTTGCAAGGAACGCCTAAAGTCAGTATGCTTTCCTGTCTGATCAGACTATATGCTCTAGCTTCTTCACGTGTCACACATGCATTTAGTGTCTGCGAGACTTTGCTAAGTCATACTTCCCGTCGGTGGAAGAAAGCTTCCAGAATGGGGCTTCTACTGGGAGCATTTCTTTTTGACTTTCCCAGATACAGACAGGGAAGAGGACTCTCAAATTAGATACCTGCTGTATGTCTTTGGATGCCTTAGATCGTTACTCTTATTTCTAAACAGCACAGCAGATTTCAGATTCTGCTTATTCTTGAAAAAATACACCATTGCAGGAAATTTTGTTAACAGGGCTCAGGATATATTTTCTTCTTCCTTTCAGTCTACCTGTAATTTTTATTAGCAAAATACTGTGAAAGGCTTGTGAACATGGCTGTACCTTTGGTATACTCTCACCCTGCAGTATCCCTGCAGTCACGGCACCGGGCTGTGTGATGCAGAGGTTGTAATGCGCAGTGTAGCTCCTAGGATCTGCTGTCTTGATTTAACAACTCYGCATTACTAGCTTACCCATAGGCAAGTGTGGGCTATATCAGCCACCCCGGTTTACCTTTCTTAAACTATATGATTTCTAAAAGTAAACAGGAWGGATGATTGTTTGAAGTAGAAAACCAAGAATTTGGAAACCTTCATTTTTAGACAGTCTCTGTAGGATAGCAGGTAATAATAATCTGAATTTGATACTCTGCTAATATTTTCTCCATTGTAACATATATAATTTCATGTTAATATATTATATGAGTTCTTTAGTTTAGTCAAGGGAAACTGTGTGCCATTTTGACATTTATTCACATAAAATACTTTTCATAACACATATTTTTAATTTTTATTTCCTCTCAAAAGCTAGCATTATTGTCAATATTCTAGTATTGCAAGAAAAACTGAAATACATGATTGCAGTTCCATATTTTATTTTAAACCATGTAATGTTTTATCTTTCTGTGTGAAGACAAAGTTCATGTTGAATGAATATAAGATTAGATAATTATAAGTTGAAAAATATATCCTAGGATGGAACTATATGAAGTAATTTTTATAAGCAAGCTTCTTAACAACAGCTCTCACTGTTATTAAAATACCATGGCATTACTATGAAATAGAAATGCATTTTTTTCTTACTATTCACAGCATTGTCCAAGACAATCAACTGCTATCAAGAATTTGAATTGCCGACATATTGTATTTATCACACTGAACCATTATTTAAGCTGAAAATTATAGCTGATTCATTTAGGAAAAGGATTCATGAAAGTTTTCATTTATGAAAAATATTCTAGCTGTAATTCTGAAGAAATGTGTGTAGGCTGATGCATTTGCTGGTATCTGGAAGAAATCGATGAGTGCAGGTCCATTGCTTTGTATATGTATATATGTGTGTTGTCTAGCAATTACATGTACATCTCTTTCATCAAAATGTAGTCCTCATTTTAGATGAGATAAYCACTGGTGTAAGAAGCTACCATTCTAAAAATATGCTTCTACTGCTTTTGTGGTATTTATGAGCAAATTACCCATAGTGTATGGCCTTAAATTATTGTTAATAATAGTCTCAATAGGTGAAATCTAATTTTCAACATCTACTGTGGTAGACAGAACTTGAAGGAGAAAGTTGAAGTTCTTCACTATGTATTTTTGCAAAGCATGGATGTATGCAGAAAAAAGTAAAAAGAATCAAATTTGGATCTTAAATACAGACTGTTACATAAAGTTACAGTTCTCAAATGAAATAAAAGATGCTGAAATAATAATTATAGCAGTATATGTTCATCAAAAATAACTTTTTTCCAGAACTCAGAAATGAAAGCAATATTTGGCTGTTATATTGTGTCTGCTATTTCCCTAATGCTGAAAGTTTCATTTACATACACTCAATCCAGAATAAATGCAGCATTATATCACAAATTATCTCTGAGAAATATATATGAAGCATTATATCTGATGCTAGTTGCCAAAAAGAGATAATAAACTGTAAAAAATTGGGTTCTCTTAAAAAAACCCAGCAGTGTGAGCATGCATTGTATACAATATTTAACAGCAAAAGCCTTGAGGACTAAATCTGAGACCTAACAGCAGGCCCCACAAGACTTGTTCACTTGGAGAGTCCCTGAAGGATTAATTCTCTTTTCCATCCTGTTTAACAATATTTACAGCCACAGAAGCTGGTTAGACCATAGACACCTGTTAGACAATAAACACCTGTCTATTATCTAATCAGCCTCAATGGGTCTATTGTCTAACCAGCCTCCGTGGCTGTAAATGTGCCAGCCATATGTAGATGTCAAAAAGCTCTAATGAGCTCTTGCGTATCAACATAGTGGTAAATAATGCTTTCYGCCATCTCCAGTTATCTTGAGGACCATAGCTCATCCTCAAGATCGTTGGCCAGTTCCCMATGACTCATACCTTTCTCCATTTTTATGTAGATAGGGGCAATCCAATGAGCCTCTGCAGAATGGCTTGGCACTGTGGACGTTCCAGCAAGCATAGAAAGGAGCAATGTCCTGCCACAGCAACACCATCTGCCATGACCCCATATAGTCTATATCTTTTCTCTTTCCCAATCCAATCTATAGAGTTCCAAATAAAATTCAAGGCTTTAGATCTCATATTCCAGGTTTCCAGTGGCTGAGATTCAGTTTACGTGTAATGTTTCGATAAATACTGTACTCAAGTATTCTACTTCTCTGGCAAAACAAAGCTTTCCACAGATAAAKGTTAAGTTTGGCTATGTTGGATATAGAGTTTTTCTTGATAGGCTAAGATTAGGCTGAACACCCACAGAAAGTGAAGATCAACYCAAGCCTATTATCTTCTACCTCAGTGCAAGTCTTTCTTCTTGTCTTCTCTAAGGGACATAACAACATTTAGAGATGATGTATATAAAGTCCTACCAAAATGTAACACTGAACACATACACAATATGTGTGCACAGTATTTCAGGGGATGGAGTGAGAGAGCAAATGGTCTGTGACTCCCTCACCTAGGACACTTCYGCTTGGAGCTCACCTAGAACTGTGTGTGCAGTACGGTCCCAGTCCTTCTTGCAGCAGGACTGGAGGGAGATGGCAAAGGACAACGAATAATAAGCAGCATATGAAAAATCTGTCTTAAGATAAGTCTGTTAACATTTCAGTATGTTGCTGGGGTCTGTAATCCCCCTCTCTTTTCAATTTATGGCACCCTCTTTCACTTTAATCTCAGACCTCTTACTCCTGTCAGACTTTTAGTGCATACTCTCATTTTCCCACCATATTCCCGTGTTTATATAGATCCATGTTTCTAGATTGGCTCCCCCTTCTCTCTCACTGGGACACGCTCATGTCCCTTTTTAACATCATGTTCCTTCCAGTCTTGCTTCCACTTCTGTTTCCCCAAGTTCTGCTTCTCCCACCCATGCTTTGTGGGAGGGAACCCTCTCGGTTCCTCATTTACTCTGCCTTCCTAAACTGGGGTGCTCCTGCATTCTCCCCACCCTGTGTCCCCTTCTAGGGGTGTGTGTCCCTGCAAAGCAAACAGAAGCCCRGTGTATTGCTTATATCAGAAAACATATGAGAAGAACAATAAACTACTGAGGGAAGAGTTAGAAAATAGTGTGCATTACCTGCTCCCTAGAACTGGCCCTGTACGGCTCTTGGCACACCCSCAGTATAGTGGTAATTCCTCCGATAGCTAAATTACTCTGTATTTACAATGGAGTTTCTATTACAACCCRGTTTGCTAACCCGTTGTTAGCCTTCATGTGGAAAAGGTTTCGTTTTCAGATGATAAAAAGAAGATACAACAATTTATAACATTTCCATAATGAGRTATCATTCTGTTCCATGCCTTGAGGCAGTTTAAAAGAGGCAGACTATCAATTCTCTTCTGGGAAAATCCTATAGATATTAGTTCAGGGTTTTGTGTAACCATTTTACATAGTCTTTTGAGATTTTTTTTCACTGCTGAATCCCTTGCAGGTTTGTGAGGACCAGGCTTTGCCCAGTTTGCACCTTTCTATAGTCTTTTCATCAGCATAAAGAAATGAAAAAAAYCTAGCCCAAAAGAAGTATAAAAGGAAGCTTCCTTTATCCCTTTGTATATAAAAAATACTCTGCTTTAGAAATCTCTTAGTTTTAATCATGCAAGAAAGGGTTGTTCTACCTCAACAGTCACATCCCTATTTCATCCATTCTATGGATGGTTAGAACAAGGGGAGCTGAAATCAAGCAGTTCTTCCAGTGAATTACAAGAATGTCTGTTCTGAGCCAGCAAGCTATAAAAATGAGCAAAATGATATAAAAACCTATTAGAGGTAGCAAGAGATAATGATGATAATATCCATAATGTACTGTTTCTGCCACTTCATTCYGCTTTAGAGACTATTGTTGAGAATGATCTGCCTCACCAGGTTCCTGGCTACTCTGCTTCTTGCGTGACTGCAGAGACTTGCATTCGTTCAGTGTACCGTTCACTGACCAGACACAGTAAATCATAACTGCTCTGTTGAACCCAAGATGGCACATGCTGTAGGTAGATGGTACAATGCTATTTATTTCATACRGCATCTGCCAGACAAAGGATCAAAGAGATTAACTGATAGTGGGTCCAGTCCAGGTGCAGACCTACAGAGCTCTGTATTGTTTGCATCCCCAGAGGAGAAAACGTCCTCTTAAAGCTATTTTGCGTCTTTCCTTAAGTGCTAGAGCCAATTACCTACCTACCTGATTGTTTCATGGTTGATATTTTCTAAGGATCTCAGCTTCTTAGAAGTTGGGCTTCTGTTTCTTTTCATGAACAATATGCATATGTGTGTTGTGTAGCCTATATATGGTGATTATTGCAAATGAGAGAAGTTTTACATACGATTTTACACTGATATGATGTGGACAGTAATACCATAATCCAGGTAGGTGTAGCACTTAACGCAGAATGTCCAATGCAGTAAAGATAGTGCATATAAGCAGTAAAACCAAAAAGTGTTAAGCTTTTTCTGCARACACTGTAGTCAATCCATATACCAGAAATTTGTATTTTCCAGAATTTCCAGATAGCCTCAGCTACCACAGCTAATTGAATTTGCCAGGCATTTCAGGAAACTCTTCTTTTTCTGCCTAGGCTTGTGGTAGTCCAACTTCTTTTTTTTTTTTGGGGGGGGGGGCAGATATCTTTGGAGAAGAGGAGACTGCACAGTCTAAAGATCCCATCAGACTGACAGCTCTGAAATGGAACTGAACAGGGCAGCAGAGGCTCACTGAAATATCACCCAGCTTCCAATCAAGGAAAGGGAAGAAATAAAGGAGAGTCTCCCACTTCTGCCCAACTTTTCTCAAAGGCAAACTTTGGTAATTAACTGTAAAGCAAAAAGATCTTCAAGCTCACTTGATCTCTTTGCCTACTGGATATGAAACCGCTATAGCTGTTAGGTAAAAGGCTGTTAGGACATGGAGGTTTTGAGAGATCAAGAGCTCAGTGGCAGCACTGTACCTACTGAAAGGGCTGGATTAGGGAGCTGAACAAGTACTGAAGTTCTCTAAGAGGTCATGAAGGTCCTAACTTTCTTTACTAAGATAAATTGGTTAGCTAAACTGAGATTACAGAAGACAGCTCCAAAAGAATGATTTTTATATGCTCAGAATGCTTTTTCAGCCCACATTTTGTTGTTTATTGTATGTCAGAAGAAATCCAATAGTTTTGTCTCACATGTTTGTAAAACCAAGTACAATATTGGTTAAATTTCTGTTTCGCAATAGCTAGTGTAGTAACTTTTGAAGCAATTTATAAGCAAGAGTCTGTAAGTGACTATACACATTTTTGTTGGTGCGTTTTTTCTCCCAGCTACCCTACATCATGCAGATAGTTCCATGGCTAAGCTCATAAATCCTACAGAGATTTGGGAGAATTTAAAAGAAACCTGGAATGGCCCGAGATGGAATGGCTTGTAATAGGCCATCCTTCMTCTACCCATTTAACTACCCTTGGAGGTCCCAAGTAGGGATTGCTTCTCAGGTCTTAGAGACGCTGGCAACTTCAGAGCCAGCGAAAGGCTGCTGGAACTTGGCTATAGGATTTTAACAGTATGAACTGAAAGACAACATGCAATGTTCTTGTACAGCTTCTGGAAGAGAACTGAACTGTGTGTGCCCAACACTGCGGAAAGAGGAATCGGCCTGCCTGCACCCACAAGTAAGTTTTATCCTTGCCTTGGCAATCAGCAGACATGAATCTTAATCCTGCCTTTTTTTGGTATTAGCCTACAGGCTGCATACATATATTTACCATAAATGCATCATTTCTGTTCTCTGTGCCTCTGCTTGCTGTACTTTCTGTTGGCTGTTACATATATTCCTATATGTCTACAGTTTTTTCTCTCCAACGTGGCTATTTCAAAACTGACACTGTATTTGTGTAGAAGCTACTGTAATATATTAATTAAAAAAATGTAATCAGCATTAAAAGCTATTTGCCCTTCACAGGAGTTCCATCTGAAAGACAGAGGGAGAGGGTGTGTTCAGGCTGTGGTGTTGTTTGGGGGTATTGTTTTGTAAGTGTCATTGTAAGTGTTATTAAGATACGTATCATTAAATTCTGGATTCACCTCCTTTAATTACCCAGCTAAAAGGACTCACACCTAAACTACTAATCTAAGTTGTGTTTGAATTGCAATATATAGCCCTGCAGTGCACTCCGCTGTCCTGTCCTCAGCTGTCTGCATCCCAGCCTCATCTTGGGGTGACACCTGAGTGCTGGCTGTCCCTCTGGGTGCGCTGGCTGTTTCTGAAGGAGACCCTGGGCCCATGGGCTGGGAAGGAGCCACAGGAGCTCCAGTAGTTCTCCAGGCAGACCATAGGGTGACCAGGACTAAAGGACATGCCATGGATTGTAGCTGTCTTGCAGCACAGACRTGCCCAAAGTTGGCTGCTCTCAAAGAGAGAAAGAAACATCTCCAAACCATGAATCATCCGATCTTAAGGCATGTATCTGAGCTGCATGGGATAAATTGTCCCCTGGAAGTGTCTTTGTACTGACAATTGAGAAACATAGGTCCCTTTGAACAGGCACCTAAATTTCAGGCAGCTGAAATTAGATGAGGTGAAACCCAGCCCAGCTGACCAGATGTAYTGTTTTTAATGGCCCACTGAGAGAATAAGAGAGACAAGTGTGAAATGTGTGACTCTGGTTTGATTTTGCTATTGATTTTTATTGCCAGTGGCTGTTCTCCAAGTGTCCTAGCTTGATGCTTTGGGTCTTTTTCTGAGAAATTGGTTATATAAGCAGCAGAGATTTGAACATATTTCCCTTGATAGCCAATGTGAATGATCCAATCAGTATGCTGTCTGCTGTGTTTCGGGTACTTCTTGTCAGGACCCTGTAGGGCCTCACCAGTGAGAGAAACAGGGAAACTTAATGTGTGAATCCTGCTGRGAATTAGGTATGAGTTATATGCTGAGCTCTTCATTTCTCAGCACAGTTTTTTGCTTAGAAGCAAAATGCTACACGCCTTGGGGAGGTTATTGAGAGCAGCTRAAAGGCTTCAGGACTAGGTAGGAACTTTCAAAATTTGTTCTGGGTGTATACAGCTCTCAACGGATGTTGCCCTCAGCTGCTTTCTGGGAAGCTCCTCTTCTTTTCAATGGCCAGTTATTGTCGGTCTCTTGGGTTTCTGCCCCTTTCCTGTGTAACACCTGCTATTACTACCTTCTCCCATATCAGGCATGTAGGAATTTGTTGGAGTCCTTATAACTTTTTTATACGTTTTGTCACCTGAGAATGAGGACTGACGCTGTCTTTTACTACTTACAATCTGAGGCAATAAATCAAGTCCACTGTCACACAAAACAATCCTCTTGGTTTTGTCGCTGTCTGCTTTGTAGTTCAGCTCTGACTGGATGTTATTTCTGACATTATACCAAGTGCAACAATTAGATGCTTGCTACACTGGTAATATTTTAGGATGTAAAAATATCAATCGCTGTAGCCCTGGATGACTATTAGCCAGCATGTTCAATGTGGAAAGCACAAATGACAACCTATTAGGGTGGAAAGTAGCTGCTAGATAGTAAGCACCACGTTTTATCGCAGGAGAGGCCAGCTGCTAAAAGATATGCAGACACATATCAACCTGTAAAACTACCCTCAGTCTGAGAGGATGATCTGATAAAATGTGGATATTAGAACTGCCATCAGTTGCTCTCCTGCTTGCTAAAGGTATTTCAAAAATCAAATCACCATATCTGTGACCTGTGGGTAGCTTCTGGTACTCTGTTTCCCCATGCTAGTCTAGTAATGTCTGCAGGATACAGCAACATAATGCCATGGTGTCTTCAGCTATTTTTGACACAATTCTTTAATACTGGGAGCGCACACTATTTCCTTTGGTGTGGCTTGTGGGGCACTGAACAGTTGCAGTGCTTGCCAACATATAATATCCTACAGAACAGAGGAAACAATTTAATAAAAATGCAGTCTACACATATGTGTTTTCTTTGTCTGATTGAATTATAGATTAGATATACCAGTGTATCTATTACAAGCTGGGTGCTCCTTTTGTGTGTTCTTTTTTATCAAACATCTATGGAACAAGATTAATATTTTTAGCTGCTCTTTTATTTTATTTTAGAAGAAATGAGTCCTTTCAACACTATTTCTTGTAGAATCACACTGCCTAATTTCCCATGTTTGAAGTGACCTTTTCCCCTACTCCTCTTTAAATGAAATTACTGCAAATTCATTATTCATAGCATCAAGACACAGACCCAATTGTAGAAAGTCGTGGGGCTTCTTTCCTTGAAAGTCTTTTGAAAACCTCAGGCTTAGCTTAAATATATCAGTATCTCATGACAGTATCGGCAACGTAGTCCTAGAAAAGTATAGTGTAGGATAATTTGGGAATTTGGGGCATGCTATCCTTTATGGAAATATTTTTGTGACTAAGGCGATGCCTTTTTCCTCTGCCATGGCAAGTTGTTGMTTAAAGTTTCTGGAAGCTGCACACACTAGATAATCAACTAGCATTAAAATACTTTACCATAAAGATGATAGTTTGCTGGCATGTATGTGGTTTTTGCAATGACCACCTTTTTTTTGCTGGGAATAATTGTAGAGATTAATGCTTGTTTTCTGTATAGCTCCTAAGAAGATCCAAACAGTGATTTCAAATGATGAAATATCATGCATTAAACTGAAATACAGATATATTAATGTTCTTTAGGTCTCGTTTTCAAACAAATACATTCAGAGCTGTTTGTTTCATACTGTACACTGATGAAAAGGAAATCTCACAAATTTTAGGATTTAGCTCAGGGGCTTGGTTCAGATGAACAACCACAGTCTTTGGATGAGTGGTAGGCGAGCTTGTTTTCTTTTAATTTGTTTTCATCTCATAAGGAATACTGGGCACGTGAATTTTTGACTCAGACCACGTCCACTCTTCTGATAAGATGCTGTGATAAATAAAGGGGAAATAAATCCCCCAACTCTTAGAAATTAAAGCTGTATACTAACGCAACATCTACAACTTTCTTGTATGTGTGTATATATATATGTATACATATACACACACATATATGTCTGTTTTTAACARAGAGAGGAAAAAAAGATTTTCTTGGAGGGTTTTGATGAAAAGTGAAAGAAAGTGCTCCAGATTTTTGGCCAGTATAGAAAGAAAATGTGTCTTTATTCCTTCTTGTAATTATGAAGTCAAGACTGTCTCGTACTTGACTGTTTAAGCTACATATTTGGGTTGTCTGAAGTACTGAGGTTTTGGTTCACTTGCTAAGCCAAAATTAAAAAAAAGATCTCTATGGCTCAGACTAAATTAGATGACCCACATCCTGGGTGAGTGATCTAACCCTGAGGTATCAGTGGAAGCAGGGGCACCACAGCTTYAGCAGGCCTTCAGAAATCCTTTCTAAGATTTTTCTGCCTTGCAGGTCTGGATCAGTGTTGCAAACAGTTTGGCAATAACTGAAACCACAATTGTTTGTGAATTTAGTACTAGCTTGAATTTTCACTTAGTTCTGTTACATACTGTAAGTGCAGGTAACTGGATCTTTGTAACAAAAACGTAAAACTGTTTTTTTTTCTTTGTTGCCTAACGTGATGGGTCTATGATAATTGTCACTCTTCTTACTTGTAATGTACACAAAGCCAGTAATATTATAATACAAAAAGAGTTAAAACTGTTGTTGAGTGCCAAAGAAGTGACTGCTCATTTTTAATAAGCCATCTGTTTCATTTAGAAATTGGCTGTTTATAAATTTCTTTTAATCTGTAAAATATTGGCTACTTCTAGTAATATTGAGAAAAAACACAGGATCCAACTAATAAACTCTGTTCTCTTTCCCCTGTGAAAAAAATCACAGTAGAACAAAAATWACCCAGTGAGATATCATATTAAATATTTGCTTCCAGGTGAAACTATTAGGGAATTGGAGAAGGTGAGTGAGCAGGGGATGGGACAGCCCCTTTACCACCCTGGTGGAAAGCTGTCATGGTTGGGGAAAGTTTCAGAAAGAGAAGGAGAAGGAAATGGGAGACTGAATGATTGTGGTGATGGTATATATTTCCCAAGACACTAAAGGAAGATTGAGTACACAGTGTATTCGTACAATGAGATTTAAAACACATTAGTGGTTTTTTAAAAAAGGCATTGGTACTGAAATAGCTATAAAAGTCTATTCTTATCATATCATTTCAGGTGGCAGGGAAGACRCAGTAGAAGATCATATTTCAGCAGTTAACAGCTGAGTTTCCATGAGATGCTTGCTTGGGAAAGTGTACTGACTGTGGGTTTTGGAGACCCTTGGTTTGCGTGGATTGTGCACAAAGGAGAGAGAGAGGCTGCTGGACAAAACAAGAATATTGTTTAAAAGCCAGTACTGAAAGAGCTAGGAAGCAGAGAGAGGCCACAAACACGATCCGGTGGCTGACACTGAAGTGCCGTGATGCGAGAAGCTGCGAACAGATTGAACTCCTTGTCAAAGGGAAAGCTGAGAGATGGCTTGAAGTGAGGTTGCTTAACACATAACAAAAAAAGCAATGCGGTTCTTCAGCAAGAGTCTTGCTGAGGATTTTTCAATCTTGCTGAGAAAGGCATAACAAGATGGCTGCAAATTGAAGTTAGATAAAATGAATGCTGAAAGAAAATGCAGTTTCTTAGCAGGGAGAAAAAGAATAATTTATCAAGGAGTGTGGTAAATTCAGCATCTCTTGATGTGTTTATGGCAAAAGTAAGGCACATCTTTTAGGAGAATATTTAATCAAGCACACAGAAGAAGTTATACAACTTGCTTGTGCGAGGGGTTAGGCTGGATGTTTGTGATTATTTTTTCTTAGCTTGGGAGCCAGTGAATATACGAAGTTCCCCATTTATTTTCTTCCATGTAAAGTGAACAAAAACTTCCATATTGTCCCAGTGTATTCATTGCTACTGCCATTCTACATTAAGAAATGCCTATAATCAAATCTCATTATTCACAGTTTCTGACAGTYGTCTGCAGTGGCCAGAATTTCTTCCCTTCGGTACATATTTGACAAGAAATAGTCTATTTGGGACCGTGTATGGGTGGCAATTATTTGCCCTCAGAAGTCAGTGTCATTCTCGGAGGCTGGCTGTGTGCTCCATCCCCAGGCTCAGCCTGACGGCCAGTTCCGGGGCCGGTCGGCCCGGCCTTCCCGTGGAGCAGCGGCGCGGCGCTCCCGCTCCGGCTCCCGCCTTGCGCCTTGCCGTGCATCCCGCCTCCTGCCCGAGCCGGGCTGCCCTGCCTGCCCAGGGCACCCGCAGTGTCCCGGCAGCGCGGCACTGGGCGCACGGACGGATGAGACTCCCCAGAGACGGACCCGCGTTGGCGCGGTCGTATCTTGGTGCAGCCATCGCSTCCCACCCGTTTGCAGCGTGAAGCACGCTGCGATCACCCGGCCACCCTTTGCCAAGTARTTCGTGGCTCTTGCAGGGTCGTAGGAGAGAGGCAGCACGCCAGCCTGCCCGGGCACCTTAGTCTCTCGAGGGCTGAAGCGCTTTATACAAGTCCGAGTTAGTAGGCAAAGGGTAAATGTTGCTGCTTTGCGACATAGGAAGGCAAGTTAGATGATCTATTTGTCTGTTCTTACCGAAGCTCTATCAAGTGACTAGAAAATCATAACCTTATCAGGGGTATAACTGCCCCATGAAAGAATATGCAATTCTAGGTCTCTTACAAAATTACTTAAGACGCAGAAAAACTTACAAAAAGTAGATTATTCTGTTAAACACTATAGATTTTTAAAGTACCTTCAATAAAATCCTATTGGTTTCATTCTTAAGTGGAGTTTTCCCTAAAGAAACAGATATTTTATCATGATATTTGCACTGGACTTTAAAAAATTGCAGTTTTAATGTGCCCATTTCCTTTTGTCATTCAAAAAGTCAGAAAGCAACCCAATTAAGACATTAGACATTCTGACTTTACTATCCAAACAAATTCACTTGGCTAGCAGAGAATTTGGAATCTAGATTTTACTGGCAGCCAGTAGATTTGTAATCAAATTCAAAATAAGCAGGATATTGGTTTGAGAAAAATAAGGACAAAATAATTTGCTCATGACTCTGTACAATTTGTGCCTTTGTATCTTCTGAAGTGAAGGTGTTTTCGTTTGTTTTTAAGGAAACCTATGATAACCCTGCTATGCTGTTCTGTTGTGGGAAAAGTGGGAAAATTTAGTTATTGCAATACTTCTGTAGACAGCAAGAAATCAGACAGTACAGAGAAAAAAAAAGATTTTGAATGTACGTTAATTTAGAAGTACTGTTGTTATGGACACATTAATTTAAATACTTTCCACAATTCAATTGATTTCTGTGTTGAATGTAGATCTTAATAAATCATGTAGGTTACTGTAGTCCATTAAATGAGATCTAGAATGTAGCCAACTTAATGTTCTCACAGGAACATTGGATGGAATCTTGGCCCCTTGAAGCCAATGGGAGTTGTGCCACTGGCTTCAGCAGCTCCAGGTTTTTCACATCAGTTTTGAATATGCGTGACTAGTGTGCCTGATTTTCAACCTTAATGTTTGGTTTTGCACTTACATTGGGAAAGAACATTTTAAATCCTATCAGGAAGGAAGCCAATGCATGTTCTTAAACCTTTGGTATTATTTCCTTTGGAAGAACTAGACAGAGAATAATATATTTTTTCTTTATCTGATGGCAACATGCTGTACTGAAATGAAAAGCATCAACCTGAATTCAATTTTATGTTTTATATGTGTGTGTGCTTACGTGTGTGTCTGTGTGTATACTACTGATATTATTTCATATCAAATTCAAATACAATTAAATGTGGGAGACGATCACAATAAGATTTTTTCGTGTCAACCTTTGCCCATTAGAAATTGAAGGTTGGTAAAAAGCCTCCCACTTTTTCAGTTCATAATTGGTAAGTGTCTGGAAATTCACTGCAGATGGTATATACCCTATTCTCCTCTCATTTGCCCTGTTCTGTCTTCATCAATTTAGGTCGTAGTAAATCCTGATTATCCAGCTGTGAAAGCAGGAGCAGGACCAGTATTTTTGGCAACTGGCTCTCATTCCATAGACAAATACTCAGCACGAAGGAGCAGTTTGTGGCCCTAATATAATCTGCTTGAGGTTTGCCACTTACTTCACAGGAATCAGGATGTCACCAAAAAGTGGGGTTCTTCCACAGTTAGCTCTATGTTTGCCTGTGCTGACTGACTGATAAAATAGCACAGAGAAACACAGAAAATCAAAAAAGCCATCACTTGCCAATTATAAAGCAATCTGATGTACTTAGTGTTTGCAACTTTTGCAGAAGTAGGTTTTGATTATGTGATTTTTTACTACTACTGCAACTTCTGTTAGGGAAGAATAGTGAAATCTATGCCTAGCACACCAGAGGCAAAGTCCTGATATAACAAAATAGAACAGCAGATTTAATTTCCATTTTGTGTGAGAGATATTTAGTATCTTTGCTAAGCTGTAATATGGCACTATGCTGAAATCCATAAATGCATAACTTCCCTAAACTGCAAATTTATTTATACTGAACTTGCTAGGTTTCCATAAAATTGCACTAGAAGCTTTGTGGCACCAGAACTCTACATAAATGCAATTTGCAGGTTTGTCACTTTTTCAGCTATATTTTCCATCCTTCTCATCTTTGTGTTATGGAGAGATACTGACTTTGTGGAGTCACTGCAGAAAGTTATAAATGATGTATGAAATGAGAAATCTTTGCTCAGAGCACAGAACTTAATCTATGCTATTTGCTGTGAAAGTCAGCTCAACTGCAAGGAGAAAAGCCCACCAAATCCAGAAGCTACAGGCTAAGAAAACCAAAGCCCACTCTAAGTATTTTTTTCACTTACTTTGTACCTAGGATAAGTAAGGGCATGGTATTGTAGGCTACAGAAGGGCATGAGAAGGGCAGGCGTTCAGAGCATAGCTCTGAGCAGGGATACCTCTGCACAGGCTGTGGAGTGAGGAAAAGGGAAAGCAAGACCGTCTGCTGCTGAGGGAGAAACTTCTGTGCCTGCACTCAGACGTGAAGGGGTGATACAGGGGCAGCGACTGAGCTGCAGAAGAGAGAACCGGCTTAATTCAGTACCATACATGCACACTTTCTTCCAGTCAGATAATTTTCTTGTTGACTCCAATGGGAGCAGAACTGCACTTTGACATAGCAGCTATTTTCATTATGTAAGTCTATTCCTGCTGCCTCCTGTGGCACTGCTTTGTCTCGTGTCAGAAAACCTGATCATGGGAGGACGTCATTGCAGGGCCACTAATAAACAATTTTATAAAAAAAAAACCCTAAGATTTCCCAAGTGCTTAAAGCTGCTTTATCTCCCAAATTAAGTAATGGGCACTGTCCTTTTGTCAGACTGCTGGCCAGCAGAACCTACCTTAACTCATGCCACCTTGGGCTAGGGCTGACAAAGCAGCATGTGCGTAAGCCACAGCAATTACTGTCATCCTGTAGGATCTAGTCTCTTGGAAAAATAGGTGCTGGAAGAAGGAAAAATACTCCTGGAAAGATTCAGTGATTTCCCTTTCCTCCTGCACTGTAGATTTTTTTTTGACTCCTACATAAAAAGTCTGCATTTTTGAATTTAGGCCAGAGAAGTTTCTGTTGGTCAGGCAAATCTATCTACAGAAGAAGGTACTTACTGTGGGAGAATGTTTTTTGTATTTGTCACCTAAAGCACTGTTTTCCAAGAAAACTACTTCTGCAGAAAGGTAAATTAGCCCTATCTATGAATAGGAAGAATCAGTTGCTGCACAATACCTAGGACAAGCAGTGTGCAAATAACTGATTCCTAAGAAACAAGCATCTCTGCCGAACAGTTGTAATGGAGAATGCAATATACAGGTAACAGCAAGCCTTGGCTTACTATTTGTTTCCCTTGCCCTTTCTACCCAAGAGCGGACTTACTGTCCATTGTGATTAGATGCTAAGGACAGCAAGGGAAACCTGGGAAAACGGCTCTTGTAATCCCAGGGTCATACCCAGGCAAGAAAACAGAGCAGTGATCTAATGGTCTGAGGCAGAAATGGTCAAATTCTAATTCTGACTTTGGTAATTAATCCTTCTGTGAAGTCTTCTCTGCTAGTGTCCCCAGTACTTACCTCCTTACCTCACAGGGCAAGCTGAATATTAATTGTAATTGTTCTTGCTTATTAGCAACCAAATAAAACAGTGAAAGTTGCATGAGGAATATCAGCAGCAACTTGCCTGGAGCCATCTGGTGAGCTTCCTATCCTCTTCACCATCAGCTCTGGCTTTGGCATCTGCTTGGACCCTCTTTGGGGAGGCAGGGATGGTTGTCTGTGGCTGTAGGCTTCATCTTGTAGACACTATGCATCATGGTGCAGGACCGAGTCCTGGAGAATGAAGTGTTTAAATGTACGCACAGGGTCAACTTGAGAAGAGCAGAATTTATTTGCAGGACAGCTGGCCTGCAGTTGGCCTGCAGCACACAGAGCTGCTGCTTATATCCTACGTAAAATAGATGACTTGGCTCTTGGCAAGTGCCACAGGTATTGCTAAAGAGGTGTTTCTTAGCTCATCCATCTCTTGCAAGGTGCAAAGTAACTGTGGCAGTTATATAAAGAGTTTGGGGAAAAAATAGAGAGACACATGAGTAATGGGGTAGTAAAACTCAGTTCAGTTACTTGGCGCTTGCAAACTCACAGCCACGTCCTGCAGCCTTAACTTGGGAAAAAAACATCCGGAAAATCAAAGGGAGTTTTAGCTTATAGAGACTCTTGCCTGGGCTGCCAGCTTTTACTGGGGATAGGTGTTAAGCAGTGAAGTTCCGTTTCTTTGCTTATGTGGATTGTGACTAGGGGCAAATATCTCCTCTTGGTGTCATAACTGATACAAAATTAATCAGAAACTTAATTTAACAGCCAGATTAATCTGTCACGTTGTGAACAGCTTATGAAATGCTGAGAAAAACTATAATCAACTGCTAAAGCACAACTTGGGGAACTGAAAGGGTTTATAAATAATCACTGCAATAAACTGTTCCCTGTAGTGAGGCACTCTCTTCTTATGTCTAGTATGTCCCTTTTGGCTTACCCACTGCATTGCCAAGCATGAATTATGGTCAAATAAATTTAGGATGAATATGACAATCCTAACTAAGTTTCCAAAAATGTGGAGGACATGATCCTGTGAGAGAGCAAGTGTGATATATTCAATTCTGCGAGAATACTCTGATTTCAGCAGTAGTTCAGTAGAGAATTTCTCAGAATAAATATATTGACAACATCACTCTCTTAATAAGTACATATATATTCTGTTTAGAATACTATGTATCATTATGCAAATATAATGAAGAATAATCATCGTAGAACTGAATTTGCTTCCTTCTTATTTTTTTAAATAGTTTACACTGCAGTTAATGCAATCACATTTTAAATTGTATCGGTTGTATCAGGTCTGGGGAAAATCCAGCTTCAGGCAAGCACAGTGTTACATAATCTTGTTCTTTAAGTTTACTGACTCTTCCAGTTACTTAGAATCTTAGCCCAATCTTGATTTCATTTCCAATGTGATATCGTTCATGTCTCATTACAACCACAACATTAGCACCAGTTCTATGTTTTACTTTGTTATCTCTTTCTCATGTTTGTCCTCAGATATTTTTCCAGCTAGTTAGCTCTCCAGTCACTTGTTTGCTAAGAGTGGACTCTTTTAGCCCCTATTGTAAAATTTTAACAGATGATGAAAGACAGGATGTAACTGTGCCTTGGAAGAAGTAGAAAAAAACCCGTCAGTAAGACCTAGAATGGGGAAGGAAGTGAAGCCAGAGGAGCAGGCCTATGGCAAGGCCTTTCTTAAACAGCACCAGCGGAGCTGCCGGAGGGAGGGTGCAGAGGCTGGAGCTGCAGCCGCATCAGTCCCCTCTCGCTACTCACACTGCATCGGCACTAAAGCAGAGTAAAAACCTGACAGCCGCATGGGGAGGAGAAGGATGACCAAACCAAAACAACTAAGCCCGATCAGAAGACATAAAAAAGGCGCAAGGAGGAGCTCCCTAGGCAGGAAGAAAATGAAGCTTTAGGGAGAGAAAGAGAAAGGAATGCGAGTAGGGCAAGATGCCAGCCGCAGGCAGAAAAAGAACTCATTGCAGTGTCTGCAAAAAAGAGCAGTGCAATCTCCCCAAAGAACCAGCATTCAAACAGCGCTCTGGGCTTCCTTGGCGTGGTCAGAGGGACACTTCCTGATGGGTGAACGGTCACTGCTGAGATGAAAACGCCGGTTCCCTCAAGACTGCCCGTGGTTGCTTGCAGCCTGTTTGTGTTCTTCGGGGGAGTGCTGAATGCATTCTCCATTCCGGTCTTCTTTCAGCATTGCTTCTGAGCTTTACCTCCTAGACTTTTCTTGACCTCCTACGTACTTTGCCTTACACTCTGGTTTCTTAACTAATCTTATTTATTGATGTATCTCTTTTTTTTGAGAATAGGGTCTGTATGCTTTTTATAGCTGTGCACACCAATCTTACATTTCATAGTGCGTACTGCATTAACAGTTGTTAACTTTAGATGCCGCTGTCTGTTTGGCAAATTACAATAATTTTTTTCTTGATTCGTTCTAATAGCCAGAGTGATTAAAATATGGAGGTAAAATGTGTCCCAAGTTTCAGTGCAAGGCAGATATATACATGCTGTGGATAAAGACCAATAATGTTTCCAGTGTTTGCTTGGACTTTTCTTTTTACATTAGAAAAATTTGATTTCAAGCACAGGAAGGGAACTGATTGCCATAAAAGCACAGAAGTATTTAGAGTATGTTCCTCTTATAAATAAAGCTGTTTTGTCAAATAATGTAAGGCATGGCATGTTGCATTGTTCTGTTCCTTTCATAATCTATGATGCCATACAGCCTTAAAAAAATAAGACTATTAAATGGATTTCAGCAAGATAATTGGCATTCACACATATATTGATTAAATAAATGAAAAAAACATGCACAGTTCTGTCAATCTTTGCATATGTGTAAGATTACAGTGGTGATGATTCTATGTCAGCAAAAAAAAGTCTATAGGAATTTCTAATGAAGCCAAAGCCAGTTCATTAATATACATATGTTTGAAATTGCAGCCCTAACAATTGAGTTCCCTGCACTGAACACTATAATATATATTGTCATGAGCTATATGCCCTCAGATCATTTCTGTGAATTACAAGAAAATTATGGACTGGAGAACATTTTATTATTGTGCGTTTCATCCAGAAATACAGCCTTTCACTGATGAAAATTGAAAACAGTGAAAATTAAAATGTAAATGCATTTATCAAAAGAAGAAGAAAAAACTGAACCCTGGGCTTTAACTGCTTTAGGATTTTACTCCTTCAAAAAGCAATTTTGCTATCTACATCTCAAAAGCATAAGTAGTCAGACTCTGCAATATCCATTTGGATTCTTACTAACAAGTGAGTGGCTGTTTGTTGCTGGGGGTCCAAAGGTTTGTTTTTGTAAGACAGCACTGAAAACTGTCGAGGGAGACGGGGGGAAGAGAGAGAGAGACAGGCAGACAGAGAGAGAGAGAGATTATTATTTTGTGTTTCTCTTCTTCCCATTCCATTAAACATGTTCTTAGTGTTTTTTACAGATCAGTTCTACACTAGATAGGATGTGAATTACTTGTGTCTTTGTAGGGAAAAAAGAAACGACAGAAAAGAAGCAATATACAAAATAAGCTTATTTACAATGAAATCTAGCATTTAATAAACTGAATAAAATGCCTATTTTAAGTTCATCGCTGATGGTTTATTTTTTCCCCTTAGCTTCAGGAAAAAGAATATTGCTTTTTAGTTGGCATCCTGACTTGACTGATGAGATGTTAACAGTTCCTAAGAAGAGGAAAATCCGTATGCCAAAGCTGATTGTGGGCTCAATTTCCTCCAGAGGAAGAGTGTTGGATGAAGCATGGAAACAGGTAAGCTATGCAGCAAACTGAAACAACATGTGTCACTAGTGCCATTCAGTTGTACAAAGGAACTAGAGGTTGATTGTATTATCTGAATAGAGACTGTGCCCATTTGTGCAGTCTTTAATATATACACAGTCAGACTAGCTGACTCCTTGTAGCTAAAATCCATCCAAATCTTCGGCAAGTGACACAGGTAGAGAATAGATATATTGTTTGTATAGCATTTCCAGCATTCTTATAATCTTTTTCTGTCTTTCTTAATATTTGAAAAATACTTTTTCCTGATGGAGATTTTCCGAATTTATCCATGCTAGAATATAGTGCTAGGCCCTCCGGGTTCATGTGGCAAAACGTGCCTCTCAGCTTGGCGTGGTAACAGGACTTCCTGATGAAGCGCCCACCCTTGTGCAAATACCAAAGATGTACTGGAGGAAAGATGGTCCCTACTCTTTCTTCCTTTCCCCTTTGCTGTCCTACACAGATCAGTGGTGGCTCTCACTACGTACCTGGCTGCAAGTGTTGTAGGAAATGGTCAAGGAGGGGCTTTGTGAGCTGTGCTGTCTCTTCCAGGCCTTCTGTTCCTTCTAGTCTGACACCCAGGTCCTCCTGCGGCAGAAGACAAGGAAGAGGATTGGGTGATTACTCAGACCGATGCTACAAGGACCATGTTCCTGGTTATAACCTCTGAGTGATACTATGACACAGGTAATACCTCCATGTGATTAGACAGGAAATCCTGTGCTGGACAATTTTTATAACTTTAGAGACACTTTGATCAGCCCCTTATAATAGTTGTTTTTATCCGTTGACTTCCACAGGCTTAAATTATCCTCCATCACTGCTGTGAAGAAGGCCAGATGCTGATTTTGATTTACCCTCCCGCTATAATGTGGTGAAAAGGGGAAGCTGGCCTTGGATGAAGAGAAGGTGGCCTTGGATGGGGAATGGTATTGAACAGAGTGAATTCATTTATGTTTCTCCAGCTTCCTCCTCAGTGTCCTTGAGTAAGTCATTAACATAGGCCCACTAATTTCAGATGCCACTTTATTTCCTGTACTTAGCTTGGAAGTATTCAAACTGGGCATCCAAAATAGAGTAGGCTTTTTGAAGCTTTGGTTTCACCTAGCTGGAAGGTAATTTTCCTTTCTCCTTGGTGTAGTTAAATAAGATTGAAATTCTAAAGTAATGAACATAAGAAAAAGACACAGCATTATACAAAGCAGAATGGCTATCATAGAGAAATTGCCACTGCCCAAAATTTATTGCCATTTAGGATATCAAATACTGAAATGGCTGAGAATTTTCTGGGTTAATATGTGAAAGAAAATATCTCCTCAACTGAGCAGGTTTCTAAATTAATAGCTATTTATGTTAAAAATGTTCATGGCTTTTTTTCAGAATGAAAGCAGAAAATTTAGTTTCATTTTCTTTCTTTAAAATAATTTATTCAAAATTATTGTGACTTTTTTGTAGAAAAAATCCTTATCATTAATTCTATTTGCATACCTAATATTTCTTTTTACTTTGAAAGGATAATGACTTCAATACTTCAGATGTTTCAGATTGTGGAATATCTGGAGCTATCAAAACATACAATAAATACAGCAGTCACAATCAGAAACATTTTGCTTTAGCATTTAAGCAATTATTTCTATAAAATCATTGATATTCTTAGGATTTAACAGGCATGCTTGGCAAATTTATTTACATCTTCCCAATGTTTTATGCATTTTCTGTTCCAGCTTCATCTTTGCTATTTCTGTTCCCCTTTCTTGAACTTATGATTAATATTTTTTTAGACAGCAAAACAATACATTTTAGATCAACAGTTACACAAAGTCATAGCATTTTTGAGAAATAAAATAAGTCAATAAAATATCAGTATTCACATTTTCTCCCTATGCAAGTGAGCTTGTAGGCAAAAGCAATGCTCAGACTAAAATAATAACTGCCCAAGCAGGAAAGAAAAATGGGGCAAGAAATAGGTGTTTACAGAAAATTTCAGTTACTACCTGGATACAAATGATAAACAGGACAAAAGAACTAATGGCATGGATTTAATGGTTCAAGTTTCTCTTCTGCAGTTCATCTCTTCATTAATGGCCCATGAAAACTGAAGACCAGGAGATTTGGACCAAAGAACTGACAAAGACTAAACCAAGCATTACCTCTTGAAAGATTGTATCACTGATGCTTTAAATTAAAACTTTATTGCCATTGTAAAATATCTGAGTTACCCAGGGAAAATAAAATACAGGATTTACAGAAAGTGGTCATTTTTTCAGTTAAAAAAGAAATGTCCTTCCTGCTTAGGAGTTGTGTGAAGTGGAGTCATCTGTAGGCCTTCCTCAGCTTCTGTGGCCAAAGACTCTTCAATCGTTTTCATTCACATCTATTTTCTTGTTTCTTTTGTAACACATGAAGCAAGCTTTGAGTCACATCCTAGGTCCCTACTCTAACAGTATAGAGCTAGAACCATTTTTCTAGGGAATTAAGACAATCTTTTTCCAACTTGTCTAGGACAAAGATGATGTTCCTCCTGCATCCTACATATAACATCCTTGCCATGGGAAAAGTACCCTCTGCCTCAGACAGATCCCAGCTACATTTTTTTTGCATCTGAAATGCAAATATCTTGCAATTCAAATATCAGCATGAGTCTCAGTGGTTTTGGCCAGTGGTTTTTAAATGGTAACTTAAACAAGTAATGAGTGGCTTAGTGAATAGGAATATTAATGGTTTGGTGTTTGGGAATGGGAGGACCCAAGCAGGTATCCATAGACAGAATCAACTGCCCATTCAACAACCAAATATACAAAATACATTACAGAAGGAAACAGTTTAATGAAGAAAGATTCTGAAGCTTGGACCTCCATGTGACCCATGACCTACGATAATACAGCTCCAACTTTGAAGTGTTCGTGTGCAAGGGAAATGCCTTAATAAATTCCAGATGCTATGGCACAACTTAGCTCCAAAGAACTACTTTAGCTGAATAAAATTGCCTGCCCTGGCACAAAACCGCAAGACCTACTGTTTCTGAATAACAGCAGTACTTTTAGCAAAGAAATTTGTTTACCTGTAATATCCAGGCARCTTGAGAAACAGCCAATTCTCTGCTGATAGCGAGGAATCTTCATTCCTTCTACTACTTCTACATACCTCTTCTACTAGGGTGGTTTCCAGGACACAGTGTAAGGGACTCATCCAAAAAAGACATAGGTGTCAAAGATGGAATATAGTCCCAGTTAAGGTGCATATATATTGAAAACCTTAATTTTGAAGTTCTTTACTCAGCCCTGATTTACTCAGGGATGGACTTAAACTCCATTCTGATAGTATACTTCATTTTACTTTACAGTGAAAACTGGATCACTTGTTCAGAATCTTAGAGACTTCACGTCAGTTTCCTGCCCTTCTGGAGATGATTCAACCCCAAATCTCCTGTTTTTCTCACAGAAGAGAGGCCCAGACATTATGATATAGGCAACAGGAGACAGAGTGGAGTAAGAGGAGGCAGAGAGCATCTATTCTCACTACAAATGGAGCTGTTCCACTGTGCAAAAACTTCTTAAAAAATTCAATAGATCAAAGGATGACCGAGAGGAAATATAGTCATACATAGTGTATAATCTAGTACTTTGTGCCTTCCCCTGGCAGAAGGACATCTGCATACCATCCCTGTTCCTGCACCTACCTACATGCTTTTCTATGAAAAAATTATTGGACAAAATAATAAAAAAAAATCTAGACTTATATTATTTGTTTTCACTTTCTGTTTAATTGGATTGTCTGTAATCTATCTGTGTAGGAGGAGCCCTTATCAGAAGTATGAAGCTTTTCTTGCTGAATGGAAAGATGGAAATGTTCTCAGAAAGTTGTTGTATCAGTTGCATGAGCTAGGTTCCAAACTGACCCGATAATCCCACAAAACAAAAAGCTGCTTATAAAATAGATCTCAATTGCACAGAAAGCAAAAATTCAAAAGCAGTTGTTTTTATCAGTGGCGAGAGCTTCCACGGATCTTTGCTACTCTCTACAGAGGAAGAAAGTGTATTCAGCCTGAGAGATTACCCAGTAGTTTATACAAAATACAGACCTTCTCAGAAAAAACTCAGAAGGATAATAATACGTAAAATCCTTCCTTCCCATTTCTGTCTTGGTCTGTATCTAGCTGAAGCCTAATTGCACAAACACCCTGGCAAATGCAGCTGAGAAATTCAGGTCTCAGTGCCTTACTAGTTTTGTGCAAAGTTTTTATTCGGGTTCTGCTCTGATTCTTAAATTTGAGCCTCCTGTGCTTTACTGATGTGCATGTGCAGCTGGACAATTCCCAATATTGTGAAAAGCAGTATGCAGAGCTTTTCATGAGGTTAGAAAATGAATTCAGAATTTAACAAACCATTGTTTATCTCATTATACCCATCTTCAGAGAGCCAAGAGCAACCTACGCAACGCCACAGTTCTGGGGATTAATTCACAGCTGATGAAAACAGATTGTTCTTAAAAGCAAAAGCTCTATTGTTCAAATGTTCTGTCTTGAGTCTTGATACACTATGTTACCCACTGCCCGTAGGAGTCACAAGACCTTAGATGATGCCATTGCCAATCTCGCCTCAGTGAGCACAGTGCCCATTATGCCTTGCTAACAAATTTACTTAAAGGAGCATTCACTAGTTGGCTGGTACTTTTTTTTCCATTTTGTCAAATAGATGAATGTCATGGGAGCCAAGGGCAGATGAAGGTTTGAAATATTACAAGCAGAAGCCTCTTGCTAAGATAATATAAAACCAATTTTTGCTAACATATCTCTGAGGAGGGAATAGGCTGGAGATTATCATGAGGATTTTTTTTTCCCTAGCTTTAAAATTTTGTTAAGATACAACCCCCCGAAAAAAGATATATATATATATAAAATCAAGCCTATCAAACAACTTAGTGCTGAAACTTCAGTCTTTCATAGGACAATGCTGTTTGAAATTGCCACATCATTCAGTTTAAAGTGATTTGCATACCAAATGCAAAAAAATGATTAACTGGAAACTTCTCCCTCACCCCCCACTGAGACATATGGTAAGACAGCAACAGAAATGATGGATGTAGTGGATGATTGCTTGAACCAGTGTGTGAGAGACTATGCTAGGAATAATTCATATAAAGACAGTCTTAACTAAAAGACATATTAAAAACAACATCTTGACAGGTTTAATATCTCACATGATATACATAATCCATGACTTCTAAGGCATGTGGTTATCTCAAAACATGATATTTCAGTAGAACTTCAATTTCATAAAAAGATCTCAGGAGAAGCTTGATCTAATGTTAAATCAACCTTTCATAAAATAAAGGGAACTTACAGTCATTCTGAGGTACGACACAACCTGGTCTTTATCTGATACTGCTTCAAATCGATAGTGATTCACTCATGAAACTGGAATAACAACGATACAAAATATGTAAATGTGATCTGGTAAACAGCATAATAAGGCATTTTGGATGAAAAAGATTTTCATATAAACAAGGGATTTACTAGTTTGCTGTGTTGAGAACCCACTGATGCCAAAATGTTTCCATATGGGTTTATTTTCCCACATGTAGCATCTACAATGCAGCAAGCATATTCCACATGTATTTCTTTCACTTCTCTTTTGTCAAAGGGTACATTTTACAATACTGAAAGTGACAAAAAATTAAGCTAGAAGTTTATCAAATACTGGCATTGTTCAGCACTTGTGCTTACCTTTTATGTGAAGAGCATTGATTAAATGACAAAATGGCATCATGATTATTGTAAAAGATATGAAACGATGAAAAAAACTTACACTTTCTGCAGAAACACTTAGCGTAATGGATGTTGATCAGGTGGGAGCATCTATTTTCTTCAAATGAGCTAGTATCATGAACCGAAAAGTACAGATGCTTGTGGATTTATTGCGTTCCCCTCTGAAAAGCCTGTTGATTCTAATGAGCAACATTTTTATCCTTCCATAAATTAGGCGAGAGCTGAGATTTACATTCTGATGAAAGCCTAAGATACATTCCTGCAAACTAAGATAGCCATAACATAAGCCCTGCAGCAATATTCAAAATGCCCGGGTCTTTTTTATTGCTGTTTATCCATGAACAATAGTCTTGAAGTAAGAATATAGATCATAAAATGGCAAATAAAAAGATTATTTCCTATCTATAATATGTCTTTCTATCCAGCAAGTAAGTCCCAACTTCCTGTCTGTTCTTTTGAAATGGTGATTTTTCTGTCAATGGCCATCTTGCCAGTAGCTTCTTATTAATACCTTATAATCCTTTTCTCTGAAGGCTTCCAACATCTCGTAAGAAGCATGTATTTCTGCACACTAGAAGTTAGACACAGCAGCAGAAGGGAACATAGTTTTAGTGGCTCCAAAGAAGACAGTTTGATGGCCAACAGACACAGCTTTCGAAGATGATTTGACTTATCTGTAAATCAGCCCTTAACCTAAACTAATTGCTGGAAAAAATATGCAAAACTCCAAAGAGTAATAGATAATAATGATAATGGAATGGCAGCAGACAATTCAGAAAACTGAACAAATCAATATCAACCAGAAGTGAAATAGTAGCAAACTAATCACATATTGTGATTACTGGAGTCTATAGCATGCTCACTGTGATATGAAGGAATAGTTAAAATATTTGGCATCACAAACTTTGCTAAAATCACTTTTCCACTCATACAAGAGATGAAAATTGTTTCCATCCTGTCCTCAGAGGGAACTTAGACATTCAGAAATTAAATATTGGAATCAAATACCATTTGAGAACCTAATTCAGTCAAACTATCTTTTTGATGTTTCCCTTGGAACTTATTATACAAGAATCCTTGTGTGCTACAGGAGCCCAGTGTATGAGAAAAATAAAGGTATGAAGAAGCCCAGATTCTCAGTTACTGTATAGCTTTTGCTTGAAGTCCATGGAATAAATCACTTACATTACCAAAATGTCTGGCTCTAATTAGCTGCAGAGCAACCTGGGGAGATGATTATGTTGCAGGCAGAGGCAAGCATAGAAAAAGAATAAAAAAACCCATGGAAAGTAAAGAAGAAAATATTAGTTTGTTAGCTGGAACTTCTTAGGAGGAGAACCCCAATGACAATCACACTTTAGTTCATAGATTGGGGGGATATACAAATCTAAGATTAGTCAAAAGTTTGTTCATCTTTGAATTTCACCTTTAAAACAACAAAGGTCATTACTTCTTCCATATGAAATAAATTGAAAGGTATTCAGATCGGTAACATTTCTACTCCACTGTGCAAATTTTGATAAGTTTTTTCTCCTCCTGAACTGTGCAAAATGACATGTGGGACCAGTAATGAATTTTAATTCTTTCCAAGTTATCTTGCTGAGCACATGAGCAAACTGCAGCTCTTATAAACCAAGGAGTAATAACTCAAAGCAAAAAAAGAGAGTCAATTCTTTTACAGGGACTCCATTACATTTCTGAGTAGGACTTCAGTAAGCTGAGATGGCCCATTCTTTCACAGACACATTGTTCTATGTTTTAGGCAATTCAACATATCAATCAATTTATATTGACTCAAATAAAATGGAAAACAGAAGCTAAGTCAGCACCATCTAAGCAGTAAGTAAGCACCTTTCCATTTTGTTTCTGTTTCACGTGAGGCAGAAACAAACAGAAAGAAGTTAAGAAGTAACAAAAAATGGAGTGAGAGGAAAGAGGTCTGTGTTTAATGCACTCAGTAATAGGCTGAAGCCAGAAGATCTCTGTGGATGCAGAGGATGTATTTCTCTGAAATTAGAAAGGTTTGAAAACAATGCTTTGGTTTTCCAGCAGTCCCGCAGGATGGGATACAGAGCTGAGATACATCAATAAAAATTGAATTAGATTTACAGCTCTGCCCTATTACCTAATTATAGCATGCTTGGAGATGTATGGTAATTTATCAATAAAGAGAGACCTATTGAATATGTTAGTCATAGGCTTCACACTGAAGACAATTTTCATTAATCAAACAACCAGATAGTTACTGTCACTGGTTTACTTTTAAAGGAAGGTAAAGTAAGTTTCTTCCACAGAGCTAGTTTGGCTCAGTCCCCAGCCAGAATATATATGAGGTGGGAAAAAAAAAATCTTTATTTATATGCAAGCCACGTTTGCAACTTGTGTTAGTCTAGTGACTCTAGCGAGTTTACAGCAGACTGGAAGTTAGCTTTCCATGTTATATTCTGTATAATGTGAACAACACCAAACCTTCACAGAAAAAGTGTTCTGGAAGTTGCAAATCAAACAGCTAGATGCTTAGGGAGGGTAGAACAAAGACTATCCAGGTATCTTTACTTCTGTCCCTTTGTGTATGTGCTTTATGATACAACCTATAATTACATCACTGTATAGAAGGAAGTGCTGTGTGAGGAGAGTATATGACCATATAGTTCCTACTTACATGCCTCAGTAGGCAAGAGGTAGTTTTTCTGGGCAAACTTAAATTGTGGCACTTTCTGAGTGCCTAATTTTGCCATCAGCTTTCTATTTAAATGTTATTGAATCCCTTTAAAGATTTTTTTCTGTGAACTGAGGACACAAGAGTACAGTCAGTACAGCCAGACACAATGTAGTGCTGCATACCCTCTCTACTATGTGATACGGATTGTGCATTGCACCTGTCAGGGCTCCCTTCCCTTTAATTTCCCCAGAAATTCGACTTTCAGCAGCCTTTCTTGTCACTGTCCTGTAGGCTAGCCAGTATGCACCTGGACTTCACCTCTTGTCTCTCTGCCACAACGTTCCTCCAGATTATTATTTTACTTTGACGGTAGGAATCGCTGAACACATGGTCTGTGCCAAGGATAGAGAACGCCAAAACTGAAAGGTGGTAGTGCAGCTGCTGCAAAAAGTGAATGTAGGGATGATATTGTGGAGATTAAATTGTTTGGGACACAAAATTTACAATTGTAATGAGGATTTGTCTGTTGATTGTTGTCATATCATCCATCAGCTATTCCTAGCCTTAGGCAATGGCCATGCTGTTAGCCTGTTAATAACTTCAGTCTGCTTCCTTCTACTTTAGTTCATTGCTTTATTTTGCTTCAGTAAATTTCAGTGCCTAAAAAAATGAAGTTAAAAATGGATGTGAAGCTTTTATTTGTGGGTACTTTATACATCGAGATTCCCCTGCGGATGTGCAAAATATCAACAGTTAATTTATTTTCTTCTTACTGAACTTGAATTATATAAGGCTTGACTGAAAAGAAGAATAATTTGTTCCTCTTCAAACTGTCACTTTTTTTTAAGTCTGAAAAAGTGTTTCTTTCTCAGCTTCCTAGTATATGAAGCACAACACACTCCATGTTCTTCAGATCCAGCCTTGTCATTTGCTTCCAGAGCAAAAGCTTCCAAATCCTGGGACCTTCCCGGTTTCTGAATTTTCCTTCTAATTTGTCTGTGAATGCAAACCTAACATCCCACCATCTCTTCAATTGCTCATGCTCAGTGCAGCACTCTCTCTAAAACTGACAAGCTTAGTCAACTGGCAGTTCCTGTGTACGTAACCGGTCAGATCAGAGTGTTCGCTCAGTGCATGGGAAGCTCCTGAGAAGGACACCCAGCTCTGTCTCCTGTGTCAGGCTCAGGTTTGGAGAGCAGTAGCGAGGATGGCTGAGAGTCAGCACTGGAGATGAAGAAATCTCTCTCTACCCTCATCTTTTGAAGCTACATAAAATAGTTAAACTTTCATTAGGTTGTGAATAGAAAGGCTGTACCAGCATGGTCAGAGGTGCTCACATAAGGGAGAGGAATCCTGGCTACCTGTTTCTATTTCAAAAGCTTTTTTTGGGGGGGTATTTCTTATGCAATGGTCACAAACATACTACCAGTCTTGCAGCAAGGGTTGGAATGGAAAACCCCTTTAGTTTGCTTTGTTCATTTATTTTGCAATAGTAGGATCTCTTTAAGGTGTGCATCTGAACAATTTTTTGATTACAACTTGATTCATTTTTATTCTTTTATCATCATCTGATGGAGAAAAATAGTTGAGTAACTAAATGTAAATTTTTTTCTTGAAGATGGCATTTGCTCGGGACAAGTCAATAGCACTATGAGGTATGACTCTATAGTTACACAGATAGTTTTACATTTTTTAGTTCCTGTTCTTTCCTTCAACATTTATAGCTGAAAACATTTTCCCAATGGCTCTAACAGAATGATTATTCTGCTTCTCCATTAGCCACAATCATATTATTCTTCTATTGGAAAACTCTGTATATTTTGCAAGTTTTAAAATTCCAGCCTGTGGAAAGTTGGGCTATTATCCATCTGCAGTGCTTTTGAATTCTGGAGTTGGAAGATACCTTATCAAGTGAGGTGATTATTGTCTAATATTTTATTTTCAGCTGGAGAACCGTAAACACTCATCAGTAATGACTAATATATAATGTTAGAGTCCTAAACACCAATTTCTTCCACAGAGTTCACAAAGCATCACTAAAAGTAAGAGAAATGAAAAGAAATCTCTCCAGATTGTTTCTTCGTTTCAGATGCTCAGTATATCCTAGTTTTGCTGTTCTATACCCTCTTGGATAAGGTCCATCTCCATTTCTCTTTTATGTGTTAACTATGTTGTTTGTTCCTAATAAACAGTAACCAGAATTGCAACAGCTATTTAAAAATCTGCAAATTTGTGAATACATACTGCTATACATGGTCTCTAATTTCATCTTTCAGAATTGGTGTGTGAAGTAATGGAAGCTACAGAAACCTAGCAAAGTTAGGCTATTTATTCAGGACACTAAATATAAAAGCAGAGTCTGAAATTCAGGCATTCTTTTCTTGAAAGACTTATGGCTAGTTTTAAAAGTTTGGCCTTAGCATGTAAAATTTATTTGTGAAGTTTTGCATTTTGCTCATCCTTCTAAGGCATCTCCATCTACTTACAAGCACTGATCAAAGTAAATCCACTCCTATTAAAACAAAAATGTTCTTTTTGTCTTGCTCCTAGAGCTTTTGTATTGCTAATTACTAAGCAAATGAATCAAAGCTGAAGGAGAACAGTGGATGTAAGACATTTCCTGGCGTAATCTTTTTGCTTTTGAAAGTGCTTGGTCATTCTGTTTTGGAAAACTAATCGAGAATAGAATGGCTTGATCTTTTCAGAATAGAACATTTTGATTTCATGTTTTGATTGTTTTTCACACTCATTATTTTAATTTAATGAAATATCAAGCAATAAAAAGTTACGGTAAACTAGAATTAGTAGTTCTAASGGACTGATACACCAATATCACCAAGGGACCCAACAGCTTTCTATCTTGTGTCTGACAGTAGCTATATCAGGTATCCAGGAAACACTTTGGGACATTTTCTCAGAACATTTTCGCAGCTTCTAGCAGTTTCCCTCTCAGAGACTTCCTGAGGCAGAGCTGGTATCTCTCTGTGGATTCTTTTTCCATGAATGTATCCAATCACATTTTGCACTCGCATGAACTTTTAGCATCCACAACATCTGCAGTAAATTAAACTCTAGATAAAATGGTTTAATTTTAATTCTAAAAGGACCTTTCCATTCAATTTTCTTTCTGAATTTAATTTCTCTTATCTTTTTGTTTTTCATTCCATCTTGGATTAGGATTCTTTAAATTAAGTTCTGTACAAGAGAAATCCAGAGCATGCTCAGCTCTATTTATGAGATTATATTATTTTATTGAAGGAAAAAATAGGTAGTCTTACAATTATAGATAATTTGCTGTAATGCTCTTATTTTGTAGCAATCAATGGGAAAAAAGAAGGAATAAATTAATAGTCAGAAAAAATCCTGTRTTATAATCCATATAATAGAGCAAATGGGAGAGAATTAATGGTCAAGTTTGCCATAATTTTACTGTTTCCTTATTTTAAAGCATTATTGTTTGTAACCTGAATGTTACATTAATGTGAATTTTCATAGTCTAGTAACTTATATAACTCAAAATTTAATATGCTAGATTTTACACCTGCCTAACAACCTCAATCTACACTGATATGAAGAGTTTCAAAAAGGGGCAAAGCTTGTATTAAGTTCTAATGAGCAGCACTTCTGCCGCTCTTCTCTGTTCAGAGAAGTCCCAAGCTGTTTCAAACTCCTCAGTCTGAATGTGAAGCTGAAAGCTGAAAGTGAACCCAGCAAAGCTTTCTTTAAATTGCTGACATTTCCTGATTCTTGAAGGAGCAGCCTTCTATGATTTCATAATTTTCTCTCCAAAGTCAGAAAAGAATTGGAAAGGCATAAAAATATGAAAATAACAAAAAGTAAATTTAACTATAGGTTTGTTTCTAGGGCAAATCTTCAGAGAATTTGTATTTTGTCCCAATGGTTCTGTCTCCACAGTAGAGCTGACATGCAGATGCGTTGGTTACTCCATGCAATGAAAATTCTTAACATGCCTTGAACATTGGCTGATAATGACAAATAAACAGCTCCAGTTCAAAATCTAGCTTTTTTTTTTTTTTTGGCACAGGACAGGGATTGAATTTGAATTTCAACATATGCTAAGGAGAAAATGTCCATCAGGACATACTAGAATGACACATTGCCTGCTGAGATTAAATGATTCAGTGAAGACCTGTAAACTGTGATTCAAAGAGACACAAGATTATCTGTGTAATCACTCAAATTTAAAGAAACAGCAGGACCATTTTTTTTGGTACTGTTGGCTTCTCCCCCAAAATACATGTATTGTCCTGTCAGCAAGAACTGTCTCTTTTTGTTACTCTTCTTATGGCAGAAATGCATATCTGTCACTGCAATAATACAGCAGAAAGCAGATATCAGCCTTTTTACACTGATGTCATGTTTGTCCAACCACTTTGTCCTTAAAACCTATAATCTTGAAATGAGTGACAGTATCAAAAACCTTGGGGAATTCTATCATTATTGAGGCAAGAATTTGATTTTTGTCCAGTCCATTTGCTCCATCTATTTATTTGTTGCACAGCTGAGCAGCATACTGGTCTAGGTTGCACACAACAGAGCTAGATTCATCCATAATAYGCAAGCCAAGGGTACATTTGGGAGGCAGATACCCCATCAGCTGACTTGCAGCCTATCATCTGCTCTTGAAGGGACTAGTAGCGCAGTAGAATGTAGCAAATACCCTTGAACTTCCCATGCAATGTTGCTATTAAGTGCAGGGTATGACAACACGGAATGAGTATGTAAAATACTGTGTTCACAGTAGTTGGCATTTTAATGCAAAAATGTTTTAGCCCAGTGTCAATCTGAAACTGGGAATAACATAAAAGCCATGAAATCTTTCTGTGACAGATGTTGGGTACAGGGTGCAGAACCTCAAGTGAGTTCACATCAACATTTTAGTGTCTTCATGGCTCCCAGGGATCTTAACAGATGGATTTCAACCTCAGTCAAATATTTTATCACAATCATGCACATTTGATCCTTAGTTCATGTTTATATCTTTTTCTTTCATATGAATTAATGGAGCACTTTCATTGTCTGCCACTATAACACAGCCTGCAGCTCCATAGATTAGCCTTTGTATACACTGAATTAGCTCTAGATAATCTAATCAAGGAGGTTAGATTTTTATATGATATTTGTCATTGTGGTCTCTGAGACCCTCCAAGCAGATCTATGTTTTTCTGCAATGTCCTCTCTAATGATACTCCCATTATATTCCAAGATCTGCAGTTGGTTTGTGTCCAGTAATTGTGCTGGAGCTGCAGTATATGTATTTTTGCTATAGCATTTGACCTGCAGTGACCTAGGAGATTTTTTTTTCTCATATTATTGTCATGCCTGCTTTCTTTTGGGCTCTTTTGCAATGGTAATCACTTTTATCCAAATCGTGTGTCTCTCAGCAACACTGTCTCCTGGGCTTACTGTATTCAACATTCTAAAATGTGGGAAAATCTGTGTGTTTTTCTACATCTCTCTTGTGTAGCTAGGAGAAATATAGATTAGGTTTTGGTTTCACACCTGTCTGTTATTGTGACTCTGTTGGACAGTGGTGTAATAAAGCAAGTGAAGGGCTGGAGATTTTAATTTCCCTTCATCTGTCTTGAGACAAATATAAGGGATTCCAGGCATTTCAAGAGCCTGAAGATCCTCTATACCATTCTCTGCTGCTTTCTCCTAGCTTCTTTCGAAAAGACTCAAGATCATCTCCATTCAGGAAATCCCACCTAGCTTATTTGAGATTCTTCCTGTTTTACAGTTGCACCACAGTCTGGTCTATAGTGACGTGGTAAGGCTCTAAGGCGCTGCACAAGGACACAAGATGTGCTGTGCCACACCACCAACTTGTTAAAGTTCTTCTTTAGGTACATAGATCCACCATTTACATGTAGCTAATGATGGCTGCTAACTGCCATCTAACCCACAGGATGSAAAACTTGTTGTGTGGCTGAAATTCTGTTCACCAGGCCCTCAAAACTGCACCTGCTAGTGAAATGCACAGAGCTATATTTCAAAGTTGCAATCCTGAGGCCCTAAAATTGTTTTTTTTTTGGAATAGCTGTTCCCACACACTTTTTAACAATGTGCCCTGAGCTATCAGAGCTATTCTCCATGGGTATTCCTCCTATTGGAGGTGTTCTGCTAGATTTGATTTGATTCTGTTCGATTCTATGTTAAATCATTACTGGTCTGACTGAGTCTATACCCTAGTCTAAGCACACTGAGATCTAGGAAGCTGAGGTCTAAGTCCCTGATAAATATTTAATATTATATGCACAATGAATAGCTCYCACAGGAGAGATCCCCAGCAAAAAAGTGACAAAAATAAAATCATCCCAAAATGTGATTTGAATCTAGTCCTCTGACACTGCAAGGATGCCCTAACTAGATTATTAGATGCTGAGATGTGGAACCTCCCTTTCTTTTCTTTTTGCAAATGGGATTGAAAGAGTTAGTTCTAGGTTCATGGATCATAATCCCAGGCAAAAAAGAGGGAACCTCCACATCTCTCATTAACCAAATGAGCATTTTGCTCTTTCCCTCTATATTTTACTTCTGGCTGCTGGAGATGACTCCCTGTTTGGTAAGTGTCTGACAATGCATATGTCTCCCATGCAGCAGTGACCAGAACTCAGAACTGAGAAGTCCTTTGGGTAGCACATCACCCAAAGGCTGGGCATAGCAAAGCACAGAAACTGCAGAAAACTTGGGGAACTCTGCTTCCATTTTTGTTCAGGAAAATCCTGAGAAATTTGCCAAAATACTGAGTAAAGTAGAAGTGAAGACTTCAGGATTTGGTCCCTTATCAGAGTCCGGCAACCAGTATGTATCAACAAAAAGATGGAATTAAAGAAATCCCTTCTTAATGTGACAGGGAGAACATATGGGAGATGTCTTCTACCAAACACTGCACTAACTTATGAGCATTTATTTGGATATTTGTATTCATATTTAATAACTTAAAAGATACCTATCATGGAATCTAGGTGTATTTTCACATTACAAATAGCACAGCAAAGCTCACAGAAATTTAAGCGCTGCGAGAAGATCTCTTGCCAGTCACTGCTGGAGTTCCATCCCATCCTTCATCTGCAGGGTACTCCCACTCTGTCCTCATCAAGCCCAGCTAATCTGCAACACACCTAGAAAGAAAGGGTGCCTGGACTATTTCAGAGCAATATGGGAGCAAATGACAGAATTTTAGAGCAGTCACACAGTCTCTTGTAAGGACCATGCTAATCACTTGCTGCTAGGCACTTGGCTTGCATGGAGAGCAAAGCTTCTTAGGATGTTAAAAGACAAGGACCAGCTCTTTAGCTCAAGGTAGCCTGATAAGTAGCATGAGAAATAGACACCTGTCTATTTAGTGCATTTCATGGTACATTTATCATAGCAGGAAACAAATGAAATAGTGTGATGTTTTCACGTATGTCTACATTCATGTTTAAGTTTGGCTCAAAAAAGTGTTTTTGAAATTATTTTCCCAGTTGTTCCTACTTCATACACTTTCATTAGCATCACAGAGCAGCCTCGAGGCATAAAAATGAATTCCTTTCAAATGAACCTAAACTGGAAGGTGCTCTCCAGAATCATCTCTAGCACACTCACATGCTAGCAATGAACCTACCAGGATTAGACTAGTGTCTGCTTAAGGGAAACACCCAGAAACATATTTTGCACCTCAGCACCAGACACTTTGATCTGTGGCACCTCTTCTGCTGTGCTCATAAAGTTATTTCAGACTTCATCTTTCTCCAAACAGCCAGTTCCCTCACTAAGCTCCTTGTGCTACTGTGTGTATAGGGGCATTATTAGCAGCATGGATTTACTGAGGAAGCTGAGGGCACTATCACCTTGCTGGTATCATCTGCTGAAATAGGGATCATTCTTTCAGTCTCATACGGTGACAGTGATAATGGAACTGTGATTTTTCCTTCCCTAGCTCAATTTCCCTGTACACAGTACCAACCATGTAACAGCCCTTCTGGAAAGGGGTCTGCTGTGGTAGCAAGTTTGTTCATGCTCAGAATTGTCATCTTTTCAAAATTCAACTCCACCTGCTATTTGCTGTCTGGCCACATTCAGTAGCCAGGGCTACTGGCTGACTACATCCTATGTGAACTTGATGTCATCCTTTTTGTGTTAAGTTTGCGTGCTTTCAATCAACCTCTTATTTCTGAACTTCTTTTCAAGAAGAAAGGGACAAGATAAGAAGGAGCAACTTAATTGTATGGACTTTTTTTTTTTTTTTGCTTTTATATAGTGCAGGTATTGAATGACTAAAGTTTCATCTTGAAGTGCTGAAACAAATGAGATAGATAGATATATAGAGAGCTATTTAGCTATCAGGCACTCTTAAGGGTCATGGAATAATTAATGCATAACCTGACTATAATTAGAATTTTGAGTTATTCTATTGATATATTTTTTCTTTGTATATTGCAAAAGTTAAAAAGAGGAAAAAAACCCTTCTTTTTTGTTGTAGAGTAGCTACATAGCTACATGCACAGAAGTGTCTTTGTGAAGCCAGGGAATTTTCTGATCAATCCTAACATGATATGCCATTGACGTAACTAAAGACCATGAATGCAAGATGACATCTGGCTGATAATAGCAGAATTTATATTAAATTAGAAGAATATGCATATTAAGAATAATATGTTGAAGACTCCTTAATCAGACTTTTGTTCAATAGACACACAATTCTGTGATTCAACCATTTGAATAAGCAATGAAAAGTGGGTTAAAAAAATAAATTAGAATGAAGATTTTCTTCACTTGCTACTGACACATAAAATTGCAAAGTAGCAAATATTGTATTATCATAGATCTTTCAACAGACTACATCAATTTTGGAACAATTGCTGACTATTACGCTTGGGCTGCATTCAAGAGGGGACAATATTTTAGAACCTGGTTATCTCTCCTAACTTGCTGTTTATCTCAGTGAGTAAAATAGATGTAATAATTAGAGAATTAAGCTTTGCTTGCTCAGTCATGAAGTGCACAAATTCACTTGCTGTTTCATATTTATTTTCCAGCTGGAGGAGTTTAATTTATTTTGCTTTCTGCTGAGCCTACACCTGACCGACCAAAGCAGTTTCACTAGGGTCTCACTGATCTCTGCCATTTAACTCAAATAACTCTTCCTATTGCTTTGCAAAGCAAACAGCTTTCCTCTGAGGCTTGTGCCAGATTTGTTTATATAYAGCCAATAGGAGGCAGTGGAGTGGCCAGTAGTTGCCATCCCTGTTGACCCCTGAATCTGATAGCACATCCATTGCTTGTGCATTCCTTCTACCTGCCAAAGGTAGGAGAACCATGAAGAGAAACCTTGTACTGATGCCTGCGGCTGGTTTGAATTCAATAACTTGTAAATCTTGTTCGTATCCCTTTAGCACCACAATTTCTGCTTGTCAGATGCACAGGTCACAGTCATTCTGCTTTAAAAACCYGAAAGCATTGTTTCCAACAAGCAGAAATAATAATATATCATTGAGTGGTACTGAAGAACAATAATAATGTGTTCTCTTTTATTATTATTTCCTATCTGAATCCAGATGTTTTCTGTGGTCCCTGCAGGCAAAATGCCGTCTCTGAGAAAGTCCCTGCTGGCTGTCACAGTGCAATGTTATCTTGTGAATGGCTCCTTAAATATCTGCAAGGTCAGAGAGATTAAATGTTCTCCCGGGAAACTCAGGAAAAGTAGAATGTCAGCATCACCTTTTGTCCAAGTGAAAAGTTAAATGACATTTCCAGTGTTATTGATTAGAACATCTCTTGAGTGTCAAAACAGAACGGTGATTTCAATAACTGCAATGAAACGCAAAAGTTGAAGCAGAGATTGCAAGAGTATACAGTATTTCATTTCAGAAGAAATTCAAAACTGTGAATCAGGAAATCTCTTTTCTCATAGTGGGCTCATACTTGGGGAGCCAGATCTTTCTTTTTATCTCCATTTGCACAGGTGAAATTGTGGACTGAGGAAACCATGGAGAATGCTACCACTCTTTTCTCATGTGACGTATCTTCTTACTTGTTTCCCAGGCAATGGTGCTGTGGCAGGGCACTTCATCTAGCATGCTCCTGTGCTGCCCACTSCATTGACATAAATGGCACTCCTAGGTGTGTATGAAAGTCAGCCTCTTTTTAGACACCTTCATCTTATTTCAGTTCTTAAAGTAAGTCAAGTCACTTCCAATCCCCCAAAGTTGGATCTCTGGCTGTTAAGAGAACTTCTATTACATTACAGTATAGACTTCTGAATATTGTCTACTAAAGCTCCTTTTACTGACTCAAGATTATATATAGAAAGAAGGTAATTTTCTTTCGCTTGATTGTTTAGTATATAATTGTTTCATCTCATACATTTCATACAGAGTGTCCCTACAACATTTCTTGCATTAGATACAGCACCAAAGTGAAGAATAACCAAAGAAGGTAGAAATGAGGCGACAAGGAGAATGGACAGTGGACAAGTTTTGACCCGGTATAAACTAGCAGTCAGCTGCATGGAAACCAACGAAGCTATCCTGACTCCTGTTGCAGATTCTCCAGCCAAAGACCTGACCTACTATTTTTTTTTTTTTCTGAGGAGATCAGAAAAGTGTTGAAATAGGGAGTTATAAACTCTGTTTAAACTTGCAGAGCTGCAAAGGAGAATGTTCTGGCACCAGAGATGGTTGGGGTTTTGCCTATTCACAGCCACTATTCACTATTCACAGTCAAGATGACAGTGCAAGAGTGTTAAAAGAGTACTAGAGAATAATAGTCAGTCAGTAAAAAGGTGCTGAAACAAATCTAGAGAGTGCGTTATTTTAAAATTGTTTTATCCTATAATTAACACAAATATGTCTTAATCACTTTGAAATACTTTGGATATCCTGCAATTCTGAGGCACTAAAATCGAAACAAACCCATTTAACAATACAAAGAAATTGTGTGCACATTCTGATTTTTTATAAATTAATTTGTCCTCACTTTTAAGAAAGTAAATAGTAAAATAATCTTATTTAATGTTCTGGTTTTCTGAATCCTTGCATGATTGGTAGATGATCTGTGCACCTCACATTCTTCAGTTTCAAGATTATCTCCAAGTTCAGCTCCCAGGCTCTCATTTGAACTTCTGTTGTCCTTCCTGACTTTAGTCTGCATACTCAGATGGTCATTTAGAGTCTTCTGATTGCAGCCTAAGAAAGAGAAAGGAAAGAAGGTTTATCTTTAGCTTAGCCTTTCTGTAAACCCATATTGTTCCTTTGCTATTACAGAAAGAAATTTGGGTTGTAAAAGTCTGCATTACATTGATCCTCTACTGGGGTTCAGGGACATAATGAGTTTTATTTGACACTTTATTTTACACTTCCACCAATGTAAATGAGAAGGATGTGCATTAAGGCTATCAAAGAGGCAGCTGCACCGTTATATAAGTGTAAGTGAAATAATAAGACCTCTTTCCTCTCCTGCAGCAGTAACTTTTCCTCATTGCTTTAGTCCCCTCTCCGTTGGTGAGTTAAGGGGGAAAATGATTTGTTGCACAAAAATAATTTTTCACATGCTTGTATGCATATCTGGCAAAATTCAGTCTAGCAAACTATCAGGGTGATTACTTAAATCTTATGCAAGGATCACTGCAGCAGAGGGATGTGTTCTTGCCAAAAGCAAAAGCTTGGGAACAAATAGAGAAGGGAACGGACAGCCTGGCAAGATGCCATTTTTTATCCTCCTTGGTTTTCTAGGACTTTAGTAGTAAGGTAGGGTCTTTCCCCCCCCCCTTTTTTTTTAAAGAAACCTAAATATACAATTTATGACATGCAAGTCACTGTCCTGAGAAAAGTTGATTGCGAATGTTCTGTTTTGCTAGAGAGGCTATTAGCAGGTAGCAGAACGGAGGGACTGCACAATTGCACACGGGTAGTGGCCAGCCTTGTTGACTGGCAATGACAGATACAGCCTTTCAGCTCTAAGTTTACTGATGGTATTTAAAACAGAAACGGGTCTCACACATTTTTCAGTCTCTCAACTTTCAGAAAGTTTGAAATCTGAATGTAGTTCCATGGCTGAATTAATCCTTACAGGCAGGGTACACTCTCTGAGGTTAGGATCATACTGAACAGATACTGAAATATATGGCAGAAGGCCAGTTCCTGAGGGTTTGCTTAGACACTTGGGGCCTGTATGTTTTATCAGTACTGAAATATAAATAATGATATTGCATTTTTGCTTTAGAAATTTCTGCATGGAACCCTTAATGATTTTAGTACTGCAGAGTCAGAGGCTAAGGAAATATATGAGTATGGACCCATGCCAACTGTTTTACATCACATCATATCCTAATACTTGTAACAATATGAAAATGCAAGGTAAGTTTTTTTTTTTTTTTTTTTTTTTTTTTTTTGGAAGCCATCCAGTGTAAGAGTCATCTCTCCTAAGTTTAGCTATCAAAAACTCATGCATCTAGTTTCAGTCAGTCATCTCATCAATGGAGAGGGAAAGGCGCTCACAGGCAGCAATTCATCTAATTCTAAAATAGGGGCCTGAGATAAGTGACCTGAATCACCCTCTAGAGGGATCTATCTGACAAAAGACAGAGCACAGACAAGTAGTGTAGACAAAAGGCTTAATTTCAGCTCTCTGAAGTTAGGGTAGACAAATCTATTCAGAGTGATTGATGATCAAAAATACTGAATGCATATAGAAAATACAGCTGGACTTGGATGTTACTCTGTATAAGGACAATTTGAGATTACTGTGGAAGCTAGTAAGAACTGAAGAACCAACATGCTGTATATGCATCATGAAAAGCTTCCTGACTGCTCTGGCACTTTGGAATATCTTATTGCCCCTGACTAAGCTAGGTACTACAATGGAAAATAGAAAAAAAATGCCTGCATAACCTTTTGATGCAGAAGAGAGTGGAAAGAATTCCAAAACAAAACTAGAAAGAGAAACTTCTTCAGACAGTCTAAAAATAAACACTGATACCAAGGGACTCACTGCTACCAGGTCTTGCTAGACCAAAAACATAAGATGTTTCACAGAGTGATGAGATTAATTCATGGAGGTTCAACCAATCGTTACACAGAGCCAGATGTAGTGCAATTCCATTACCAATGTCCAGCTCAAGAAGTCCCTGAAACCTAGAAGGTGTAAAGGGGAAAGACTTACTTTAAACATTCCCTGTTTTCTGCCCTCTACCCTAACCGCTGACTGTGGTTAGAAACAGGCTATTGGAGTCGGTGGACTTTTCCTGTGTTCCTCTACAACTATTCTCATGTCCTTAGACTAGACCCCAGTGGATCATCCATATCAGCAAAGGGTGTGTCCACAGAGCCTCACCCTCCAAGGAGTTTGCAMGTGCATATGGACAATGATGTCAAGACATTATCACACAATAATAGCAGTTCACAGAAGGATGATGCAGAAAAAGGGTTTTGGCGGTTTACATAAATGCTTCATTTGGGTAACTTTTTGCAGATACTGATGGGAGTCACAAAACATGTTTAAGGTCTCTTCTTCTGTTGGCAAATTATTGCTGTGTTTGCAGCAAGGCTCTTGTATAATCATCATAGGTCATCTGTACTGTAGTCTCTCATGCTGGCATATCTTGGATTTGTAATGGTGGGTTGTGGCAATACAGGAGATCTATCTCATTCAAAGATTTCATATCACAGGGCATGCTCTGAATTTCTCAATATACCTTTGTAGYCATTAGCTTTTCCAAGCATTTATTTTCTTGTTGTTCTGTTTATTCAGCATATCAGAGGATTTTTTAGCAATATGCATTGGCATTTGATTTGAAAGGTAGATTTTCTCTGTTTTCAGAAATAGAATTCCCCTTTTGGTAAATATCAATGCTTGAGATAAAATGCTTTTGTCAGATCTTCATAAACAACGAAGCCAATGAAACTTTAATTGGATTATTCCTCTGATTTGTCATTACCTGCTATTTTTCTTTTTCCTCAAAAGAATGTTAATTTGTGCTTGGGGAAAACAACCTATTTTAAAATCCAATCTTCCTTCTCACAAAATATCCATTTTCTATGAATAGCACTATTTATTGATTCTTCTTCTTTAACTGAGGCTTATGAATTAAAGTGGTATTTGTGAAGTAGAGTGGTGAATATGCTTCTCTTAAATAAGATTAGTTAGGCAAGTTATTTCTTCTACTAAGTCTAATCACAATAATTTTATATAATTATTTCTTACAAAATGGTCCTCCATATACTCAAAGACTGACCACACAGTTTCATTCAGTTCTTCTTACTTTTATTGTGCTGTGAAATGACAAATTAGAAAAGATTAAAAGCAATGCATTCAAGAACAACTGCATAGACTTTATTCTTTTCCAAGTTACTTTTTGACTAGATTTCTTTCACTGACTGATCAGCCATATGTGGAGCCATCTCAAGAGGGTCAACATGTGAGAACTAGGAAGTAAATAGAACAGGGCCTGATAAAAGCAGCTGGAGCAGCCAGAAGAATACCTGTATATCCATGCAATTTATGTAATGTAGCCACCTTTTCTAAAACATGAAATTGTGATTTGAAAAATGTTCATAAAGGTACAGACTTTGAAACCCTTATGCACAAATTTATAAGGATATGTAGATGCCCAGGGCTGTACCTCAATGGWTATTTAACTCCTACTGAAATCAATCATTATCTACAGGAATTCTGATCCAGTAAAATATTTTGCCACCTAACTCCCCCTTACTATTAGATATTGAGGCTTATCTGCATTTAAAGGTGTATGAACAGTTTTAAAAGTGTAGCTCCTGTGAGGTGCAAAGACACTGAGAGCACCACGGCAGACAAGCCACCCAATGAGGGGCTTGGTACAGCGCTTGGGGTGAAATGAGCTCAGAGAGAGCCGTGTACCCACCATGTGCCAGCATTGGTGCTTCTCTGACAGGTGCTCACTCAGTGAGCAGAAAATTTCCTTTTTGCATATATGTGTGGGCAGCAGCTGGATTAGTCTTCTGCTGGCTGAGAGAGCTGAATTGACTCTCTGGAAGATCAGATGTCTCACTAGGGAATGAGACAAGTATAAGAAGCGGTTAAAAGTAGAGTTTAGGAGCATTCAGAAAAGTAGAGTTTAGGAGCATTCAGGTAACTGTGGCAATTTAAACCACTGTGAACTCACTTAGTGAGTTGGGGACTGGATCTCAGCTTGGCTTTAGAAATTTATTGTCTTTTTTTTTTTCCACATAGCTTTGTGTCTTCAGTGCAAAGCTATTCTCCCTGACCACACATGGATGTCTGCTTTGTGACATGAGGAAACTGGGTGCCTCTCTGCTGCCTGCAAAGACAGCCCTGCGCGACTAGCTCAGGTACAGACACCTGTTGTAGATGTCTGCATTTTGTCAAATGAATCCAATCCTGAAGTCTGACTCTGTGTTAGGTGGCTAAAGTCATCACTTGGATCATCTCCACAAACACTAGTCATGTACCGTAATGAGGATAATACAGATTTCAGGATAAAATAACCTGATAAGGTGAATAATATATGCAGGACTTGGCTTTCATTTGCACTAAGATCATTTTACATTACACAAGTGTTAATAGAGGTGCCTTACATATCTATTAAATGCAGATTAATCACAGTTTAAAGCAGTCTTACATGGCCTAGGTGATGTATGGTGGATTTAATGTAAAGGAGAGTTAGGAACATGCCACTCTCTTGCTCATCTTTTAAGAGCAACATGTTTCATATGGCAGCCTGCCTTGATGAACCTGATTAGAGCATATCTCTGCACCTCTGCTTAATCTAAACCATGACTCAAACCACTAGAAAGCTGGAGCGTTTACTCACTGTCTAGGATGAGCAAGTTAAAGAACGACCATTATCTTAAAATGTTGGATAAGGGGGAGGAAACTGTGTAAGGCCGAGCAGCTCAGATACTTTTCTTCAACCTGTAGCTGTAGTGAGAAGCAAAATCAGGTAATGACAAGAAACAGCTGCTAGAGACCTTGAACTATACCATGTTAAGAGTTGTTGGCTCAAAGACATATCTGGAGAACAAAAGCTAGAATATGTATACAATGCGTAACGAGAAATGCGTAATGGTTTCCCTCTTTTCCCCAAATTTGGGTAGGCTTTATAGTTACTAAAAATAAGAAAACCAGGATAAACTGTGACAATGTGATCTGTAACTGAAGCCTGTAAGTGGAAAATGACTAGCATTAAATTATAATTGTACAAAGGCTTATTTATTACCACTGACTACATTAAAAATCTGCAGTGCACACAGAAGCCAAACTTCAGATCTTGTCATGCTTAATAAAATATTGAATTAAGCAGTAGTGAAACTACCTGCCATATCTAAAAGATAGTCTCAATGCCCTTTCGATGCTTTATTTTAAGACCAAGTACAAAAGGTTCTCACCTTACCGTAATTAACTTTTTATCATTAAGATTCAGAAAAATTGAATTGTGTTGGACACAGGTCATCATAATGAGAATTTAATGGATCTGTATTACTATGCAAGCTAAGCTTTGAATATGTGCTAAATGCATTACATTACCATTGACCTATGCAAATTTCCATCTCTGAGACTCTTTTTCTTCACTGCTGCTGCATTAAGACCCCCCCTCTTTTTCCTCATCTCCTTAAACAATGATTTCCTCATTTTCATATTAATTGCATCAGTTAACTGAGATAATGCTCCTGCTGAAATGAGCAATAGGATGAATCACTGAAATGGTGCAGTTATTCTTTTTGCTTAACCAATTTCACAGGACCTTCACAAAGAACTGCCTTAATTTGACTTTATATAATTGCTTATCATTAGGCACAGCAGCCCCATGAAGTACCTTTATTTATTTAAGTCTCATCTCTGATTGATGGAAAATTAGTCACTTGCATATCTRAGGAACACAGATTGTTCTGCTACCAGGCAACTTCGTTGTAGAATACCCTGGAGAACTTCAAAACAAGCAACTGCTAATGCATTCTGAATATAAAATATGGGGAAACACAGTGCAATAGCTAATGACATCCAAGAGTTTCTGTAGTACAACCATGATGTCACAAAACTGCTCTACCTGCTACTCACTAAATTTCTTACGTGAAAGAGAGAGATGTTCCAGAACAGATTATGTATCTAGTTGTAGCCATAGATATATTATGCATGTTTTTMACACTGATGATGCCTGTCTGTCAGCCAGTGCGAGCACTGAAGGTTATAACATTCCTCCTTTTAAAATTAACAAAGCACATTACATGTCAGGTCTTGAAATTCAGTCAGAAAGCTTTAATCCTCTTCTCATTTTTAATATTCTTAAAGTATTTATTCAGGACAGCTCAAAAGGAATATTCACGCTTTTCTTTTTTGTAAGGAAAAGGGTGTGTGTGTGGGAATTAAAATTTCTAAGGAAAATTATGCTGTTATCGTCAACTGACATACTCAGAAGGAATCTAGAAAGGATGCCACCTCCAGCATAAAAGGAGCCATAGCATATTATCCTATCATGGGATTTGAGCTGAAGGATTGCCTCCAGGTCTCCTGGAAGCACACTGTGTACTTTTGTCCCTGTGGGTGAGACTACCTGTCACTGAACTAGATATCAGTAGTCATTAAATGCATATAGTCATAATATTGCTCTTTCCAGACATCAATACTGTGATTCATTTTTCTCCTTATATTTACTCCTACCCTAATTTTACACACAAGTCTATCATCTCCCCAGCAGAAGCCACAGTTAACCTTTCCAGTCTTGCTGATGTGTTGTGGCTCTCTAACAGTACAGCAGCTGAATGACCCCACCAATTTATGCCTCAAATCATCTTCAGCCACTGGTGCTTGATTCAGGAGAAAACTGCTAATGAGCTGAAAGCAGCAGCAAAGACTTATATTGACTACTTTTTTTAACGTGCTGTGTTTGGAGCTGTATCAAATTCAAACAGTAGACTATATTACCTCAAGGGGCTTACAGTCAGAAATATTAATCCTGGAAAAAAGGCTGTTTTCAGTTGTTTGGAAGGGTTACATTTTGGTTTAATTCTGTTCCTATTGAAATCCCAGGTAAATGGAGAGCATTTTTGTTTTCTCTTATTTTGTTTTCCTATATTAACACTACCTATGATGCAGACAGGCAGGACAGTGTATCCTTGCCCTATCCTTAGCAACATCCGTAAGTTTACACAAAGGTTCAYGTGAATTAGTTTGTCTATGCTGGCAAGACTGAGGCCCAAGATACTAGTTTTTCATATTAGCAACAAAATATAACTTTTTATAAGAAAGTTTCTATTAGAAAATTTCTATAGCAACTTTCTAAACATTGCATGATGTTGAATTACATGTTTGCAAGCTCTCATGCTGCAATACAAAACAGGACATGCATTGAAAAACCCAGAGGAAAAATATCTGTCTTCATTGAACTGATTTCAAAGTTCTGAGTAACCTGCGATCTTAGTTCATCAGAAGTTGGCAAACCCTTGGTTCTGGCCAGGAAAAGGTGCATTTCAGAAATAATGCCAAGAAAAATACCTCACATGCTTTACCCAAATGCTATATCATTCAAAGTTTATTTAAAGTGAATAAAATTTTTCCTTATTATTTGGCATATTATTTTATCCTGTGTCACTAGTGGTCTCATACATCAGAAATATAAAATCAAATGCACTGTCAGCATAATCACATCATGGGAGTCAGTCTAAGGCCATGGATGGACATGTGTACGCTTTGTACGAAAAGAATGTAATTATAAACATTTCCAATGGGTCTTAATGCTAGTTAAGCAGCCTGCATGCTAGCTGCCAGGGAATACTATACAAGTGTTTATCTTTCTTATGAGTTTTCATAGCTCATCTTTGCTTGTAAAACAATTTGGTGCAAGAAATTAGGAGAGCATTGCCCACACAGAGCACAAAACATGGAGCTACACCAAGAAACAAGTGTTTGCAATCAGGAGATATCATAGTCTTAGGTATGCTTAAGTATCCTATCGTACACCGTCATTTATCTGTAGCTGCTTATTTTAGTCTAAAATGGCTAAAATTAATAAAGTTGCAGGAATACAGACACTATTCCCCACAAACCCTTAACAGCAGCAATAATGACTGTGTTAAATCAGACCTCATTGCAATGTAATGAAGCCTGACTGACATATTGCAGGTATGATACTAAGTAATTTCATAAATTATTAAACTGTAATTGAAAGTAATAATGCAGATTACTTTTTGACATGCTTTAAAAAAGACCTTGGCTTGAAAATAAGGACTGTAGCATGGCTTATTGGAAATAATGATCAATACTTTAAGAATAGCCAAAAGTTCTAAGTTAAAATTAGAACAGAATAAAATTTGAATTTTCTGCTACTTGAGCAGCTCTTGACATCTCAGCTTCTATTTTGCCTTTAAGTAAAGAACAACAACAAAATATCTTAACCTCATACAATGGGGATCTCTAATAATTTTGGATCAGAAATGTTTAAATCCTGATGGAAAACTGAAAATGTACTTTTCCTAGAGAATTTTTGATTTTAGAGACACCAGTTTTTCTCACTTATGGCCACCTCAAATGAGCCAGTTGCACTTTAAAATCTTACTACTGTATGAACCGTACCATTTTACGCCTCAGGACATCTTGTGCTTCCCACTTCAGCCTAGTAAAAGGGTCTTTGCCATTACACTTGTTTATTTATGCTCATGCCTTATGAAACCAGCCATACCCCTGGCACTTCTGCTCACTTAATTATATTTACTCTACACCTAGTGACTTGATGCATTTGATACAGAACAGCCCAATGGTCAGGGTACCCAAGTAGATGTAGGATGCCATGTGTTATGTCTCTGCTTCCACTGAAGTGAATTTTTGCCATCAGAAGATGGAGTTCTACTTTCTAGCAGTAGACTGTGAGCTGAAACCACTGTCCTCCTAATTACATGGAGACCTACCGCATTAAAAAAAAAAAAAAGTCATCCCTCTGAAGACACAAAAAATATTGCCTATTCTAATGCAATCATGCTTCACAGTTTCCTGCTCAGTTTATTGGATTTCTTAAAGTGAAGCACTTTCAGTTCAAGGACATCTTCATCTTTAGTTCTTGTTTATTTTTCTTGTCACTGGTCTATTGCTCTCCAGAGGAACATTAAACATCTCAATGGCATGGCTTATACATGAAATATACAGTTGGTTCAGCACAGAGGGCTTCATTTTAGGTCTCATATTAGTGGGTCCCTTGTGGGCTGATATTATGCCATTTTTGTCCTTAGATCTTCTGGGGAAAGCTATCATCCAGTAAATTGCCTTAGTCAGATAAACATTACCAGATAGATCTCTTCCTGCCTCTCTTAGAAATGGGCTCTGCAGAAAGAAAGGTCATTGTTCATTCTGTTTCACTTTATCCTGCTCAATTGTTTCTCACTGTATCGAGGCACAGACAGTTAGTTTTTACCAAGGTGAACTTAGGAAATAATAGTAACATAAACACACAGCTTAAGTGAACCAAAATATCCAATGGTTCAGGGAGAGTGCATTGACTCTTCCAGGAAATTTCTTCATTCACTTTAATTCTGCCCTGAGTTCACAAGTGTATAAACCTTTTCCACCTTTTTACTTTTCTACCTTCACACTTTGAAGCCCATAGAAGAACAGATTTGCAACGTCTCCATGAAAATGTCTTGAAACTAGCTTCAATTCACATCTGCCAACGGGTCAATCCTATTCAATTTTCTTTCATAGTAACAAAAAGGGTACAAGGTTCCACAAAGACAAAGATAAAGCAAATAGAGTTACCATCAGCTCCTAACTGGGACTCACTCAGTAGTTTGCCTGCCTGGATGTCCATAAACAGGATAGTAACCACTAGCATTAGAAATATCATGACTGAGTTTCTTTCACCCAGGAATGGGTAAGAGGGAGTGGGGGCACCATTTTCTCTCTGCATTCTAGCTCTACCATCACCTCCTCATACCTCTTCTGCTGCTTATTTCCTTCCCTGCTATTCAGGCTTACACAAGATCCCTCTCTATGGCATAGTTTAAAAGGCTCCCTGCTCATCTTGCATATCTATCCCAAAATTACAAATTCTTCAGGATGGCATGGTGCTTAAAAAGTTAAGACCACTGCTAGTTCCTGGACTGTAATGATATAAGTCACTCCTGTACTTCCCACTCAAAATCAGAGCTTTTGTCATGAAATTCCCTATGGACACATTTTGTTGATGTGACATTTGAGATTAAATCAGCATCAGCCAAGGCCTTGTTAAAATAGCTGACGAGCAGTTGCCTTTATGGTAGCCCTTATTTTAGTTTTATTCATTTATATTGGAGTAAAAAGCCATACATTCAAATGTGTCTAAATGTAATTTGGATTGGGATCAGTTTAACCCAGAGACTATGCATGCCAGACTGATGCTTTAACACAATAAGCGTGTCATACAAGGAATGCCCTACCTCCGGATATCTCAAGTAAAGCTTGAGATCATGGAGTGTATTGGAATAACAGATGGTGTCACCAAGAGATAGCCACTAAGTGCTTGTCCAAATGAGATAAATCTTACATTGGTAATGTTTGTGATTGCTAATAAGAAGAATCACAAAGACTTCAGACCAGACCTTGAGTATGTGATCAATGTGGACTCTTTCTTAGGGGGCATGAAACTCTTCACTAGAAGATGGTGCAGACAACTAAAAAATAGCCCATGTACATTTATTTTTGTGTGTGTGTGTATTCTACTACTTTTCATTGGGAGCCATAAATGTGCACATTTTTTACTCAACGTGTGACATCCCTTTTGTTGGTGAAGTCATTGCCTGCCTTGCACTCATCCTCAGCTGCCAGCTCTCAATCAAATGTGCATCAGCCTGGCCTTGTTGCTTCCTGCTGCAAGGGTCCTCTTCCATAATATCTGAAATGCTAGTTAGCTCTAAAATAGCCCCTTTTCTCTGTTTTACTAAATAAGACCATTTAACACTTCTGGTTTTGCATTTTATGTAGTCCAGGAATTTCATTTGGGAAAAYCTTCATTATTTTTCTTACCCTTTCCAATAGTAGAAACACCTCATATTTCTACGTCTATAGTTTATTGGACCTGTTTTCCTCAGACTTGTAACTTCTCGGTTTAGAAAGTCAAGCCCTTCAGAAAATGCCTGCTGCACATTTTCAGATCTATTTCAGATCATATGCAGGAGCTCCAGTTGATCTAGGATGCTGCAAAGGTCCTTACCACAGCAAATTGAGCTCTATTTGCAGCGAATCTTGCCTTCAACCACTTGAAAAGTATGACAAATTCAGCTGTTTCACTGACAACTGCCATGCATTCACTCATAAGCCAGACAGACTGCAGGCACAGACCTCATGCAGCTCTGTTTTACTCTGCACACTAGCAACCAAAGCAACCCACCCTTTTAAACCAATTTTGGTCCGAATAATCTGAAGGAAGCTTAATAACAAGTAAGCTATGCAAACTCTCAGCTAAAAGCAATACAGATTTACATGCTGTATAGTGGATTGAATCAATCTGTGAGAGAGTATACAGCAAAGCTGCCTGCACAATTGACCCCACATTTAAAAACAAGATAGTCAGCCTTCTGCATTGTGTTTTCTTTCAGGCCCCTGGGGCAGAGTACATACACAGCAAAAGGTTATTAAGCATTACTAACATTTATGTATATCTCTCTGTCCTGAAACATGCCTCTAATGCAAGAGAGACGCTTCACTAAACTGAGCTGAGACTGCACCAGTCCTATATTCCGACAGTAGCTGAAACTAGTAGCTCTGGAAGAGGTGGGAAGATATAATTGTGTAATAACTGACAAGTTAGATAGCTTGGAGGAGGCTTCTATATCCTGCTGTCCCACTTTTTCTCACAAACTGTGACACTCCTTTTCTAAGAAGTGAACAGACTTTCCCAGCTTCATGTTGGAACRCTCTCGTCTATGTCTAAAATTCAAAGTGAATGTTGTTCATCTCTTCCCTCTCTGCATGACTCAGTGTTTCCCTCAGACAGCATTCCTGGGGGAAAAAAAATAAAAGAGTAAGGTATCAGAACCATAGAATCACATAATTGGTAAGGATGGAAGGACCTCTGGAGATCATCTAGTCCAACCTCCCTGCTCAAGCAGGGTCACTTAGAGCATGTTAGACAGGGTTGCATCCAGGCGGGTTTTGAGTATCTCCAGAGAAGGAGACTCCACAACCTCTCTAGGCAACCTATTCCAATACTCTGTCACTCTCACAGTAAAGAAGTTGTTCCTCATATTCAGGCGGAACTTCTTGTGTTTCAGTTTGTGCCTGTTGCCTCTACTCCTTTCACATGGGACTACTGAAAACAGCTTAGCACCATCCCTTTGACACCCTCCCTTCAGATGCTTATACATATTGATAAGATCCCCTCTCGGTCTTCTCTTCTCCAGGCTAAACAGGCCCAGCTCTTGCAGCCATTCCTCATAGAGCAGATGCTCCAGTCCTCTGATCATCTTTGCAGCCCTTGTTTAAGCTCAGAGTTTAAATGAAATTTTTTTCATCACAATAACACAGGGTAACTGGGTAATTGCAGTGTGTGTGCTCGTGTGGCCTTAGTTGCATAAGGTCAGCCAGATTTTTGTGTAACTAGTTCACATCTATCTAGCCAAGCCTGTGGCAAATAGCTTTGGGAAGCCTCTCTTCTTACAGCACCAAGTTGTTTTTCCAGCCCAGATAAAATATACCCACTACATTGTCATGTAATCTGCAATTTTCTATCATTCCCTTGTGTTTCAGGCACTTTTTCCCCATAAGAACAGTCTAGCAGTGGAACAGGATGCCCGGAGAGGTTGTGTAGTCTCTGTCTTTAGAGGTTTTCAAGACCTGACTGGATGAAGCCCTGAGCAACCTACTCTGAACTCACAGCTGACTCTGTCTGTATCAGTCAGTTTGATGCTGCAGACTTTTTCATCAGCAATTTTGAACAGAAAATTACCTCCTCTAGTAGATAAAAAGAGAGGGTGATGGAATGAGGTTTGCACATTCTAGATTCTAGCATGTTTTGCCAAGAACGACGAATCATTTCTGTTCATGTTGTGGCATGTACATCCTGCAAACATCAGATTGTGCTGGCCCCTGTGCAGGGCTAGAGTAGTCCTTGAAAAGGCTGCTAGGTCTCACCTTTCAGTGAGACTACCTCTGGCACCAAGCAGGGCCAGCTATGATGGCTTTTTTAGAAATCCAAAGGCATGTGTGGTACTTGTCGTGAAGAACCTACAGGCTCATAATTCCTAGGAAGACCTGGTCATGTAACTCTCAGACAGACATTCATGACAGCATTGTTTTCATTTCCTTTTCTTTTAATCTTTTGTGCTCATATCCAGGTGATAATAAACATAGGTAGGTGTCTGATGCTATGTTCAGATGTCTCCTGGACAAAAAATTAGTAGCATAGGGGTCTGAAGGCCGTATTTGTCTATATTTTACAAGATGCTTTTGTTAAAATATTTTGTGAGAATCTGCTGGGTTTTCAACCACTTTTTAATTTTGATTCAATTCTGACTGATGTTTTCCCATCTTTCTTGGAAAACATTATTTTGTTTTTACAAAACAAAAGTATTTGTCACAGTTTTTTTCCAGAAGGGATATGGGAATTGTGATTCGGAAATATTTTTGAAAATGAAGGAGATTTAGGTTGTGATTTGAAGTTATTATCGCAAGAAGAAATAATTCTGACAATATTTTTTACCAAGTATATTTCAAATTTTTTCATAAAAACATTAGGTATTTACCATCCAGCTTCAATGGTGTCATAAAATATGTTTAGTATACAGGCACAGTTCAAAATGTCTGTATCTTGGCTGTGTAAATGAAAATCTCTAGAAATGTGTGGGCAAAAGTCATCATCCTACCCTAAAGTAGGGTAAATAAGTAGTAGTAGGTACATAACATTATTTTTTGCATTTGTTGTTGCCATCTCACCCTGTTACTAGCTTCCTGTTTACAATTTCACTTCTGAAGTTGCTCATCAAGTTTTTTCCATGCCACCGAAGCTCAGCTTGTTTTGAAATACGTTTATTCATTTATTTTTCTTCCAAATTTACCCCAGATTGCTATTTCCTGACAATAGTCCTGACCTCTCCAGGTCATTTAGAACCATTCCTTTGTTCTCCTCACTTTCACCAGCAACATTAATCATTAATATTTAACAAGACTCAGCTCTCACATATGCAGCTATACACCCTTGCAAGCCCATACTTGGGAATGTGTACCCCTGTTGGGTTAGATTCCTTTATTCATTTAATTTGCATGGTGGCCAATGTTGTCTAAGTAGCTCTGAGCTCAACTTTGTCTCTAACTCTCTAAGCAGAGTATCCCATGGGCATGCAGCCCCAAACAGAGACAGGGACATAGTCTGTCAGTAAACAGGTTTTGTTAGGAGGGTAAAGAGCCTGTACCCCCCAATAAACTGCATCTCGGACTGACAGGCTATGTGGCTGCACTAGCCACAGTCTCTGTGCTCTTTATGCTCACTTCTCTGGGAGAAATTTGGGAAATGTCTGTGCAACTGCTTCCCTACAGAASTATCATTCAGTCTCTGAGGGGCCAGTGTAGGGAACAGGCAATTTATACTATTTGCCATCACTAGAGGCATAAAAAAGTTTGGAAAAGCACAAATTTGAGAAGTTTTATTATTTACTTTATTCTTCTCACCTTAAACCATTACTTCTAGTTTTTTTTTTTTTTCCTAAATCAAAGATGGAAAACTAAACATCAATATCCCTCAAAAGTCAAATCATTGGATTCAAGATTCAGGACAATTTTTGGAGGCACTTTAATATTTGGTATTTTTGAGAAAAGCAGGAACTTTTCAGGCAATTTTTATTGCTGACTGTTGCTGGAATGAAGATTAGGAATGTCAGGAGATCATGCAGGCACAATTAGTTTGCAGAGCTGACACGCAGTGGTAAAGGCTGTTTATTAAACTGCTCTGAAACTTCCTGCATAATATCACCATCAYAAGCCTACGTAAAGCACGTAGCTAAGGATATGTGCGTCAGCCTCCATAGGCACAGACAGGCAGAGGGTGGAGAGGTTTAAAAGAGAGATAAAACATAAAACCTTTTGAAATTTATCTGCTAAGAGCACAAGGTAATACATAAAAGGAAAATTCATTTTCTGTGTTTACAGTTTATGTTAAATGCCATTGTAGATAGAATCTCAGTTACAAAGGCAGGCTGCTTTAGTTCAGGGTGATTTGATTACTAGCTTCTTCAATGGAAATGTCATTATTTCCAAGCAGAAATACTGAGTATTAACTTCAGGAATGTCATGTGGCAACAAGTTGGACTAATCTCTTCAGTTGCAATGGGTTCAGGTCCTTTTTTTTTTTTTTTTTTTTTTTCATTTCAATGCAGCTAATTAAAAAGCCCTCAATAACTGTGCACAAATAGTAGAAGATGGGATGCAAAGCCTGTGCTCCCCCACTCTAGGTCAGTGACAAGAGGACAATCACCCAGGTGACAGAAGTGTGTCAGCATGATATGAAGGAACATTGGCACTGGTCCACCAGGAGCTTTGTAAATGCCTAGAGATGTGCCAAGGGCAAGCAACTTGCAAGCACCTGAGAACTTGCTACATATCAGAAAGTTCAGAAGCACACATGATAAAAAATGGTGTGAAGTAACTATGGAATATTTGGTATGACAAAACTGTCTTACTTTTTTTTGTGAAGACGACTTTTTCAGCCTAAATCCTTATATTCCATATTTCAGCTCTGAACATATTTTTTACAGCCTGAAAAGCAAAATAGAACTAAAAGGAATAGTTTATGCAAATATTCACTCCTCTGGCTAAGTTCCTGGAAAGAAATTTAAAAATGTCCTTTTCCTTTTGAGTTATTAATAATAGAATATATGCCACTGGTAATTGTGTAGTTTATTTTCATTTTACAACTTTAAATTTTATTGGATTTCATTTAGAAACACATCAGGTTCTCTATTGAACAAGGATTTCATAGACCTATCGTTATACTCCCCAAGTCAGGAGGTGAGACGGGGGATAAGAAACTCTTGGTGTCGCGTATTCCACCTGRCCTTTGGGATTTTGCTTTGCACAGATATTACACTTCAGTAACATTTTTTTGTCCCTTGAAATGTTCTGTCCACTCAAAAACTGCCATATGGGACTAAGCTGTTGTTCATGTAAACATGATTTAAAAACACTTTCATGTAGTTAGTTAGTAACCCTTATCTATAACCCCCTTCAATGAAATATCTGAGAGTTATTCAACTGTGAAACTACGTAGAGGGGACATTTGCCTTATCCTAGGTCAGCATTTTCTGACTTTCTGTAAACATTCCCTCACATGATGCTCGTTAATAGGCTTCCTCATGCAGAAAATTGTTGGCGGTCACTAGAAAAACTCCCCAGCAGACTGATTGCTTTCCCTTCACCCGAGGCCAGCTGCTGATGAGGGCCCTTACGCATCATGACAAACACCGCTAATATCCGAACACGCAGCCAGYGGTGAGACCTGCAGCCATGCACCAGTTAAAGCCCGGCCTGTGACTGCCCCACGAGGTGTATTAACAGGCGAGGACCTGCTGGCCCGCACTTCCAGGAGTTTAAAAAGAGGAAGAGCGGGGAGGATGCGCGCGATGCCCTTAGCTGCCCTCAGGGCCCTGAGGGCAC
>NW_028186206.1:331119-512815 GCF_003343005.1 Rhea americana
GCCTGCCCGGCCCGCGCCCCCAGCTGCAGCCCGCAGTGCCTGCCCAGCCCAGCCCCGTCCCCGAGGAGGTGCCGATGCTGGAGCTGAGGCCACGGCCACCCCTGGCCCTGGCGGTGAGACCTGGCCCGGCCCCACAGAGATCCCCCGGAGATCCCCCGCCGACCCCGGCTCCGGCCCTGGGGGCTCCGGCCCTGGGAGCCGCCGGCCCCGCAGCGCCCTGGCGTCCTTGTGTACTTACGAGGTTCTTGGCCAGACTTCCCCGGCGGCATCGGTTTTTATTTGCTGATCTGATCTAAGAACACAAATTGCATACTTGGCCCATGATGAATTGTGCCATCTCATTTCCTGAAGGCTGGCTCTAGACAAAATAAATACAAGCATTTCTGGGAGGATGCAGAAGTTTGTTAACTATTAGTGGCGGTAATGGTGCTGCACGTATACAGCGCTATCCACATGGATCCCCAAGCACTTTGCAACTGCTGCTACWCAAAGTAAGAGACAAAAGAGAGTTCAGGAGCTGCAGAGAAAGATGAAATAYAGTAATTGTAATGGTGGGCAGTGACACTACAATAATTCAGGACAAACGAAATGTTCTGTGACCCTCGGAAGCACATTTCTGGTAGGACTGAGGGAGGCAGGTGTTTAGAAAAATCCAGTAGAATATGGCTTATACTTACACTGAGTAAGAAAAATGTTTTGCAAGTGTTCTTACAAARTAATTCTCTATCTGGATGTGCTATGAAGGTTTCTGTCATAAAGCTGCTTGGTGGAAATAAAGTATTTGAGCCAAAAAATAGGGAAAATAATTATAAGTACAACAGTGAAAAACAATCCTCCAATGAACCTTTCCCAGGTCTTTCTTAGGAAATAATGTGTTTCTGCAAAAAAAAGAAAAAAAAGTAAGTGATAATATCATTGCATCACTTAAAATTAGAATCAAAAACCAGATCATGCCTTCAAACAGCATTTCGATCATTGGATAAGACTGAATTACAGCGATCAGCAAAGGACTGTTCATGTGAATGTATAAAGATGTATGTGACAATGTTGCTTTACTAATGTCAGTACCAACAAGTTCTGGCTTTTGTTTATCATGACTGAAAAAATAGTAGTAAAAGTTTATTCTAACTGCAGTAAGAACATTGTCACATTTTACAAGGAAAGCAGTGGCACAGACTGGATTGACTCAGAGGAGAATTCATTGTATGAATGAAATTTCCTAGGCCTTTAAATGTTCTTATCTGATTTGATTTTCAAATCTTAGATGAGACTTCTACATACATACACAGATAATGAATTTCACTTTCTGCTCTATTATATTACTGAACAAGTTGCAGTTTAGATTTTCAGAAGGACATGAGTTATTAATGGCTGACAGATGGAGAACTCTTTCACTTTAATTCTTTTTTTACCAGTCCAAACCTTTTCTCTAAGGCCTGCCAGCAGACCAGGGCCTCTGAGACTGATACCTCAGCTTTTCTCACATTGATGTTTCAGTAACATACCTCAGTTTGAAGCAATTGAGATACCAACTTCTTTGTGTAGGTTTTGGTGTATTGTGGTCACAGCACATACTAAAACATGCCGAGAACTGAACATAACCGAAAAGACATATCTGGGCTTACCAAAATGTGACTTTGGACAATCTGGGTAGATGATGAAATTAAATGCTGGTAAAAGTAAAGTAATGCATGTAGAAAGGACACTATCTTAATTTTATTTCTAAAATGAGKGATTCTGAGCTGTTACCACTTAAGAGAGAGATTTTAGGGTTATAATTGATAATTCCATGAAAATGACAACTCAGCTGCAATTCTGAAAAGAAAAGGCACAAGCGTTAGGAACTATTGGTAAAGCAGCAGAGAACAAAATGGAGTTCATCATTAYGCCTTTATATAAATGCATGGCATGTCTGTGTCTTTGTACTGTTTTGTTCTTTTCATCTTGGAAAGGATATAGTAGTACTGGAAAAAGGTTCTATTGTCCTTGATTGTCAAGGGCTATCAATATATGGGACGTGTTCTGTGGAAGGAATAACTAAGTTAAGATTTCTCTTTTTAGAAAAGAGACAAATTATTGAGGATATGCTGCAGGGCTATAAAATCAGGAGTGAGGTGGAGAGGATGGATAGGTTTTGATTGTTCACTGTCTCTTCCACTATAGGTACTAGGGGTCATCAAAGTAAGATAGTAAGAACAAGCTTCAGAACTAACAGGAGTAGGTTATTCATGCAGCAGATAATATTGCAGTGATACTGCCTGTGAAAGGATGACTGCATCCTAACTGAATACTAAATGTTTAGGTGGGTCCAGGGGCAGACTGGACAGGTTTATGGAAGGGAAATACATTGGGGGATACTAACTACACAAAAGCCACACTTAACCCAAGAAATCCCTGAGCTGAAAATAGGTGATGGCTGAGAGTGTGAAGGACAGGTATTGTATATTCTTGCCTTGTTTTCAGTCTTCCCTAGTTTATCCAGTTATGACAACTGTAGCTTACAACCCTGTCTCCTATCAATCTTGGTTCTGCCCAGGTTGGCTGTTCTCATGTGCTTTGTATAGCAGTGTCATAGCAAAGGGAGATTCTTAGCCTGACTACTGAGCGTTACTGCTTTACTTGAGGGTTGCTAGACTACTTTTAACTGCTGTTGAGCTGTGTGCTAGCTAACATGCCTTTATGTAGCAGGATGATAATGTTCTGATTCTGGAGGTGTTCTTGCGCCCGTCAGTATAAATATGCCCTTTGCACTAACAGTCCAATTCTTCTCTTTTGTCTTTTCTGTGTCTGTGCTTTTCATGTATGTGCTATGTCATTTCTATTACAAAGCAAAGGAAAGGCCTTTGCAATACACAGGGAAATCTAATTTGCTTCTCACAATAGACCTAAAAACAATGATTGATGTGTTTCAGTAATTAAATTCTGCTACCTGTAAGGTGCTGAATGCAAGATGTAGGAAGGCAGTGGGGAATGGGTGAAAATGGAAAATATGTTAGGAACTTTCATGTCTTGCACTACAGTTTTCCATATTCCATCCATTTATGTTTGAACAGGTGAACAGCTTTTAAAGACATGAAAGTAATCCTGTACATAGAGGAAAAAAAGACTGATGATAGTCCTGTCTATTGAGAAAAGAATGATTGAGCACTGAATGTCAGTATACATTGTGCCAGAAAAAGCAAGAAACAAAAATTGTGGGTAKTAGACAAGTTAGAAGTTAAGTAAGATAAAATCTTCTGACCACGTGGGTAGATTTTAGTTCCACATTGCTATTAGGTCTCATGCTGTTCTCATCTCAGAGTATGTCTGCACAGCACAGTTCCTCACTGTAAAGAGACCTGTCTGAGGTAGGTCTTATAGGGGTACACAGGTAACAGAAAACCCTAGTCTCAAGAATTTGTTGTACTTGCAGACGTCACTTCTCAGCTTTTCTTGTGGAGCTTACCATGTGTCTGTTCACAGGACTACACAGTGCCCAAGAGATTGCCTTCATATTAAGCAAGGCAAATGATTAACTTTACCTATGATTATTTTTCTCAGACTCTCTCTCTGGGGAAGAAATAGTACATGCAAGCAGTATTTTACTTACATATCTGAATGTCTGCATTTGGTCCATGGTAGATGGGTCTCTCCCATTTAAAGTCATTAAACAGAGCTAGGTCTCTTTCTAAACTGTGTGTTATAGCTAGAAGTCACTTGGAAGTTACAGCCTTGATGTAGAAATTGCTGTGAGACTCCCCTCCTGCCCCGACCTCATGTACATTGTAGAAATCAACTAAATGAACAGAGCAATTCCTTCTGGTCTTAAAACTCTATGAATAGCTGAACACAAAGCTGGGTGAAAATGCCTTGATGGCCAAATCAGATGTCAAGGAATGTGGTAAATTTGCAAGCCATCACTCCACTGCTGAACTGCATTCTTTTTGTAGCCTTCATTTATGTGATGACCTGATAGAATAGCAGTTATGGAGCTCCAAGATCTTGGGTGCCTGGGAGTGTTAGTGAATATTCCAGGCCTTTAATGCTTGCTATTTTAGTGCTTCACAGTCTTGTCAGGTGAAAGCAGGGAAAATGAAAGCAGGCTTGCGACAGAATCCAAGAAAAAAGCAGGGCTGGATGCAGTTTGTAAGCAAGAGTCTTCCCACTGTGTTAACATGTTTATTTCATGGTAGTTTAATTTTCTAGTTGCTGATTGAATGAACTTTCTATGAATGAAAATGAAATGACAATTCTAGCTGAATTTTCTTGCAGATTTGATCTAATTAAGGCTATGGGCATTAAATTAAAAAATGATGCAGTGACTACATTTCGGAGGCACAATAATGAAAATTTTCAACATATGGGGRTTTTCACACCTTGGAAATAAGGTGGTTTATGAAAAGTAGCAGTAACAGCCAGGATGTTCTTGCTACAGGAAGAAGATAAGATACCAAAGCCATCTCAGATTTATTCAGATCTGTGAGATAACTTTAACGTCGTGTAACTTACTGCATAATTGTTACTTTGAGATAAAAAGTGATGCTGTATGTCTTTATTGTGTCCTTTGCTTTGAAAATGAAGTTCAGCCACACAAAGGATATTACAAAGCCTTTGCATTGCTGCAGCCATCGAATGGTAGTCAGCTAGTGAGGTAAAGGCCTCGGACTAACTTTTGCACACAGCAATGGTTGAAACAGGACTTCAGGTGTACCAGTGTGAATATCTGCAATWATCTTCATGTAAAGAAAAGAAGTCTCAGTGTGCTGTTATTCTGTCATGTTTCCAGTCTGTAGAAGGTGCTGGCACGCTTATTGTTTGTGTCACTACTGTATACAGGCTCTTCTTAATCACTGCAACAGCATGCAACAGCATAATTTTAATGTTTTGTATATATCTGAAAAAAATTGCAGAGGCCAAATAGTATAAAATTAAAACCTTTGAAACTGCAAGCGCTTATATCAGAATGATATTTTAAGGAGTGATTTTGTTTTAAGAGCTGTGGTCTTATTTGCACCATGGGAGCTATTTTTCATCAAAACTCCTCTCTAATATTTTCAGCTAAGAGCTGACAAGTGAGATATGGACCAAGCATTATAGTAGGAAATTAGTCAATTAATAGTTAAGAATGGCATGTTTATTACAAAAAAAATGTATTAAGAAAAATCTACTTGCAAAGTTCTCTCAAACAATACCTTTTCAGGAGGAAAAATGAAGTTTCTTCCTTCCCATATACTAATGATAAACACCTTTGTGATGATCTAATTTTGTTTTATATCTCATTGACAGCTGTTAAGTGTTCTCCTTTTTGATATGTTGTTTTTAACCATGCTTAGGTTAACAACAGAGAAATGTATTTCAAACCTGAGTGTTTTCTCCTGTTTGCTTAAAATGACTTTTTCTAGCTATTATTTTTGATATTGCCTTCTTGATGTCCTCAAATTTAATTGCATCAGTATAAGACACTGATGAGCACTATGAGAAAAGGTATAGCTTTGGAGGGAGAAAGGTCAGTTCTAATATGCATGAAGAGTACTACATATCTAAGTAATAAATATTCATTTGCTCATTTCACTTGTCTAGCTGAGGGGAACTCTCCTCTATGTTTCTTTATATTCGTGACAGTAGTTTCATATTATTTCCACCTTCTGTCTATTTTGTTCTCAGATGGGTGTTACAGCTGTCACAGGTGTTACTGCAATAATCATGATTATCCAAATGTTAGGAAAAATATTTTTGGTCTAACAAGATAAAAATAAACAAATAGAAGTAAATAAAGTGAAAGGCAGTCCTGATTTCCTCCCGAAGAAATCCCTATGCATGTTGAATAGGCACACAGGCAGGTTATTGTGTGCTCTGTAATATTTTTGACCAGAAATGTTCTTCTACCAAATACATTTTATTTTAGTTGATAAGTAAAGTGGCAGAAAGCAGTCCTTCTTTAAGACTAAACTGATTTCCTCAAAGGCATTCTCCCCTCTCTTACTGGAGAGGGAGGTCCAGTAAACACCTCCAAACAAAAGCAGGCCTAAAGTGGCTTACTAGTAGAGCTTAGACAGAAGCAGAAATTCTAATTTACCTCATCTTTTACTCAGGGCTATGCAAAGGAAGGGAGGTATCCAAATGTTATTGGAACTTCCACTGTAAGTAGCAGCAATTGATATAAAGAGTGTAACTGTCAAAAATGAGGTTTTATGTAGAAACATAAAATATGGGACATAGCACTGAGAGGAACTGCTGAGTACCAAGTCCAGGGCCATGATACTGCAAGGCTCCATACCACATCAGTGACTTCAGCCTGCATTTATTTATAGTAACATACACCAATTTGTTCTGGTGCCAGTATTGTTCCTTACCTTTACTATCTCTTTCATATGCACTGGCCCGTCTCCAAAGATACATGTATTAAATGCAACTACATTTTCTTTTACACTCTCTTTTTCCAACACAGAGGAGGTCAAAATCTTGTGTCTCTTTTTGTATAATGACTTTCAGTTCCTTGTCCAGTACCACTTTGAGTTGTGTAGTAAATCTGACAGTGGTATAACTTGAGTGCATATATATATTTATAAATTATTAGTAACTTTGAACTGCTTGTGTGTTCCCATCACATTTGATTGAAGGACAGAAGTCTCAGAGATAATGAAGTGCCTCCGCTATTGTGAAAAATGGTGTCTGAACAGAGCAGAGAGATACAGTAGGTGCCTTAGCTGAGGGAGGCTGCAGTGTAAGTTCTCACCTTATCAGACAGCAAAGAACTCAGAAGGGTGAGAGTCCCTACAGACTTCCCACCCACGGCTACCTCCATGCTCACAGGTTGCCCCTTCTTGTTCCTGGAAGTTGATCAGCCGAAAATGCACCTCTGTGGTAAAGAATGTGTCCAATGTTCATAAAACTACATGTTTGGAAATGAATGAGCTGCACAGGGAGTAAATTAGCAGGTCTGTTTCCTGGTTCCCTGTATAGTCAAGCAAGAAAGACAGGCTCCTCCAGGGGTGGTCTTGGCTGAGGAGCCWATGGTTGATGGACATAGCTGCCTTCTGGAGGAACCAATATCTCCCTCCATATAGAAGGGCTACAGAGATAGCCTTTGGACTAGAACTGAAGCCAGGTGCCTAAAGTCAGGAAGCATGAGTACCACCCAGGATTTCAAACAGGAGTCTCACCATAAGGAGGAGAAAATCTGTGGTCACTTGGTTCATGTCCTTCCTCTTGTAAGCTGTATGTGGGATATAGAAGTCTGAGTTTAAATAAGTTCAGGTCACACCATGTATGATTTCTCTTTTCCAAGTGTGAGGAAGTCAGTGTTTGATAAAAAAGGTTTTTTAGTTAATAAACTTAGTTAATAAACATTAACATAAAACCCTTGCCTCCCATACTGGAAAGTGAGTAGTGATTATGGCAGCCACCAAACTCTGCATTTAGTAATGTCTCTGCAATAACACCAGTGACAAAAAGAACCATGGAAAAAGTATTTTGGCAAAATGTGCAGTGTGATGACATATAAATGCCATATTTGACAGCTTTTCTGGCAGCTAAAGGCAATTGGGCACTGGAGAATTTGGAAAGAAGCAGGATGAAGTATTTTACTACATTAATGCCATGAATTACTATGCAATCCATTAGTGACATAGGAAGATGATAGAGCCTATTATAGATAAACATTTAAAAAATAGCAGAACTTTTCCAAGACTTCCAAAAGAGCTCGCTAGGAATGTATCATGGAGACCTAGGGAAAAGATGTGTAAAAAAAAGTAGATTTATGATGATACTCAAAACCCAAGAGAGATAACATAGATTACAGAAAGAGTGGCTAACCTGCCATCAATACAAGGTGAAACAGCAGAAAATCTGATGAAAGATAAAATCTGTAAAGAAATAAAAGATACATCATAAGATACATGAATGCCAAACAATACGATTTTTTGGCAAAGATGTCTTGTGAAACTAACTTGATGTCATTTTTAACTTTAAGTTTTTGGTTTATCAGGATAAGCCTGACATTTAAGATATTTGACTTAGCACTACATAGGATCCTTATTTAAAAAAATGGCCTGTGTGAAATGGGATTAAGCACTGGCTAAATGATAGCCCTCAGGGAATAAATGTGAAGGGACCAATTTCATTGACTGGGATCCTTCTATAGTTAAAACTTTTAAAGGCTTTAAAGTCCTGATTTCAAGACTACTTTCACAACATGCCAAAAATTGTAGTCTGAGGACATGTACGCAGGAGATCATTGATGAGAAATGAGGAAATAATTTTACTTCCACATTTTAGAATGAGATTAATGCTAGGATAATGCCTTGAGTTCTGGCACCTTCATTTTTAAAAAGTTGTTGGGAAATTAGTGACAATGATACTAAGCCACAAAAATGATGAGAGACCTGGAGAAAATACTTTACAGATACAAACTCACCAAGCTCAGTCTGATTATTTTATTAAAGAGACGATAGAAGGATGACTTGTATTACAACCTAATGAAGAAAAAATACTGTTTTCTAAAGAGCTCCTCAAGAATCAATGTCTGGAAGTAGAAGGGAATAAAAATAAAAATAAAAACAAGGCATGCATTTTTAATAGTGATTTTCATTAGAATAGGCTATTCACAGGAGAGGATTTTCCACTGCTTAATCTGTTCTTCAGGATTTGATACCTTTGTAGAAGCTATGCTTTTGTTAGAAACAAGTCCATAGACTCCATGTCAAAGTGAGATGTAATGYCCTGCGATATAATGACTAAATGGTCCAAGGGTCCTTTCTGGCTTTAAATTTAATGAATGTCTGGATGATTTTTGGAAAGTTGCTGTGCATATATTGCTAAAATATGTGTCCCTGAGTTATGTAAATGTCAGTCAGACACAAAAGAGTATAAAAGGAGTGTATACAGTTCAACCAAGAAAGGAAGTGCCCTGAACTCTCAAGAGGATCCTTTTCTAGAAACAAAAGAAATTCCTTTCTTTTAGGAACTGAATAAAGTCCAACTATTAAAAAAGATGAAAAACTAGCACCTTATGTTGGTGCTGGTAGGTCACTGTAATACCTGTAGCCTTGTGCCTGCTTACCTGTGAATCAGTCTAAAAGCCTTCGAGGCAAACAAGTAGGGCGTACCTCAGGAGACCATGAAGCATTGTTGGTATAGCCAGTCCCAAATGTACTTGGAGGTTGAGTAGAAAAAGAGATGAATGAAAGATGATAAGGTGAAAAGAAAAATATCTCTGGCGTTATGAAATGAGTGATTAACAAAAAACATCTCAGAGCCGTGTGCCCAGCTTCAAGGATGCTGGATTTAGCAGAAGAATTGGTAAGAGAAAAACAAATGTATTTGTATAAAGACACATTGTAGTGATTGAAAGAACATTTCTTTAAAAGTATTGTCTGATTTCATTTCCATCTTTTACAGGAAGCTGCTCCTTAAAGAGAAAGAAAAATCTGACCTCTTTGCAAAATATGAGGTCATTTCAATATCTACTCCCTCCTTGAAAATCTTGTCACACTTTTTTCCTATTAATCAATGAACTCTCAGATGGCCAAYCTTTAAACAGAGGGAATGTTGTTATTCTGCAGGTAAAAGTGCTTGCAGTGTGCCAAAGGGTGTTTGTTTAAACTTTAATGGATAAACTGTAGAGAGCAAATTTCATTAGTTTAAGGACAAAAAACATTTGTTTATCATTATATGTGAAGTAAAGAGTTCTGTAAATTTGTTAACAATTCTGGTAAGATCCAGATAAAATTACAGGAATTATAATGAATAATACTTTGAAGCCTTAGAATTTTTCCAGTGAAGGAAGGAGAGCTTGTTTTGTCTGTAAAATAATAATAATAATAATAAACACCCAGAGTTTAGCATCCAGATTCAAGTTAAAGAAAGGTCTTAAAAGACTTTAATCTTTCTCCCTAAGGGACACAAGAAACTTAGGGAGTAGACTGGGAGATGCTAATACTTTGCAGAGTGAGGGCAATTTGCAGTCCTGCCCCAAAGCAGTTGTTTCCTGCAATATTAACTGAATCATTGGAAGCCCTCAACTCTGAGAAGACAGGCAGGAAATTTTGGAGGTAAGACATTTCTGGTGACCTCTCAGGCCCTTCACTCTGGACTTTAGCTATACCACTGACAATTTTACTTCCGCAGTTCTTGTGATGGTCCCTGTTGGTAAGCACAAGTGAGTAAAATCCCTTGTGCCCCTATTTATATTTTATTGCTGTTCAAATGAATCATGAACCTGGGTCTGCACTGTCTGAAAGTTGCCTTTTAGACTTTCTTGTAGTTAGTATACTTAACTGAAAACTCCATAATTCCCAGCAAAAGGTCAATCTTGTCTTTTCTTAAAATACAATTCCTAACAAACTCAAATGTTTGAGGAAATACTTCAGGCCTATTATTATATGTATAATATGCATAGATAACCCAGCAGAAATCAAGACTTCAGGGATGTAAGCATTGCTTGTACAGCTAGAATGGGAACCTCTATCCAAAGAGTTTACAGTCCAAACTGACAAGACAGAACAAATAATTATTATTCAAAGCAGTATATTACTCATATTTTGCAAATGAAGACTGGAAGTATATAAAGAGCCAAAAGGTTTGTTTTTAATATCATTATTTAGGCTTTTTATTTACATGAGTTCATCTGGGGCCAACCATGGTTTATAATGTACCAAATAACTATACCAGCAGCTCCTTCCACACAAGATCAGCCTTGTTTATGCTGAATTACTATTCAGTACTTGTTTATTTCTTGTCAGGGAAATTACCTGTCATTGTGAACAAGGATATTACTATCTAAATCTATTGCATGCAACCTCCATGGCAGAACTGGGAACTGAACCCAGACTGTCTCAATCCCTGACCACTTCCTTAATTGCACGGTCATTTTTCCCTATGGCTAGAAATGGTGACTGAAAGGGTGGGAGAACTGAGCTGGCTGTCCCTTTGCCCACACTGGGCGCATAGTTAAAGTGAGCAGTCCATCTACATGAGGAAACAACTAGTTCATCTGTAGTTAGTCAGCTTCTAACAAATGTTTTGTGTTTACACGACAGATATCCTGACGTGTTTGTTACTCTCCTGTCATGTTAAAGGCTAAAATGACAGGCATTTTTCGTTTTAGCCTGAACCTACTTTGACACCTCCCAGTTCAGCTAGCTCCCTGGCAAATACCTGCCGAAATCCCGCATACACATGCTCTCTATTATAAATGCTAGGTAAGCACCACAATTTAGATGAAACACTGGGCCCGGGGGCTACAGCAAACTGCATGGATTATCTAGTCCAACTGCAAATTCACTTTCAAAAATATACCTATAGCTGCCAGCCATACAGGAGCTTCTGTTCTCTCAACTGTATTTCCTCTAGTTTAAGTATTAACAGTTGGTTGCTTACCAAACTATACTTTTATAGGAGAAATGTCTTTGTTAATATCTCCATGGAATGGTGACTACAGTAATGAAAATCTTTACTCGTGAAAACATTATACCATAACTGGAAAAAAAATCAAATGACTATAGTTGCCAAATGATGTAAAAACAGCAGTAGCCACAACAACTGCTGCAATAATGCATTTGTATTACAAGAGAGACTCATTAGGTTTGTACCATAATGCATTAGGTGCTGTACAACCACAGGTTAAATGTAACCCCTGAAGCTAAAGGTATCTATATAAAAAGTAAAACTTGAAAATAAATAAACAGGGATAAGCTCTGAATAAGTGTATTGGGAAAGGAATGAGAAATGGCATAACAATATAAAAGGAAGTGTGCAGCTTACCACTTTCTGGTTTTGGACTTGTTCAGTTACGAAAAAAAATCATGAAAATAAGCTGGGAGAAAAAGTAGATTAAATAAAATCAAACATATTACTCGAATAATTTAGTATATTTATGGTAGTTTCTTTCTTTTAGCTTTTCAGACCACAAGATTTGTCAGCCCTGCTGATAAAGGAACACTTTCTTTCAAGAAAGAATAAGGAACTGAGTTTTATATCAATTAGAAGAAACAAATTGAGGTGAATTTCCATCAATTTTGTGTTGCCTACCATTGACGTTATGACATTGACAGCATTAACAATGGGAGGCAGCACTCAATATATTGAGATGTAATTAAAATGCACAGAAAGCTCTGGGCATATGTACAAAACACACTGAAAAAATCATGCAAGCTGGACAAATTTCAATACAACATTCTAAACAAGCTTATTCACACCACGATTCCTCCTATACAGGAGCCTTAGTCTTAATTTTCCACCACCAAAAGACTGGTTAAAGGGATTTTGTGAAATAAGCTGAAGGTTACACTACCAAGGCATTATCAAATTAAGAGGAAAATGCATTGCAGACTTGAAAGCACTGCCATTTAAACTGACCTGATTTAGATGATACACATATAAAACTCTGTCTTTTCATGCAGCATAGCCTCCTTTATTGTTACCAGCTGTAGAATTGCATCTCCCAATTATAAATGCTCTGTTTATTCCATTTCCCTGGGAGTAAAGAAGTTCTGTCTGGCGCACAGCTAGAATTATGGCCCTTATGTCACTTTTCCCTTAAACTGCTTATGTTCAGAGTGTGTTGGGTCAGGGAAGAAAAGTGATGGAAATAGGGAGGATTCTGGCTCTGCCTGTGTATGGGATGGCCACACTGCAGGCTGTTGTAATGTATACCTAGGTCTAGGGTGGGAGGACGATCAGAGCTGTGCTCAGAGCTTGGACAGTCTCCACTTCTGCTCCACTAAACTGAAGATGAACACAGGAAAAAGTCTGGCCCATTCTTTAAAGGACTGGTGTAAAAAGGGTCCACAGTGTACCTACTCTACACAATTCAGGTACATTGCAGGTATGGRTGTAGGTATACAGATATATGTGTGTGTGTATATGTGCCATTTTCTACTTAGGAAACTTTAAAACTCTGGATACACTATCTGCAGTCCAATTTTACTTCAGATGTGCATAACCAGTGAGACTACTTGTCTTGAGACAGTGTCCAGAAGAGGAAAGGAGAAGAAGAAATGCCAGTTTAGGAGAGTGAGAACTGAGTGCCAGGGGAAAGCAAGGGAATACTTTGCCTGCTGRTGCTGGTGAGCCCCTAGATCTCCCAAATGTTCATGCAACCACAGCCTGACAATTTGAGGCTGCTCTGTCTGCATGCAAACACCAATAAAGATGCGTATGCCAACCTTGCTCCCCTTCCCCTCATGGACTTACACCTTGGGRAATGTTTGGTGGAGCAAAAGTGTTGAAGACCAAGGCATGGAGCACCTGAGTAAGACTCTTCTCTGCCAGAAATAACAGACTCCCTCTTTTAAAAAGCAGGCAGCTGAGGGATATACCATGGCTCCAAGCACATCCTAAGGCATTGCAGCTGGCATTTAGCTTTTCTTCTAACTAATATTTCAGTACTATCCCATGATAGTACCTTGCTGCATTTTTGCCTCTGCTTTTGTCTCATACATCAGAGCCTTGTGCTAAACTTTGTCTATAATGATCAGAGGGCTGGAGCATCTGCCCTGTGAGGAATGGCTGTGAGAGCTGGGCCTGTTTAGCTTGTGGAAGAGAAGACTGAGGRGGGATCTTATCAATGTGTATAAGTACCTGAAAGGAGGGTGTCAAGGGGATGAGGACAAACTCTTTTCAGTTGTCCCATGTGACAGGACAAGAGGCAATGGGCAGAAGTTGAACCACAGGAAGTTCTGTCTGAACATGAGGGGGAATTTCTTCCATGTGAGAGTGACAGAGCACTGGACCAGGTTGCCCAGAGAGGTTGTGGAGTCTCCTTCTCTGGAGATATTCAAGGCCYGCCTGGATGCCACCCTGTCTACCATGCTCTAGGTGACCCTACTGAGCAGGGAGGTTGGACTAGATGATCTCCAGAGGTCCCTTCCAACCTTACTGATTCTGTGATTCTATGATTCTATAAGAATCCACTTTACAGTCTGTTAGGGTAATGTACCTGTGTCAGCCCAGGATAAAAGTATCTCTTTTAACACAGAGAAATGTCTTTTAATGATTTAAGTTAAAGCATTCAGAGTATATTCTTTATTTCTTTAAAACAAACAAATATCCTGATAACAGCTTAAATGACCCTTAAGTTAATGGTTAGCAAACTGATAAGATGCCAGATTTTGTTACAGATCTTAAATGAATGTGCTTAATTTGTGCCAAGACATCCTATCTATCATTCTCTCCTGAGCATTATCTGAGTTCATTACCTTATTTGGTTCTAGTTTATAAGAACCAATAGTTTTTAGTTCTAGTTTTTAGCTTGAAAATAAGGAGATGAAAAATGACTGTAACAATCTGGGTATCCATGCATTTACCAGCAGTGCAGATGATATAGTTAATACTAGCAACCTTTGGCTTATTGTGACCACATTTCAAAGTAAAAAGCTATGTACTGTAAAATGTACATATGTCTATTTTGAAGTGTGGTGCTGAGGGAACTGAGCAGGTCAGATGCAATTTGATGTCATATTACACCATATGTTTACTTGAAAAAAATCAGAGGTACAAATCACGTAATAAAATTACTCTAAGATATACAAGATCAGGATATTTCACCAGGAAGCTTCAAAATGCATTACTGATACACATTTAAAATGCTTTTTGAAGAAATTTGCTTTAAGTATTAGCTAATACAAAAATGTAACTACTTGCATAAGAAAGCACAGTCATTCTAAAATCCAGGAAGGGTCTAGCAAAGAGAAAAATCTATTTCCTTTTCTTCTTTTTTGTCTTTTCCTGTTAAATTGGAAGAACTAAAATGTATGACTCTAAAACAAATATCTATAATGGATATCGAACACAGTACATCATGTAGATAGCTGGAACAATAACTGCTTATTCCAGGTGAAAAGCTTGATCCTAGTTAAGGTGACATGAACTTAGTTGCCAATGGAACTTGAGGGATGTGGGAGCAGATCTTCAAAATATGTTTTCTTAAACTATTTTGGAAGAGTTGGTGATGTGTGAAGGAAGTGTTTTATTCTCTAGCCTCATAGGCGCCTACATGTAAGAGGACATGAAAAGTGGTGGGGTTGGAGAAGCTGAGAGGAATATGCTACTTCGTCTCACTCCATGGAAGTGAGTGCATGACCTGCACTGAGGGCACAGGAGAGAGAAATTCAGTTGCTATTCTCTGAGTGTCATGGTCCGCAGGTGGTTTTGTTTGTTCATGTTCTGTGCTTTCTTATGAACACATAATTTTTATTTCTGGGCTTCAGAATCAGACAGAATCAAAATCTTCCTGTACAGGACGAATCATTTCATGGCAGTTCTTGTACAACATAGACCACAAAATATTACTCAATTACCCCATAATTACCCTATATTTGATAACAGACATTGTCCATAAAAATATCCAGTTCTGATGTGAAGACATACATAGAGGGATAATATATTAATTTCCCTAATAGTTTGTTCCATTGCAGCTTAAAAACAACACAAAACAGAACAAGTGCTATTGGTCTAGTTTGAATTGTCTCATTTTTAATTCCCACCACAGGCCTTTATGTTTTTTATGGACTGAAGAATACTCTAGTACTTGTTATTTCCTCTCCAGGAACACACTCACACACTCATACACCATAATCAAAGCTAGGCATTTGATCATATTCGGCTGTGGAGTGGGGCTGGGTTTGAGGTCTGAAGCATTCTTGTATGACACCAATATTTTTCAGCTTGCTGCATTAAGAGGTCATATAGTTAAGTAGCTTAGTATTTGATATATACTCTCCAAATGCTGAAAATGAGCTGTATGGAGGACCAGATTGAACTTACAATCAATGCTGCAGGCATTGCAAGAAGTGGAGCTGATGAAGGAAATGAGAAGAGATTAGGAAAAAAATGCATTTCATAACCATAGTGTGGACCTCATTTTTCTAATGAGTTTTCCTTTCCACAGCCTACCCTCAGTCTCTTCCTAAGGAAAAAAAAAAACAGCGTTTGGTGACACAAGCAGACTGGCATCCCTTAAAGCTCTTTATCTAAGCACTGAACTGTTTGGCTTCTAATAGTAGGAGGCAGACGGGATTTGTGAGGTCCTATTATTACTTTTCTCACAAGAACAAAAAGACTCTAAACACTCCATGTTGTGCAGGGTTTTTGTCATCATTTGAAATGTAACTAAGGTATAAAAAAACCTTATGTATGCTGTGGACAGAACTTTAAACACATTTTTAAATGCAGCASTTGACTTGCCTTTTTTGTTATTGTTGTGGCTAATCAGAATGGAAGAAGAGCAACAGCGATGAAACTGCACTCTGCATACACTTTGATGGGTAACCTATTGAAGGAACACTTTTCTGCCAAAAGAGACTTACTTAACTGATTTTTAATCATAAATTTTAATCATAAAATCAAATTTTACTTGACAAGGATTTCATGATGTTTAAAATCTTCCTCAGAGAGACATGAAACAGTTGGGCTGTAAACTGCCACCACCACCTTTTATTAGAGGGTATAATTGCAGCTACTCACATCTCTTGTGTCAAGTCAAACCTAAGCAACTCCTACCTCACGATCTCTGGGCCACCACAGATAAGCAGAGGCCTCCCCAGCCCAGCTTTCCTGTGCCATCTAATACAGGCTAAAGGAGCAGTGAAACTGTCTGCCTTGGTGCTTGGCAATGCTAGGCGTTTTCTGGCCACACAAAACTTGCCTTCATGGGATACAGATTTTGAAGAAGACTTTTCAAGGAGAATCTCCACTCAACTTGTGCTTAGTTTTTAATCCTTTTCTTTGCATAAGCTGATGTATAGCAATCACAAAGCTAGAAAGGGAGAAGGCTGAAGGTGGCATAAAGCTTCTTCCATCTGTGCAACACATGCACATTTTAATATATTTATATATTAGCATATATAAATGTATGTATATCTATTATATGGGTTAATTTGAGGGTCTGTCCTTAAATTCTTAGACTAATTTTAGGCATATTTGTTATTGTAATGGACAGGAATAAATAGAGAAAATCATTTTTCAAGCTTGCTGTTTCAGACTGGTTGCAGTATTTAGTATCTAATCCTCAGAGAATTTCCTGTACCATATAAGGCCAGCTACTTTACATGCACTTGGGCTGCTTGTGCACCCTTGTGCACAGGGTCCACATTTTCTAAAGTCAGTTTGTTTCCAGCACTGATTGCTAGCATACAGACCACGATTTCAGTCTGTAGACTTTGGTCTATGCCTAGGCATAGCTGTATCAATTAAGAATATTAAAGAACTGATATCTCTGACATATGGTCCCATTTTTTTCACCAGGATTTTCCTGAAAGATACACTGTGAGTGTGCTTTCACTAGRATGTATTGGACCTGTTAGCTGTCAGGATGACTTGCATCCGGACATCTATCTGAATCATCCTTGTCATTGATTATTCTGATACAAAGTATGTTCATATATATGCTCAGTAATCCAGGATTTTCAGATACCTAGAAGTACTCTGACCTGGCTGCTAGACAACTGGAAACCATGGACATCTGACCAGACTTCAAACTCAACCTGGCTAAACTATCCAGGGAAAAAACTGAAGCCTTGTCAAGGAAACCTGAATGTAAAACACCTACCTTGATATAGCTTTACCAAAAGAAACCRAAGAGAAAGACAAATATATGTTAACAAACATTCAGAAGAACAAGTTTTACCTGCATGTGAAAAATATTCCTCCTATGAGAATAGGTTATTTTACTGAAGAAACTGGCTTAACTGTACTGGGACTCCCCTGAGGTGGCTGGCTGATGCCAGCAAATCCACCTGATAGCAGTCACTTAAGGAATTCCTGGATGTTTTCCAGAGTCATTTGGGCTTCTGGGACTTTCAATCTGAAATCTTGTTTCCAGACATCTAACCCCTGGATACTGTACAACCCTGAAAATGTTTATTTTGAACCAAAGGACTCTCTTTACTGAGGCTACTAGAGTACTTCTGTACAACAGCAGTAATCAACATTTCTCTCAAAGTGAAATCAAACACTAGCCAATTAGTCTAGTGCAAGGAAGTGTTTGTGTGTGAATTTTAACTAATGCAGAATTGAGAGTTGTTCCCATTCCCAGGTTAAGCATTGATGGTGAAATTAGCAAATGTGATTCCCTTTTTTCCCTCAAGGCATGAAGCTGGAAAAAAAAAGCAAGAAGAGAAGGAAGCAGCTTCTGCATTTTTCTTCTAATCAGCCATGCGTATTAGTGTATAAGGCAAGACAGGAAGGTAATATGAGAATCAGGCAAGCAGCCAGATGACATTGTGTAAGGCATCTTTGTATAACTGCCAGCTAGTGTCTTATAATATTGAACACTGAAGTTTCTATTTAGCAGTGTTGATTGAATGGTGGAAAAAAAAAATCTAGGCAAGGATAATTTCTGTAATCAGCACTGCACGATTGCTATTGTCTATGCTTGGTATACTTAATGGAGAAGCTAATTACCATGTGTTCATTTTTTATTACGTTTGCTATATTGCATGGAGAAGTAATATGATTTTTTTCCCTCCATGGGTTTACAGAAAACAAACAATACAAACAAAACATGGTGGAACCCCCCTCCCTCCACCCCTAGCCCTAATTAATTCCCATTAGGGCCACTGTTTTTATTTCCAAGAGGAAGTCAGAAGGCGAGTCTAGCATGCCTGATGAGCTCACTAACCTAGCCCAGTGTGTGCTTGGACTGGGTTGTTGATGCGTTTGAATGTGACAGGAAGGAAACTGCATAAATCCAATGCACAGTCGTTTCATTTAACTTCTCTGAGACACATTCATTTTACCTAGCACTTCCCATGCAGCTTTAGAAAAACAAAAGGGTAAAGTACCCCTGAAAAGTGGTGGATTGATAACTTCTTTCTGCAGGGTTAGAGAGGAGCAATACTGCGGAAGCATATCCCCAGCATGGCATGACAGTGCCCGAAAAATTTTCAGCCAAATCCTACAGTAACTAGGTGTGAAAGCTTAGGTCACTTTCTATTCCTTAGGTCATTCTCTGCACCTATTTAGTGTTTTTACAGTATTATTATGGGACATCTGCCTCTGAGCCATCACCTGCACAGGCGAAGGTCCTGAAGGACAGTGACTATGGCAATGCCTGCTTTCAGCAGGGGGCTAATGGGGATAGTCCTCTTTTGGATCCAAAACCTCTTCCTTCAGGAGTGAACCTGCATGTCTACATCTTCAGAAAGTATCCTGGCCTCCAGTCTTAGACATGAACCAAATGATTCTGATTTTTCCTTCATAAAGCTGTTCTAGTTTGTGTAATATATTTGAATAGCTGTTGGGGAAGGGACTAGAACTTTGCCCTGAAGGTTAGTCTTCTAATTATTTGTCCACTGACTCATTCTCACCATGTCCTCTCTGATGAATATTTAATTATTCCATGAAAAGTGAGCACTGCAGGGTGCAAGGCCTTGTGTGAATCAGGTCCTTTGAAGTGTATATCTCACCTGAAGTCAATGAATGGTTTTCAATGAGATCTATGTCACCAAAAGCTTGATTTCTAAGCATGTTTGGATACTATAAGATGCAGACAGTGATACCTAGTAGGATCTTTTTCAATTGCCTTTGAGTTCCTAACTCCCATTGAAAGCAGCTCAGTCTGACTCTGTTTAAACCTGAGAAATATCTAATTTGGGTTAATTATGCTTGGAGAATTAACACAGACATTAATATAGCCACTACTGAACTAGTACAACACTGTTAAGTCCTGAATTGTTGAGTGGCCCCTGGGAGAGGCTAGGATCCTGTTCAGCTACCATTACTTTTCCAGGAAAGATCAAGTTCCACATTCACATTGCATGCACAGGGTACAGTATCCCCAGGGACCTGATTAGCAATTGTCATTTGCTGATTGGAACAACATTAAGACCAAGGCACAGCTAAAAAAATATCAGAAAAACTGAACTTAGTGCTGATTTTAACAAGCAGATTCACAAATTCTGGTCCTCCCACACTGAAATAAATAAGATGTTACAGTATTTATAGACTGAATTTCAAAAAGCAGAAGTAGCTAATGCATTCTCTTTATTAAGCACACTCCCTAGTGCCTGCAAATTACTGTATATTTCAAGTCTTATTTAATTTTTAATACTGCAATCTGTTACACAATCAGATATATTTTAAAGGAAACTTATTATTGTGTCTTGCAGTCTAGCTGGTTTCCTTCTAAGAGTTCAGCAAGCTATTGCATGTGGTTTTTCTGGGCAGGAACTTATTTTCTTTTCTACCATTGATGCTGAAATTAGAATGTCCTGCTTAATGCATGTGGTATATTAAGTAAAATGAGGCAGTGTCTGACAAGGTAACAGGTATACAGGCAGATTAGGTCTCTACCACACAATTAGGCAGTGAAGACTTTCTGTTTTTGTAACGAAAATTTTGATGTGAAAATTGGCTGTCCTCCAGTATGCTCCTCTACTGCTTCCACACACTTAGGTGAGGCAAATAGGAAAGATCACATGAAGATAAAGCATTTCAGTACTTGTGAGACATAAGCAGAAGGTCACTGAAGAGTTTGATTGCTCATAGTTTCATACATCTTGTTAAAAATCCAAAACAGAGATATGTAAAGTTTGGCTCAGGATCTTACATTTTTGGTCTGCCCTCTTTTGCTATGGGACTTGGGATTTTTTGAGGAACAGATTTCAAGGTAATTTACATTGGAAGTACAATTTCACTTACATTCATAAGTTTGCTCATAAAACAAGAAGATAAATACTTGACACTTACACCAGAGTCCTGTTTCTGAATCAGTGTGATGCAGAGCAAGGAGTAATCTTACCAAGCCTCAATCTCTCCACTGAGAAGAGAGGATGAATATGAATTGGGAACTTCAAAAGGAGGAGGTAAATCTTAATGACTACAGACCACCTTCCCTGAGGTGGAGGGTATAGTAAGGAACCATACTATCCTGTTCTTCCTTAAACTTCCATTGGCCTTTTTATTTCTTTTAAGGAAGCATGAATCTTTTACTTGAGCTCTCACAGACGTATCGTTTGTAAGCTACATACAGACCTTATTCTTTATGCCCTCAGCCTGCAGATTCTAGTAGGGACTATCTCCCGAATAAATAATTAATTAAATGATTAAATACTATTAATTTTCTGTTTTTCTCTAATCTTGCAGCTGGTTAAATTATATTGTTATAAAGAATCTGAGAAAGAACTTTTTCTTTTGAGACAGAACAGGAACTTTACAATAAATAATATATTAAAATAAAATAAATAAATAAAGTAAATAAATAAATAAAATAAATAAAATAATATCTAAATCTGCTCTGATCTTCTCTGCTTTGCTGGGATGGGGCAGCCTATACTCTTTCCTAGATCTGACTACATAGATTTCTTTACTATAAATGCAGCTTCCTTTACTATAAATGCAGTACTCTTACAGCTTCAGCTATGACTATACGCACATCCAACTCTCCAGTGATCTGTAGGTTACTTCAAGTAGTGTTTTTAAGAATATCTTCTGTGCTTGAATGCTTACTTGTAGTAATTTTTAGAGATGGGAGCAGTTACCAGTATCTGAAATTTTAATGATATTTGTTCAGCTATAAACAAGAGTACCTGGAGGATTCATTGTGGCAGAAGTGGGCAAGAATCTAGAAAAAGCATTGTGCTAATTGTGAAGATCTCAGTTTTGAGTCTCCATTCAATTCATTAGATTAGCAATTGGTTGCAGCATTATCACTAAATTAATGAATAATAAAATTACTTTGATTCAGATCACCTAGACCCCTCATCAACTCCAGTAACTGTTCACAGGTAGGTCCTTAGCTCATGGAACAACGGAGACAATTCAGAATTTTAAAACCGTTTTCTCTGCGAGCTAAACTTAATGCAGCACTTACCATGAGAAGCTGCTCTGACACATGGTCATTTATTAAAGTGTGGTAACATTTTGGTTTGGAGATCATTCTTCAGCAGCATATCTGGCCTGGTAAAGCCCAGCACATATATACTGAGGAGAAAGGCTTCTCCTTTGTTACCCACAGACAGGAAAGCTTGGCTCTAGAAAGGTATTAAAGGACTTACAGGCTCTAATACTTACCTCCCTTCCCCCTTCTTCAATAAGAAAAATGCCTCCCTCCAATTACATGATCTGGTCATTTGAAATCTCTTATAGCCCATACTACATTAGATTTCTTTCTCTCCAAGATCTTTCTCATGCTGCAAGACATGTTTTTAATCAGATTCCAAACTAAATACAGTTTATGACAGAGTCGGTACCTTGGAAAGGATTAGTTCTGGTCTGCCACTTGTGTTTCTATTAAATTGTATTCAGCCATCACATATCCAAGAATGCTGTATCTCATGGATACATTTTAAGGCAGTAAATTAAAGTTGTACACGCTAGTGAAAATTGTCAAACCCAGTGCATTTCTAAGCACTCCATTCTAATCGTCCTACCTCTGTACTGCATACAAGRCATTAATGCATTGCTTAAATTTGAGACTCAGACACTCAAAAAACTCCTATTACGAATAATTTCCAGGCCTTGCAAGATAGGGTAAATAAAGCACTAAAAATAAATAATTCAGGACAAATTTTATTCATTATGCCATGTTTTCAATGGGCAACAGTTTTGTGTAATTTCTTCTACAGTGCCATTCAGAGCAGAATTTCTTACTGCATCACACAAAACATTTGATTCACGTATTTGTACCCTATTAACAAGGTAAGTTTAAATCAGTTTAACTATCTCTCTTTGTTTTTAATACCTGAAAAAAGGTAGGAAAAACACCCTACCATATGCCAGCAATTACTTAAGCCCCTCTTAAGAAAGGAATACAAAATTTCTTTGCTATTTAATSAAACTTATTTCTTAATCTTATTTGTACTGTTTACAAGGAACTTGGAAAAACAGGCTAGCTGCAGTGCGAAATAATGAGCTTCTCTGAAACTGCAACTTTCTGGCTAGTCTGACCTCCTTTTCACAAGAAATTTACCTTGTAGAGACCTTATATACCCTTCCTTGGGTAGGGAAATTGCATGTGTTTTAAAACAGGCTGGCTGGTACAGTTTTAATTTTGATAAGTTAATATGAATACTGATCATTGTGAATGATAAATTATTCAGCTGTGGAATATAACTTAACCCATCTTTTCCAGACAGGATTCTAAGTATCTCAAATTGTTCTCCCAAAATGCTACTCATTTTGTTCCACCTACTTGTGGCTTCACTCCTGGCTTCCTCAAATATTGCTGTCAGCCAGGTAACTCAGTGGCAGCAAATGCCACTTGAAGTTTTTTCAGACACAGAGAAGTTAACCATGAATGAGTCTTTGGCCAACAGATAATGGCAGATCTCATTAAATCTAATGGGTTTTCTATGCCTATTTCTTAATAGCTAAGTGGAAAAAATAGTTCTCTGAACCTCTAAAAAGACACAGCCAGAAATATTTAGGGTAAATAGCAATTTAAGAGACATAGGTTAGGAGGGTTTATCAGAACCAGAGYAGTATGAGGTGCAGAAGGCTGTTTGACAAAGAAAGTCAGAAAAAACAGAATCAAATTACTAAACAGCAGGAACTGATGATAGATGTAGCCTTGGGAAGCTAGCAAACAAAGTTTCTTTTGGGCCTAGTAGTGGATGCTGGAACCTGGATTTCTGCCCAGTATTGCATCTCTTGCTGTTTATTTCCAATATGCTCTGAGAAACGGGACTTTGCAAGAGCCTGGGTATTAATTAAATAGATAGACCAAAAAGAAGCAATAATAGCAGAAGAGATGGGGCTTTGTCTTAATGACACAAAGGACAGGATGAAAAGGATAACATATTGCTTTGTGGCCAATGCCACAGTAATGAGTTTGCTGCAGAATAAAAGGAAAATGTGATTCTATAACTTCTACTCAACAAAAAGCCCTTGAAAGACAATTCCATCCTCATTACAGTTCCAACAAACAGAAACTTTCACTCCCTGTTCAAATACAGACAATCAAGCATTTCAAAGGGCTTGTCTGTAGCAGGCAGAATGAAGTCTAACTAGATCCTTGGGTCACATTTAGGTAGCAATTTATTTAATTCCGCTAAAAGTTCATGCATGGCCTTACATCAGATTGGGTAGATACGGAAGTATCTGTATCTTCTTTTGCACTCATTCTCTCTGGAGCTCATCTGGAGGAAGAATCCTAACTACCTTTCTCTCCTTTTAGGCTGTGATGGAAACAGGCAACAGATGATGCTCTTTCATACCCCTTTCCAAGATTTTTTTCTTGTGTGCAGGCATTCTTCATCTTTGAGGAAATATTAGGTTGTTGTTTTTTTTGATAAGGGTAACACAAGGAGAACAGCCTCAGGATAATTTGTTCTGTCTTAATCTCTTTAACTCAATTCAGTACTTTGTGCAGAATTGCTCCCTTGATAATTTGACCGAAAATACATCTGTGCCATTTAACAGCCTCTCTTTGCGAACTAGTAGTTACAGTGTAAATAAACTCAGCTACCTTAAGAAAAATCCTGCTATTCTACATCACAGTTTTCCCTTCTAATGGGGAAGAGAGATGGATAGGTAATGCTTTGCATACTAACCTTCTCCTCAGGGCATTAGAAGAGGGCTGGCGAATTACCACTAGCTTTCAAATATCACATTTCTGACTGCCCCGCATTGCTACTAAATGAATGTTCACCTTATCTGTGCCAATAGGCATGGCCCTGAAAGCTACCAGTATTAGCTGGAAAAGCCACATGCTCATCACGGGATGAGATGTGCTACTCTTGATGACAAAGTTCATTAGTCTCACTTTTTGGTGAACAGGAAAAATGGTAACAGACAGACAGAGTTTTTCCTGAAATCTTACAACACAGCATTTCTCCCAGGACATTTTGAAATCTACTGTAATTTACACAAAGATTGTGCCTGTACTGAAGAACAAATTGGTGTTTCCCGATAGATGTGAAAATAGGTCTTCTGGGTGCAACTTAAGATTTGGTTTCATTCCAGGACTAAACTGAAAGACATTTCTTAAGACAGTGATGGGGAATGCAATAGGGAAAAACATCATTTACACAGTAGACATTGTAATTATGAGACTGTTATTAGAAGATTGTTATTCAAAGGATAGGGGAGACATCTATACTCTTGCATTTGTTCTGAAAAATTTTGCCTGGAATAATGTATCCGTTGTAAAAAAGATGTTGATAAACTGAAGAAAGCTCAGAGAAGAGCTACAAAATCATCAGAAGTTTAATCAGCATAGCCTATGAATACGTTCAAAGAATTTGATTTATTCAGATTGAAAAAAAATAGGACAAAGGTGGGTCATGATAACAGTCTTCTAATAAGCAAAAAATTGTTATGAAGAGAGAACAATTGCTTGCTATGCCTGTTGAGTAATTTGGCAACAAAGAAGATTTAAGTTGGACATGAGGAATAAAACTGAGCTAGCTGACTCTTAAGTGCTGGGACAGGCTGCTATGAAAATACTYTTCAATGGTCATATTTAAAAGCAGGCTGTGCACACTTTGTTTAGTCTACTCAAAGTGTAAACTTAATACTGTTTCTGAGGAGGGAGTAGGTGGCCACTTGAGGTCTCTTCTTGCTGGCAGGTATATGAGTCATAGTGGCAGCTAGAGAAGAGAATTAATGAGCGCCTGCCAAAATTACCTCCAGGAAGTGCTTTTCTTACCAATCATCAAGAAATATAGTTGCTGCTTTGTTGCACCGGTGTGATGTTTTCTTTCTGTCATTTACCCAATTGCTCACAGGAAAGTGGGTTCTATATGGACAGTTTTGCAGAAGTCCCAAATACAATCTTGTTTTAATTCCCATAAATACCTATAACTTGTTTTATTCCAGCCCTTGAACTATCTGAGAAATGTCTCTCACGAGGATTATGCCTGGTGGTTGTCAGCAGAAGAAGCACAAGATGAACAGGAGTAATGAATGTTCAACAGAAAAAAATGGCCAATTAATATTTATGACAACCAATTTAGCAGGAGGCAGCATCCTAGGCCATGCTCTGCCAGGCTAGTGTCTTGAATTCATAGGTAGAGGCTTTTGCTGAGACCTGTAGTATAGTAAGAAATACGGATTTACATCGAGACTAGATCCTTGCATTTGGATAACTTTGATCAACAAAACATTAAGTCATAGCTAATTACAAAAATACAAGTTTATAAGCAGATTGTTTCTTACCAACAGCTCCCACAGTGAGTGCCTGCAGAAGTCTATAAAGAAAATAGCATATTGCACTCTTGCTAAGCTGCTACACCTTCTGTATGCACCTCTGCACACCCATACACATTTCTATAACCTCAGCTGGTTATATATGGAGTGTTAGGCAAGAAGATAAAAGGTTTTATTTAGCTAGCCATTATGGTTTGTAGAAATTCTTCACATGGGCTGTAAATACTTTCAGGCTTACAAGCCCTTATTCTGATCCTAGGCTTTTTGTTTCAGATATGACACTGAAATTCCGAAGTATGTTTAGGCATATTAAGTTGGTCACCATTTTGCAAGGTTGTCAAGGTAGCACTTTAAAGGCATTATTTTTTCTCTCCTGGATAGTGTTTTTCTTTATCTAAAGGCTATTCAGACTGATAATATATGCTTGATCTTTGGTTTGGGAAGGGAGAAAATAGGCCCAATATCTCCGTCTTTATTTGGCTCCCCCCTAGCATTTCCTTTCTGTATAAATCACTCACAGTTCTAATGCTGCCCTAAATGGTGAGAAAAGACAGGCTGGAGAAATCAGCGGGTGATCAAGGAAGCATTTAAAGGTGATGGGCTGCTGCTTCAAAAAGCACTTGCATAAACAAATCTGCAGCACAGAGCAGAAGGGAAACCAGGCTAGAAATCCTGCTGCCTGCCTGCAGTCCCCAGCCCCAAGGTACTGTTACTGCTAAGTGAGACCAGGAGGGAGCAAGTGTATGTTTTTGCTTTCTCTCTTTCCTTTGGTCATGCAATGGGAAACCAATGAGTCCATTCCATAGGAAGCTGGTGAATACAGACAGAAAGAGGCATTCCTGTTTTYCTAAGAGATCCCAAATATTTAAAGGGCATAGCTAATCTTTAATAGCCCCTCTAGATCACCTCACACCCTTCCTCCATGTCAGATCAGTTGTGACTGCTTTGTTTTTCCTCCTATAAAGTCAATGCTCAGTTTCTGGCATGCAAAGCACTTTGCAGAAAGACTGTTTCAGCAAAACTTTTCACATTCCTTGCAAAGCTGGGTGATTCAGACAGCTGAGCAATACACTGAGATCTCTGGCTACATGAGGGCATCAACACTTTTCAGCAGACAGGGCAAGAGCTGCTACACGTGGAGAGAAAAACTCCAAAGAAGTTGCAAAGGTTTAAGCAGTAAGATAYGAGCAAGGACACTTTAAGTATATATGACAACAAAGCTAACTGAAGGGAGGTGATTGATAATGAACTCAATGTGCAGGTGGAAGAGCAATAGGAAGTAAGAGGTGCAAAGGAGTGAAGGAGAAAAATTAGGATGGCTATATAAGCTGGCAACATGCTAGAAGAAGATAGATACAATATAGACAGCAGGAATGATCTAAGTAGCAACATGAAATGGAAGAATTTCAGAAATTCTGGACTGGAAGAGAGCAAATAAGACTTGGAGGGCACGAAATTAATTAAACAAGTAAGGGAGTTGCTGTAAGCATACCATCAATTAGAGCTGCCATACCCAGTACAATCAGAGAGCAGGATTTCAGTTCATTCATTGACTTCCTAAAACATTTTCTCTAGCCTGTACATGATGCTGTATTTATAGAAGAGAAAGAACAGCTTGGGTTTTTTTTTTTTTTTCCTTTCTTTTTTTTTTTCCTGAGCTTTGAAGTAAGCAAAAAATCACTTTGGTTAGTTTCTATCCCATGACTCCCTCTTGATAGCTTTTAAGATACCATAAAGTACTGAGGTTTAATGATCTGCTGTTGCTCCCACTGAAGTCATTGCTGGAATTCCCATTGACTTCAGATACTAAATAAGGTAACGAGAGTGAAAAATAAACTACAAGATATTTGAAAGAAAAGGCATGACCAATGGAGATTTTCATTTCAATTCCAGTAGAACAAGGTTTAAAATAAAAACAGAAGCCAGGTTTTGTGTCTCCTATATGGCTGCCTTGACACTCAGACTCCTGGTCAGTCTGGATATTACCTTGTGACTTATTTGCTCTTTGCCAGCCAAACAAGAACAGGTTTCTTGATTTTGATCCAGGAGAGAATGGGACATTTTTGCAATCACAGAAAATTTTCCAGGATCAGCAAATCACCACCATCAACTCACATTTTAGGTATTAGTTCGCCATTGCACATGTTACTGCTAGATATGAGCACACCGTTCTGTGTTAGAACACACTTTGTCTGTGGCCTCTGATCAAAATAACGTTTTGTTCCTCAGCATTTTTCACAAGAGCTCATAAGTTTCCTTCCCTGCTGTCTTTGTGCCATGACCCTCACAAAAGCAATTGTAATGAAAGTGAGGTATGTTAAAACAGAGAAAATAGAATCCAAAACCGGAAGTTCTCTACTAGCTCTAGATTTCTACTTTTAAAAATAGGTAAGGCATCTCATCACAAGTATAGAAGAAATAGATCTTATATGAAAATCTAATTTGTTTAACTGTTTTTCAGTCTATGTTAAAGCCTTTTGATCAGTAATTTCTCTTTGGGTCAGATGTCTTGTGAAAGGGTTTTCATGGCAGCTTGTGTGGCCTGCTTGCAGAACTGTGATAAAAGACAGCTATCCCCGCTTTATGGAGACATTTTCTCTAATTATCCCCACAAAGACAACAAGTTTGGGGCTCATATGGGTCATCACATATGGGCATTTCAAGATACAAGTATGCTTCAATAATGATTAATAAATACCTTTCAAATGCTTACAGAATTAAATTAGATTCTGCACCTCATAAACTAGTCTGCTTATTTGAGCTACTCAGGGATGCCAATCTGACTAGGACAATACATATTCTTCAATTAAAAAAATCATCTTTCTACTATGAGCTATGAATTAAGGAAGAGGTACTCCTGTCACGGAAGACTAATGTATTAAGAAAAGAAAATGCTTGAAAACACACAAGATATGGTAATAAGCAAGGGAAGGAACAAGTGCACTTGATAGACTTTTAAAACACGTACAAGGTACCTTAAAAAGTCAGTGATGAATAGGCTGAATAAATAGTTACACTCAGGATGAATTCACGCCATTGTCTGATTAAAGCATCTGTTGGTCACAGTGGCCCTGTTAATGCAAACGCTGTCATTTCTTTCCATATTACCTTTTCAAGTAACAGATATTACTCTTAATAGAAATATCACTGAAATGTGAAGCCTCTGGTAAGTGGAGATTTCACAGTGTTATGATGCTAAAGTAATGTCTGCACCATTTAAAAATGCTTCAATTTAAAAAAATAATGACTATTGATAGACACTGGAAAGCAACCTAAATGCTGTGCTACTCAAGCAATGTCTATTTTTCTTAATTGGCTTCAAGACTGATTCAAATCCCTAAAATTCAATGGGAGTCCTTCCATTCACTTCATTGGATGGTACTGCAGGTCCTCAATGCTCCAGCGATATGTGCCTAAGAAATATATTAGATTAGTGATAAAAGTTGTCATGTATCCAAAGGGTCATTTGCTTCTCTCTCATGTAAAGAGAGTGATTTTATGAACATGAATAGGCTGGCCTTGTGAATATTAAAAATGACCATCATACGCTCCATAATTTATCACTCAAATTGCAGCTTCAGCTGAATTGGGTATGCTCATGTATCCTGGAAGCCTGTGTGATTAACTACACAGTAAGTTAACTAAGAGCCTGGCTTCTGATTTCCTCACATCTAGAGTGATCATACATTTATTAGATTTATTATGTATTTCTATAATATTTGTAATGTCATAGCACCTAGGAGTCTGAAGTTACATACCTCAGACTTCTTAATAGTTCATAGGCATGGACTAAAAAAATTGGTCCCCTCYGCCACTGATCTTATGGTCTAAGAAGAAGACATGAGAGAATGGTTGGATATAGCGGATTCAGGGGTGTATTACCCGTTGTTACAACAGGCAGTAGCCTCACTGCTTCAACAGTGTACCCATTTGTCAAATTGCTGGTTTATTTTAATGCTGTTGACACCTTGGCAAATGCARTTTTCAAGGAGGGATTGAAGGAGAACAATGAAGTAGCTTTAGGGAGGCTTGCGGTGGGGAACACCCCCATGCCTGAGAGACAGGCACAAGAATGACAGCATTGGTTTGAAAACTTAACAAGTAGGTGATTGCAGGCTGGCAGCTTGGGCTGATCAGAGTGGGGAGCAAGCTTTTCAGCACTGAATGAATGATGATAGGTTTAATTGTTTGTAAAACATTTGAGATCCTCAGGTGAATGACTCTATATTAATACAAAGAATCCTGAAAAGGCAAATGCTGAATATAATGACGATAATGGTGCTTCAAAGGAGGCAGGAGGCAGTACATGAACCGCAGCTTTCACTGATGCAAGTCTGGTTTGTTCCACCCCCCACAACCTATTTCCTTTCCTGTCCTACTTCTTGTTGTTTTAAAAATTGAAACTAAATGGATATAATATGGTGAATATATTATTTTTATAAGAACTTTGMCTTTGTCCTTAATGGTAATGACATCATTCATTGCAGTGTTTAATTTGAAACTATTGTTTTTTTCCTGATTTTTATTTCATCATCAAAATGTGAGAGTATGAAGYAAAAATTATAATTTATCTTGAATTTGAGCATTTGATTTTAAGAAGAGTTTTTATTTGTGACCACTGGAAAAAAGGTCAGTTTAGAAGACCCAGTACAATGCCTATTTATCCTACACCATGTGTATGAAAAGCTCTRATGTATATGTTTCAGAATCTCCAGTCCAATACTGGCAAATTTTGACCTCTTTAATCCTCAGGAAACCACAACTGACATAACTCTACACCAGCCTTGTACTCCCAGGAGCAAATTGTTCCAGATGACTCTTCCATCCCAGTAAACTTCGCACTGTACCTTCTCTGTACCTTAGGATAATCCTATAACAAATTGCTCTGAGCTTTATGAGGAAGGCCTTRTTCATAGGTATTCACTCTATAAACAGTCCATTAACTCCAAGGCAAGGGTCTAACATAGAGGGATGTAGTCATTATTATAACTGAAGCTGCTTTTCATGTCATAATTCAGGTGCCTGTTATGTAAGCAGACACGGACARAATGTATAGATGTATTTGGGGAGATCTTGGCCCTTTCTAAGTGACTGGGAATCTTGCTGAAGATTTGAGTAGAAATATGGTTTCTCTCATTATTCCTGAAGACAGGTATAYTGATCACCAAGAGTCATATTGGAGACTGTTTGCCATCCTGCTAGAGTCTCTGGAAAAGCAGAGTTACTAGATAGTCCCTCCATTATCAACAATATCACACTTCTGGTGTAACTTCAAAGGTATGCAGCTGTAATTTCCTTCTCCTGATAAGAGCATGGGTCCAAGGATAAAAGCAATTCATGTTTAATGAGGTTTAGCTATGAGACTGATGCACTTGGCCACATTTCAGGTATCAAGCTTTGAGCTGTATATAGGGGGTTTAGTCCTGAGAGAGACAATATATACTTTTAATTCTCTAATGATTTAATGAAAGTTGTGGGTGCTTGACTTCTTATAGGACCTCATATTGAAGCTGTCTGCTGGAAAGGACTAGATTGACAGAGATGAGAGAAGTAAGTAGCTTGTGTAGTCCATTACATACGCAAACTTGTTATTTTGGCTGACAATAAGAGACAGTGGGAAGAAAATAATTAGACTAGCCCTGCTGAGTGTTCTCATCAAAGTGAAAAAAATTTCAAGCCTAGAAATATGTTTTTTTTAAAAGTTGTGACATTCAGATTAACAGAAAGAGAGGCAATGAAGAAAGCAGAGAGATTTGTGTCAGACTGCAAGTCCTCATTATCAAGCTTATACCTTGAGGTGGAAAAAATATCCCCACAACTTGATTCTTCACAGTAAACTCTGATTGCTAATTATTTGCTAAATTTCCTGCTGCTGTTCCCTGACTGAAGTCAGACTTGATGAAAGCTTCTGATGCTTGTCTTGTCAGCAGGAGAATAGATAAAAAATGGGCCAGCTTAGTTCAGAAAGGAGCATCACTGCTCATCACTAATATTTCCACTGATCGTGCCTTGACACTTGCCTGGTACCAGCTCTCAGCTTCCCATCCACCTTACTTTTTCATGGTCATTTGAAGTATTGATGTTTAGGTTCTTTAAAAATGTTTAGCACTAAAAAGCGCCATATAAAACAAAAACTAATATCATGTTACCCATCTTCTACAGTCTCAAGAAGAAAGGAAAATTTGCATAGTAGAAAATATTGTGACAAGTATTCAAACAATGACTTTTACATGCCTATCACCACTCCTCTCATGAGCCAAACTAAAAGTAGTAAATTATCCATTACAATGTTATTTCATTTTTGGTATTCACATGTGTCCCAGCACAATGCCATCTATAAGATTTATATTCCCAATATTTCTGTAAAAGTATTATATACCCTTACAGAGTAAGGCTTGTGGTATCAAGAGTCAGTTTTTCAGTGACATTGAGTGATAAGTGCAAATTATATAGGAACAAAATTRTAGACGAAGAAGAGAGACAGGAATCTAGGTTTTCTGTGTCATGGGGAGGACTCCTGAGACTTTAAGTACAGTCATAATCACACCTGATCTCCTCCTCTCTCTTAGTGAGTATTGTTCCAGGTAATGTAGAAGGATTTTAATGGGAGGAAATTAGGAGAAACTTCTTGTCGCCTTCTTCTCATCCTACCTCAACCACTATAATTAGGCTATAGTCTTATGGTTATCCCTTTTTCTTGGGAAAGAAAAAAAAATGAATCAATATCTCATAAACATTTTCACTGCTGATGAAAGGAGGATATATCTTGCTGATCCAGTCACTTTTTAAGAGGAAAAGACTGATGTCCATCCACCGTTGCTCTAAAGATTTAGTGCTACAGTGATTAGCATTACAGCAACTGTGACTCCTAGAGCTCTAGTGCTTTTGTTGTTCAAACTTATATCTGGCAGAGCTGATAACTGAACTGAGACAGTGTCTCACTGAAGCACATAACACAAGATCAAWTTTCTCTCCAAATTCAAAACTATTGCATAATTCTCCAAATTCAAAATTATTACATAATTTATCTCAGTATTACAGTCGAGATTCTGCTCTCCAGCACTAACATTGAAGTTACCACCGAGAAAAAAAGGGGAAAATAACAAAACCTTAGAGTGTTTGATCCTTTCTCCTTCTTTTCTGAGTGCCTCACTTTTGGGACCAAGCAAGTTATCCAGCAACCCAAGCAGTGAATATGTGATGCTATGCAGCACCCATTCTAGACGGAAGTGTTGCAAAGAGTAATGCAGTGGCTTGCAACCTAGGTCTGAATCTAGCTCATCATTTTTTAACATGAAGAATATTGTATTTTTATTGTATTTGGGAAATAGACACATATTTAGCTATACTGTCTTCCAGATACTTCATCCAACAGCCTTCTATCTAAGTCTGCCTGCTGGGCTAAGCACTTGGTCTTCCTCTATCGTTGTCTTCTTGATCTTAGAAGAGTAAAGGATGGGYCATCACTATATTTGTTTCAATAGTCTCTCACATGCATATGCAAACTCATGGTATGTGCAAGCAACGACACACACATACACATTAGAAAAAAACCTGGAACACAGCCAATAAGGAATCAGTAATCATGATCATTGCAAACAAATTGTTCTAAGGAGAAATTTATACTAATTTAAATATTCAATCTGACATGCTCTTTTGTGCAGCTCTAGTATCTCACAACAAGTAAGAAACAACAGATCAAAACATTGCAAGTTGGGTTGCGATCTCTGAAACAGTTCTACTGAACCCGCTTCCATTTTGCTTTGTTTTACACAGAAATTGTCACCATCCTCTGCCAGTAGAGATGATTATTTCAAAGTTATGGAAACAGAACAGGAGATCTCTCAAAAAAAGTTTGGCTTCTGGTCCAGGAAGATTTTTTTATTCTTTTTAAACTGACAAACAGATCAACTGTGAGTTTGTAAGGAGCTCCTTAAAAATGAAAGCTTCCAAAAACATTTTCCCACTCTAGTACTTTTTAATGCCAATAAGATCAGTTGAGTCAGATAAAATAAGTGACAGAAATGTATACTATCCAAATCTGAATTAATTTATAATGAGCAGTGAAAATGTAGTGAATGACGACCTAGTTCGTTATATTTTTTCCCTGTGGTTTTTCATTAGAGGGGTTAGTCCTCTTGCAAATAATGTTCAGTGTATTAGATTTAATACGATCCCTTCAAATTAGAGTTAAGAAATCATATTTAACAAAAAAAGTAATTTTGGAAAGAATAAAAATACCATTAAAAATTTACTTTACTTTTCATTTGTTAAACTCTTTACTCACATATTATACATCTTCTTTTGGTGTGAGAATGGAAGAATTTGACTTTTGTTTCTAGTTACTTTTACTTTGGAGTCATTATATCAGAATACTATACTTTCTTTGAAAGAAAAATATTGCTTACTTGACCCTTCCGAAGTGTGCTGAATTCACACCCCTTCACTGCCATTACTCATTTCTGGGACATTACATTAAGAGCAAGTACCATACCATCAAGTAAAAATATGTAACCCTTTCTGTTATATAAACTCACTGAAGTTAGAGGCAAAAGAAACAGAAGCACAACTAAACAAATAAATAATGAAAATTTCATAATAAAATTGTCTTGTGATGGCCTTTTCTTGAGATGCATCAAACTGTGGCCCCTTGGCAAACTTAGTTTTCTCCCGTTCAGTGTGATTCTCATTCTTCTCCTTTTTGGAGACCATATTTAAAGCTAAAATAATTTTAATGGAGTCTGAAAGTTTCAAAACTTAGGGTCTGTTCCAATATTTAGCWTTACCTGAGATGAAAATTACTGAGATTTATGATTAAGATATCTTTCTTCTGGAAAGATTTTCTCAAAAATTCAAAGCAAGAAAGTACCATGATTTAGAATAGAAGAGAATAAAGAAACGCAATGAGTTGTTTTAGGAATTTTCTTACAAAATTCAGGCTCTCACTGCCTTCTGAATGAAACCCAAACACTGAAATTCAGAAATAGGCTGTGTCCACAACAGAGGCGTTGGACAGATTATAAGCATTATTGTGATCTCACTCTGCATCAGATATGGCGTTCTTGAAATTCACAGTCGTGAACTGGTGTAAAATACTGTAGGTGAGCAGTCTGTCTCAATGTTTTGTGGAGCATTATGGAAATCCTAATAAAATAACTCTTGTAAAAGCCCTTTCATAAAGTCACATATTATAACAAACCGATATCTACAGACTTGAAGCGCAGTGCCTGGGATAATCATGCATGCTTGAGAGATTGTAAATAGTTTTTCAAATCCTCAAAACACATCCATTAGTATTTAAGCTCAAGGAAAACGATAACAAATTATCCCTCCTTATACAAAACATAACATACCCTTAAGTACTTTACTGATGATTCCTGGAGAGCAACCTTTCTCTGTCTCATGTACACCAAAGCAAAAATATTTAGTGTCCCTTCACAGTGTCTTGAGAGAGCTAAGAAAAGAAATAACTAACTTCACTCTTACTTTGCCTTCCCTTTGAGGTGTTTAATGCTTCTGTAAAACCCAGAGTACTCTGATACTGACCGTATATTAGTCTTGGACTACATGTGGGAGCATCTGRGGGAAACCTTTTTGGTCTTCAGTGCCTCACCCAGCACACTAAGCCACTCCAGTTGCTTAACTTTACACCACATGTGTGAAACAACTCATCAGGCAATCTATGTGAGCCTCTGATCACAACTGTGTTGCTGAATCTGTCCCTAATTTTTAATATTTGTTTCTATTATGATAAGTTTCAATTTCACTGATAAGACAAAGAATTTGTAGTTGATCTTAAAGAAATCGGTAGGAAAGTAATTCTTTTGTTACTACCACAGACTTTTAGTTTATGTCTTTTTCTGTCTGGAGGAGTTTTAGTTCCAAAATAAGAAAGATTTCAGATCCTATGACTTTTTCTTGTACTTTCCCGTTAGGGCTGATCACAAGTTCACTGGCCAAGATCAGGAAAGCTGCAGGGTTCTTGGCAAAACTGGCAAGGAAATGTCACAGCACAACAGCAAAGCGAGAGGCACTTGTTTGCCGATTCCTAGCCTTGGTACGTATTGAGTCATGGCATTTGTAACACATAGCAACTAGAAAACTATTACTGTATCTAAGAGGAGAGAGAAATGACTTCTTAATTTAAAAATGACTTTCCTATGTTAGAGACTTGACAGGGCAGATGAAGGAATAGAGGAGATAAAGTGTCGCTCTGGTGAAAAAAAATAATTCTGTAAACATGAAATATTGATCTGGTATGTATTGTGTGAATGCTTGCTGTATGTGTATATCGAGTTCCAAACGTGGCACGCTCAAAAAAACTAAGTTAAAAAAATCACTCAGCAGACATATATGCACAGAGGTCCAGAATCTGTGCTGTCTGGAAAGTTATGAAACGTTTTTTTTTAGATAGGAAAGAAAATTCTCTCACATACTGCTGAATAAGGTTTTTGAGATCACTAGTTTTGTGTGAGGAGGATGTAATGCTATCTAAAGAATCCTTAATTTGCATTGTTATTGTTAATTAATAGAGCTGATCTGACAAGTGTGCTTACATTGGATTTTTTCTTCCACATTTTTCTATTTCTTTTTTTGCTTCAGTAGAAATTTCTTTTGCTACCCTGAAAATGAGGACATTTACATCGACATCCTTTTACAGCTATATAATTTATGTGTATTGGCTCTATTCGTTGTTACTCTCTGGCCCCTTTGCAACATCTTTAAGATGTCTCTATTTTACCAAAGTGGCATAAACTGGTCATAGTCTAAACGCATTTCAGACTCAGAACAGCTTAATTATAGTGGTGCCATTAAGAGTACATTGATTTTCACTTAAGAGCCCCCTCTTCACTCTTTGCTTTTTATAAACAATGTGAGGCAACCTGCTCCAATTTACAGCCCTTCTTGTAGCTCTCACTAGTATCATAAGACTGGCTAAATAATGAGATTAAAATAAAAAAAAGTTGTTTAAGGTATCTGTCTTCCTGGTTTTTGAGTCTTTAGAGTTTTTGATTTCATGCTCTTCTCTGCAATCAGAAGGCATAGAAAAGCCTTTTTTTAAAATGCAACATTTCAGATTTGAAGGAATAAAATAGCTCAGGAACTAATACTTAAAAAATGACAACAAGTGTTGCAAGACATGGTGAAAAAACACAATTATCTAGTACAGGTTAGATATAATGATATATTTAGGTAAATCTTTTAATCTATTAAAAATAAACATTTTCTAAYGAATCTTGAATTTTTCATAAGGGTACAGTTTGTCACAATTGTATGAACTGTATGAACTGATATAGGTTAATGCATSTGCAAATATTCATGTGCAAAGTCATGTGCAAATATTATGAGTCTTGACAGTAGGCCGTCAATGACACCAGAATCATTAAGTTAAAACAATTTTGAACTTGTCTTTATAATCTCACTTAAAGAGTTTTGTTGCTTTTTTACAGGTGGTTATGAAGTTAGAATGAAGGTTATCCAGCAATTAAGATAACATTTTAGCAAAATAAAGAGTGCATAATCAAAAAAGGTATCAAAGCTATAACGATCAGAGTCAAGCTAAGGAAATGGCTAGGTAGAAGAAAGAGGCAGATGATGAATGGGACCCCAATTGCTAACTGTTTCCATCTCTGAGTAAGAATTATTCTTTCCAAAGAACCACAGTCGTGATTACAAAATGAATCTCAGCATCATTCTTTTAAAGGATGCAGCACAATTGTGTTTCCAAAGTATTATTAAGCTTTTCATTCACGAGAAAAAAATAAATGATTGCARAGGTACTAAAGATGATAGCAGATCTCATTCATGGCAGCGAAGTGAAATGAAATGGCCGTGACAGCCGTTCTTTTTCCTGCTGCAGTGCACCTGCAGGGCATTCACGTAGCTGAGCCGTGCATACCTTTTTTATCCCACTCTCTTCCAAGACAACAGAAATGGTCTTGGTGAGGGAGGTGAACCCTCCCCATGCAGCTTAGCCTGGGCAGCGCAGGAGAACGCAGTTGAAGCTCTAACAGTTCAAGGGAAACTTGCCTAAAGGATGCAGAATATTTCTGCAGGACGCAGAGCCTGTATGGACACAGCTGCTTCTCTGAGCACCTCTTCGGAAAGGCAAAGCCTCAGCCCTGGAGGTGTGGGCAGTTCTGTCCACTGAGGGAGAGGGACACACAGCTAGAGAGGAGCTATATGAGCGGTGGCCACATGGTGGCCTGTGCCCTTTGATTTTTGATGCTGGCAGCAAACCAAAGCTGTTCAGGGCAGCCTCTGCCACCACGATCTCCTGATTTCCTGCTCAGCACCTCTATGAGTCTCAGATGTCAGACAAAATGTCCTGTCCTGGAGGCAGGAGGCTTTGTGCTGCTTTTCTGAAGGCAGGATGGATCCTATCCAGGCAGAGGAGGAACACTTTATTACCCTCTCTCCCATGCCCCTGGGAAGGCCAGGTGGAATATGACTCTAAGATATTTTTCCATCCCATTTCACAATTAAAGTGAAGATCTGGAGAGGAGAGGCAGCAGCTAAATTACTAATTAGCACTTTGATGACTACATCTGCATTTTTAAGATTTCATTTTGATTTGCATGGTCCTGCACAGTCAGCTGTTAAGTTGCAATTCAGCTAAGTGTTTAGTCATTTTTTACAAGCGAGAAAGAAAAGATCTAACAGAATTGGGTCTTTAAAATTGGGTCTTTAAAATTTTAGAATTTTAGAAGCGGTTCTCCAAGGAACCTGATGTATTTGTTTTAAGCTACAGGCTATTCTGAAGTGACTCTTTCTATCTGCTTTTTGATGAGTTTGAGACTTTTGTTCCTAATCTGGATAGAGAAGAATGTGGAAATCTCAACATTTTATGAAAAGGAAAATTGTTTCCTGTCATCTTATAGTTATGACCATAAAAGTATTAATTTCTATAAAGTGYGCAGATACCATGGAAATACAAAATCCTAAGAATAAAGATTAATTTGGGACTTTACTCTATTCCATGAATAAACTCTTTCAATAAACTAAAACTCCTTGCAGAATACAAAGTTATGACTTTGGCAACAGGGACCAGCCTGGACCAATTACATCTTCATATTTACATGCAGCATCATTTTGCTCATTTACATTGAAATTAATCAGATTTACTCCCAAATCCTTACCTTTAGCACTGATTCTTAACAATACATCATTTATACACCTGATTTTTCCATACTGAATTGAATTTAAGCATTCATATTCTCACATACTCCAATGTACAATTCATATATGTACAGCACTTTTGATGAACATCATTAAAATGCTTGTTCTTTCTAATCAATTGCACAAAATTCAGAGTGCTCTTGAGCTATAAGACTGTTCTCTTATACTTAGGCAGATAAAACTATATAGGACAGACAGTATGTAATTATTTACATGCTTATCCCAGAAATAATTTTCTAAAGAGGTTACTGTGTTATGAGAGCATTTAAGGTACTTTCAGCTTTTGTGTAATTAATGCAAATTTATGTGATGATCTACTATTTTAACAATCACTGGTTGTGTGTATTTTAATTTTATATCATTTATTTTTTACTGAAAAAAGTTGTTTGGATTATACTCTTGACTGAGTTTAAATACAGCTGCTTTGAAATTTGCAGGTTGCGTTCTGTGGGAGGGGCTACAATTCCAAAACAACAAAATGAAATTCAGAATGAAAAAGAGGTATTTTCAAATTTTCTATGGAAGGGAAGCCTTGTCTGAGAGTAATGGCTGAAGACTGTATCTCTGGCTGTGTGTATGACAGGGCTACCTCAGATCACAGCTATGTGTTCCAGAGCCTTTTTTTTGAATGKTTTTGTTTTGTTTTGTTTTGTGTATCATGCATCAGCAGAGCCTGGTTTCAGTGGATGTGTCTGACTGAGAAGATCAGGTGTCTTGGGGAAGAAACCCATGTACTATAACAGAGCTGGTGACTACTACATAGCAGGGTGCAGTACAGGGAATAACGTGATCCACAGACTGGTTGTAGATCACCTGTCCTCACCTTATGGACCACAATAAATCCGCAAGCCACAGCTTAGAAATTCGTGGCTCGGAGTATGTGCATTATGTGCATTGCTCAGACTGCTCCACACTATCAGAATATCGGAATTTATACATGTGTAAGGGGAACTACTGTGAGAACAAGCAGAGTTTTAATTACAGGTGGTTCTGCACTATAAAACAGAAATATGTTTGACATTTTAATGTAATCATGTATGTTGCTAGAGGAAAAAAATATTAAAGTTGAGCTCAGACCTGTACTCATACTAATTCAGCATCTTCTGTGTATTGAATGAGATAAAACTTCCATCTGGATTCTCATTACTTTCATCTTGGTTACTGCATGACATCTTTCTCTTGTAATTTTTTTCTCAGTTCAGAATGGTTACGCAAAAATCATTTACTTAAAATGTAGCGCAGCCAGTCTCCATCTAGCCCTTTTCTGAATGCCCTTCACTATGTAAAAAGTAAGCCACTTTATCATAGCCACTAAATCCTCTCATCACTTGTGTCTCCCCTGTACTTTTAATCATACCAGTAAATTGCCTTCCACCTCTGACTGTCCATCTTCCAGCATCCTTTGATATAGTTCTTAAATATTTCATACATGTTTTCTCCCCTACTGCCCTTTATGCCAGAATATTTGCATAGCAAATCCCTTCAGATCCATCCTTAAAGGATTACCCTTTGCTGTGATGCATACAGTACTTGTCAGTAGTTTGGCCAGTGGCATGCTGAGGTCACTGCCAGGCCAAAAATATCCATGCCAGAAACAAACATCTCTATTTTTTTGTATGTTTTCCTTTGAGTTTGCAATTCTTCATTTCTTCTTTTGTATTTAAAGTGCAAATTTATCGAGGTGATGCAGCTTTTTGTTCTCCGTTTGCAAAGCATCTACTCCAAGGGTTCGGAGCATGAGAATTCCTAGACCAAGTGGTAATAACAGAGTAAACACTAACAAGTATGTCAAAATATGCTAGGGAAGGTAGAATTATCACTCAAATAAACATCACACTCAGAAACCTAGAGGTGCCTTCTACTTAAAGAAAAAAAATGAAGCAGTAATATTAGGACACCAAACAATGTCTGCATGTTTCGACAACCTTAGTCTTGGAGTCACTCTATGTAATACCAATATGATTATGGCATTATAGGTATTTAATCCCCTGTTAGATCAAACTAATTCACAGATGAATCATTTTCTTCATTTGGTCTCTCCTTCTGCTGGAGAATTGTCCTAGTGAGACAGCTGGTTTGGAAGAGAAGCGTTCTCCCCAGAATCCTCCAAAGCAGCACATTTTTCTTCTCTCTCTGATAAATGAGAACTCCCAGCAATGATGAATAACAGCAGAAAGGGACATAATTCCTAAAATAATTTCTTCAAAAATGTCCTATGGAAAGGCTTCAAAGAATTTTAATCATATACAAATAACGAAAGATCTGTATTTTATAACAGAATTCATTAGGGATAAATAAAAGTCTGACAGAGGGTGCAAAAGGACCTATTTTCAATTAACTTTAACTCAAACTAATTAATGGATTTACTTGTAAATTCTCGGAAAATCCATTTTATACTCAATGAGCAAGTACTGTAATTTTACAAATGATACAGTCTATTTTTTATGCATAACAAGGTGATTGAATCCCTCCTTTAAGCACAAACTTCCGTTGAGCTTCAACTTTGGAGCAATGCCCAGTACCTTCATAATTCTCCTCCTTTACTATATGCACAGTGTGAAAAAGGAAGATTGATATACAGCAAACCTACAAGGAAACCTGATATATCATCAGAGAAAAAATTGACATATAAAGAGTGCTCCATGAATCATAAAAGTATATTTCAATAACTAAGCTAGAAGGAAAAAAAAAACTTGATTGGCCAATTATAAACTTATAAATGGCTGCACTTCTGAGAACACTCTCATGGCATCAGTGGAGGTTCGTAACAGTCTGATGAAATCCTGTCCTGCTTGTGATAATATCTCAGTGCAGATTTTCCATAGTGTCTGATATTAGTCTCACACTGTTGTTGAAAGAATTTGCATAAAAAGGTCTTTGTGAAATGTACATTGCTTAGCTAAACAAAAAAGAAGAAATAAACTTAAAAATATCATGTATGAGAATCCTGATTTCTTTCCCCACTTCTCCTTTTCAAGTCAGTATTTCAAAAATATTTACATCAGGAACAGGAAAAAATCAATAAGCATAAAAAAATCAAAATAAGCATAAAACTGGGTATCTTGAAGTTTTGGAATCTAGATTTTAGGGAAAGTTCTGAATATTCTAAGCATTTATTTAATCTTTCTAACAACAAACAAAATAATGTAAGTTCAAATGTTTTTATACTATGGCACATAAATTATATTTTATGGTATGTGTTTAACAACATGAATGGAAGTGTTACAGACTACAGATATAACAAAGAATTCAGGTGCAAAAATACTATATCAAAGACTATGCTGGCCATACAGCAGAGGTTAATGTTTCTGTAAGAATCATAATGTCAGCATTTCCTGTTCTTTCAAGTTTGTAGGCATAGCATTTCATTAATGCATGGCCTGAGTGAGCTTTTTTATCATTTCAGCCTGGTTTGCTAGGAAGATGTGGCAAAACTCTGTCATCATGCTGTGGGTCTGCTTGTCCATTCTTCTCCTGTCCCTCCAAAACTCTTGAAGTTACTCAATCTCATCCAAACAAGAAAGAGTGATTGAAGGCTCAGAGATAATTATATTCCCAAATGTTATACAAAAAAGGAGTGTTTGAGTTAACGGAAGAGACCAAGACTGGTATTGAGGAAAAGGCTGGTGGGACATGGCTATTTACGCATCCTACTTGGAAGCAGCCAGGTTAATATGCACGTATTGGACAGGCAATTAATTGGCCGTAGGTAGCTGCGATTCAGCCACCACACAGCTCCCCTTGCCCTGGCAGGTATCCCAGGGGGCATGAAGGGATGAAGCGGGAGGGCATGGTGTGCAAAGGAATGCATGTCCAGGGTGACATCAGGTTGTATTAGTTTCTTTGCCCACCACAAATCTTCTTTAAAAATTCCAGCATGTTAGCTCCATTGTGATAGTGGGTCTGAATGAAGGCTTTGGCCCATCCCAAGAGCCTTAAGGGCTCCCATGAGATTTCCCACCCAGGGAGTCACTAGATCCAAAGCTGCACAGTTTCCAAGACCAGATGATACYCATTATATGCAGTTCAGCATGGCTGTCGGCTGTTTTCTGCACTTAATGAAGATAAAATATGTATGTGATTCTGAGCTGTATCTTTTCATGATTATGAAAGGGTTAAAGAGAAACACATTTACAGCACTGAGGCAGAACGACCTTGTGGGGAACATTCTGGCATGTGCCAGCAGCTTTTTTCCTTTGCACACAGCTTCTAATGGAAAAGTACTGCCTGCCCTCTGTAAATTATTAATTTCTTCATGTTATCAGATATCGTTGATAAAAAGACAAGTGGCCCCTGTACTGACTGTCTGGGGTAAAATGAATACTTGCTGATGCCCTTTAAACTCTGTATAGGTTTTCATCTACTTTCTACTGAGCTTGGCTTTACACTGTGCAATGGACTGTTACACACTTTTAGCTGCTCACAAGTAACTCCCTGTGGAATACACCATTACTGCTTTCATTTTAGGTGCTGACTTAGATGAATGACTTTAAATTACTTACAACCTTCAGCTGATCTAAGATGTCAAACAAACTTTAAACTAGTATATGTTCAAGGATGTGTGAACCTGAAAACAAGAAAAGGCGGAGGTGCTTTTTCGTTAGTGCTGCTTCTTACAGGAGAGAAGGTCACCGCCCGGAGAGGCTGGGAACAGAGACAACAGACACCATCACTCCTAGGCAGTGCTCATAACTATTATTAATACAAACAACTCAAAGCAATACCATTGATAAAGAGCTTGATAAAAGCCACTGAGATTAGGGGTCATGCTAACTAGTGACGATAGCATAAATTATCAAGTGGAATAGCTCCAAATTATAGCATAAGGGGGACCCATTTACGAAGGATTATACGTCAGATTCAAAAAGAATGAGGAACCGATGAGGAAAAAAGCACATACCAGAACTGAGAAGTGGTACGTTTTTCAGGATGTTTATGTATCATATGGATATATTTAACTTTTCAGGATAGGCAGTGGAAAGTAAAGTGCAATAAGCAAGATAATAAGGGTGAGCAGCTGTCTAAAAAAGGTTTAATGTACTGAAAATGATTCTTATGCATATTGATCAGGGACACTAAAGTATTCTACACTGTATTTAAATATATTAAGACTAATAGTAGATAGACAAGCTACTGAGGAATGTCTCCATAGAATTCACTATGGTTCCTCAGCATCCCTTCAGCGATTTCTGCCTTGTATTTGTTATGTTATTGCTAAAAGGTAGGATCCATTTCCAGACCAGACTGACCACTTGATCCTTCTGAAGAAGACAAATGACAGGGGCCAGATTGCAGTCCTGTCTTCCAAAGGGGGCTTTAAAGGTGAATGGCAGATCAAAAGCGCAAACTGAATTAAGCTCCTACTTGGTTTTCTGTATTTGGCTAAGTAAAGGACAAAGGACTGTGACAACGTCCATCTCACCAGACCCGGTCCTATGCTATGACRTCTTGCAGTGCTGCTTACAATGTTAGTATTCATTGTTTTAAGTCTAGCAGGTTTCTATGTAGTAAGGTCTTGCATGCTTTATTCTTTTGTGTCAGCCTTACTCCAGCCATTAGTTCCTGCTGATTTTCCTCAGCACACAGCAAAAGTGGATGGTCTACTTTTCTGGAACCACTTCAAACTGTGATAAAAATGAGCTGTTTGACTATCACTGTGGAGGAGAGATTCCTGCAGATATAGTCCTCAGAAACAGAAGCATCACAGCTGATCAATATTTATAACACTAATTTGTTCACTTTACTAACCAGGCACATGATCTGGCTAATTAAGTATCCTTGCTGGCAGCTTGTACTCATGTGACTCTCAGCACTACAGTAGTGTTTTTTGTAGGTAGGCCTGTGTTATATTGGTAGGTCTAAGGGAAACAGCTTGTAGGATTTTCACAAAATGTGGTTCTAGCTCATAATATTAATCTCTGTAGTTAAGTTAATTAAATTTATCCTCAATATAGGGTTATTGTGGTYGGGCTTAAACTATCAGGCATTAAAAAAATCACAGAATTGCACAGAATCTCAATCACAYAAAGAAGAGACAAATTTGTTTATATAACTAACTTCAAACCAGATCTCAGCTACGAAGGTAGATAATTTCATTGAGTGTTGCATTGGGTATGGGTGAAAAGAGGCAGGAAAGCAGCAAACAAAGCACACACAGACATAGTGGTGCTATAGACACAGTACTGACTGCGGACTTTTGGGCTGAGAGTTGGCTGAGTTGAGACTTGCAGACATGAACAAAAACTCTCTTCAACTTGCTTGGCTCCAACTATGTTCATAAAAAAAACAAGGTATTGTGCATTATTCTTTTAGGTAAACAGCATTATATTAAAGATAGCTGATTTAATCATTGAAAGCTTGACTGTTTAGAGATAACTCTGATACTATGATTTTTCTACCAAAAATTCACTGAGGTCAAAAAAGAGATAATAATAATATATAGCACTTTTATAAATGTATTATTCTTTGTAAGTAGGTCCAAAAATTAAATGAATACGAAAAATGACTTGACTTTTCTGTATTTCAGTTAGTCTCTCTCAGGTAGTCTTATTTAGAATACATCCTCAGSAAGTTTGCAGCTTATATAAAATGGGGAGGAGGGGCTGACACACCAGGTAGTTGCTCAGCGTTGCCAGAGGAAGTTGACAGGCTGGAGAAGTGGGCTGACAGGAACCTCATAATGTTCAATAAAGAGATGTACAAAGTCCTGCACGTGGGGAGGAATAATTCCATGCAACAATATAGGCTGGAGGCTGAGCTGCTAAAGAGCAGCTTTGCAGAGAAGGACCTGAGGGTCACATGGATGACAAGATGCACATAAGCCAGCAATGTGCCCTTGTGGTGAAGATGGCCAACAGTATCCTGGGCTGCATCAGTAAGAGCATTGCCTGCAAGTCAAGGGAGGTTATCCTTCCCCACTACTCATCACTAGTGAGGCTACATCTGGAGTCCAGTTCTAGGCTCCCCAATATAAGAAAGACATGAACATACTGGAGTGAGTCTTGTGAAGGACCATGACGAGATTGGAGCATCTGACATACAAGGAGAGGCTGAGAGAGCTGGGACTGAGAGCCTGGAGAAAGCTCAAGGAGATCTTATCAATGTGTATAAATATTCCAGTGCGTACAAATACCAATGTGGAAAGAAGATGGGGCTAGACTCTTCTCAGCAGTGCCTAGTGAAAGGATGAAAGACAATGGGCACAAGCTGAAATACAGGAAATTTCATCTGAACGTAGGACAACCACTTTTCATTGTGACACAGGATGGTGAAGCAACCATCCTTGGAGATATTCAGAACCCAGCTGGACAGGGTCCTGGACACCCTGCTGTTGCTTGAGCAGGAATGTTGGACCAGATGATCTCCACAGGTCCCTTCCAACTCCCACTGTTCTGTGATGCTGTGATTTTCCAGAGAAATTCAGACTACACTGTTACACCGTATTAACCATTAAATTGAAGATTCCCATGCCCTTATCTTGGACTTTTCATGAATACTAAAATATTGTAAACGGGTACTTGCCAGCCTGGGCTGATAAAGTTGCAAGTGGAGGTATGTAGACTAACCTACAAGCAAGCTGGTCTGGTGTCTACTACAGGGAACAAACATTATAGTTCAGGTTAACTATACAAAAGCTGAGTGCAATCTCACCTTAATTAAAACCAGAAAAAATACTAACTTGCCTTTAAGGAGGATTCCTCAGAAACAAGAAGATGCAAAGCAAAATATGTTAGTAGATATATCAAGTGAGTAACAGATGGGCTGGAAGCTGCCCTCACTTAGAAGCTTTAAAAGCTTGTAGTCACCTTCTCCATTGCTTGTCTGCACTAATCACAGGACCAATTAGTGATGAGATGATTGAGCCAGATGCTGCCACTGGTATCCATTAGATTCCTTACCCCTTGATTTGAACAAATGTAAAACAAATTAGAAAGCAAAGGAGACTCTATTGAATTGCAGTGTCCCTGTCACAAGATATTATTCTTAAATTGTTTACAGAAACGAGAAAGAGAAAAATATTTGACAGGAAGGCATAAATGCTGCCAACAGTGATTGTTTCATATTTCAAGGACAAATTTGAGACTATACTTTCACAGTGAGTGAGCATAGATCATTGGAGAGATGTTCTCATAAACACCAGTGAAAATCAGGCSACTGGCATAATGCATTAATAATCTAGAAATGCCTACATGATACATGTGGGAGGAAGCAGTGCACAAAAAGAAAAGTGAAATGGGCAAGGAGGAGCACAGGCGAGAAATAAACCAGCAGAGAATATAAAAATCAACAAAACAGTTTCCATAWTTTCCTTCTGGAAGAAGAATTGGCAAAAGGGACCTCTCCATAGGAAAAGCTCTGTCTTCTAACTTGCGGGTGGATTTCTAACACTACAAAGTCCAAGAGATTAAGATGGTCCCCTTGTCCAAATTTTTGAGCCCTCATCTTGCCTTGACTTCCCCTCCCATTCCCCATTCTCTATTCTCCATTCCCTTCTTCCTTCCTTATTGYCCCTCTTCTTCCCTATTGCCCCTTCCCATATGCTTCAGGTGCATCCCAGCTCCCCTCACCATTTGCAGAGCTGCTTTCTTGAATGATTTTTTTCCTCAACACAAAAGTGATGATAGAATCCATTTTCTTTTTCATTTTCTATTCTTCTACCTGCTTTTCTGAGTCTAAAAACTTATTTTTTCTCATGAAAAATCTCACTAGTCTCCCTCTGCTGCCTTATATGCCATTGCTATGTTCAGCCTTCTATGCTGCTTCCATTACTCAAAATTATTCTAGCAATTTTTACCCAAGTATCCAGATAAAGTAGAGATTTCCATGTATAAACCATTCAGGGTAAAACCAACAGTAATAAAGGGTATCAAAGCACTGAAAGGAAAAATAAAGGATTAGGGGAAAGGAGAGAAAGAAAAGCTAGATCTACCATTTGTTTCTTTGAATCTATGGAGAAGAGAATGAGAAAAACAAACTGTTCATAAATGGAAAAGCTGATAAATTATGTGTATATTTCATGTCAGCTTTACTGCAAATATTTTTGATTTTAACATACACATTTCCATAATTTCTCTCTTTTTTTTCTAATTGTCTTTATTCAAAGCTACTAAAAAACTTCTCTTTCAATATATGAAGTTTGTTATGGAAGTTTTCCTAGCTCAACATCCCTTGCCTGCCAGCACTTACACAGGCAGCCTTTGTGAGTTAATTATTCCAGGTGGCTTAATTCTTCATGACAAATAATAGAAAGGTAGAAAGGCACTTATTATTTTTATAACCCTTATAGAAACTGAACACTCAGCTGTATTAACTCTTGTGTGGTTTTTTGGTCTGTACACACTTGCATCCTCTAATATGAATTAGTTTACTGTCTGCACAGAAGGACTGACACAACCTTTACTTTGAAATCAATAGAAAAGATTTCTTTGACTTTACTGATAGGCTCAAACTCCTTCAGTGGCTAAATCCTACGGTTCAGAGCTGACTCAGACTCCCACTGTACTCAGCAAATGATGGCTGCCTGCAGTTCAGGTAGTGCCAGGCTCTTTTTGACTTTCTGACTGTGCTCTCAAGACGTTTGCTGTAGAACCAGCCTGGATTTTAGCCGCAACATTTTTAGATGAGATAAGGCCTTGTTGAACCTCTGTCACTCCAAATGAGAAGAACACAGTTTCCTATGGAAGTGTTTGCTTCTCCTTCATCAAACTACTATCTGAACATATCACTGCTGACTTTTGTGCTTACATCACTGCTCTGAGATCAAGAAGGATGATACAATTTTACAGATGAGATTCAAAGTCGCAAAGACTAATCCCTTGATCATTAAATGTATTTGGATGCTTAAAAGCTGTTATTATCAATAAGCTAAATATAAAGGTATTTTTGCAGATTTGGACCTAACCATATGGCAATCCATTCCTTTCTCCCTGAGAATTTCTCTGGGGATAATTTTATATTTAACCATGTAAGAAGATTAGAAAAAATTGTGGTTGATCAGATTCATCACAGCCAATTTACAAAGAACCATTTATTTGCTCTGATATTTTTAATACATATCTATTCACTTTATTGATGTTTTTAATGTAGGCATTTTATATATGGATTAATAACAGTTAAAAAAATGTGACCTTACTTTAATGTTTTGAAATAAAGTTGACATCACAAGTTCACATTACCTAAGTTTCTGAAGATGAAATACTGTAATAGTAGTTTGRGGAAAATATTTGTTTGTAATTGTACTCTGCATGATTTCTGATTAAAAAAAAAAGGTTATTTGAGTTCATCAGTTGAAAAGACYTGAAGTTACTTAGCACTATTCTATTACCAGGGAAAAGTTGTTGCACTTTGGATCTCAGACCATTGTGGACTATTTCTGCCTTATTTTTATGCTGCAACTAAAAGACATGCCAGCTCTGACATAGTGATTTCTCTGTTCCTTTTTACACTGAATTTCATCTTTTAAGCAACTATCTATTATAAATGAAGTCAATGCTTGTAGCTTGTAGACTGGGGATGTGATTGCATTCTATGCTCCAGCCCAACAACACACCCTGCTCAGATCCTGGTGAAGTCCCATTTTCTTCCCTAGTGAGAAATACAAGTGGAAAGAGTAGAACTCCACCAACATATCCTCCTTCCAAGACTTATTTTTCAGGCACATTGCAAGTCCTGCTGAATATCATCCTCTCTAACTCAGCCCCTGTTTCTTCTGCATGATAAAAAGAACACTTATGGCCCTTTAAATAGGATGGCAACTTTGAGGGTGAGAACACATCCATCTACCATTCACAAAAGGAAGGAATGATATCCATACTTATCCTGCTTGAGACTTGAAGTGGTGAAAAAAAAATCCTTGGAATGACTCAGGAAATTGAAAGCTAAAGGTAGTTTGTCATGGATAACATTAAAAATAACACAAACTGTTCATGTTTCAGGGCTCAGCACTACCCGTAACTTCCCAAGAAGACATGCCTGCCTCAGAAGCTGCACCTCCCATTGTAAACTTCTGCTGTTAAGCAGTGCTTATGAAAGAAAATTAAATATTAGGTTGCATAAAAATGGGAAGGAAGCTGATACTAAAACTAAGATAATACCATTATATACTCACTTTTAATAATATGTGAGCTCAAGATACAGATGAAATTAAAAGAGACTTAGAAACTGGAAATGAAAATGATTTGTCACAGAAAGAATTTATGAGGGGTGACTGACAAGAATTAGGTGGTTTAATTTAGCAAGGATATCAGTAAAGGCTTCCTGATGGAGATGTATAAAGTAACAAATGGCAAAGAGTAGGCAGGTGTATAGCCTAACCTTAAAAGACAAAAACTAGGGAACATCCAGTGAAACTGAAGGAAACCTATTTAAAACTGATAAAAGGAAATATCTTCCTGCAACAATAGATAAGTAACTGGTAGAATTAATTCCCACAAAATATCTCTGAATTCAAAAGTTAAGCTGAAAAAGGATAACAACCATAAAATAGGATAGGAACACAAAGGATATAAATGTCTCCTGTCCCAAGATTTGTGATAACGAATAACTGTGGGAGGTAAACCTTTGATCTGTAATCCTTTAGTTCCTTATTAAAATCTTTTTTCATTTGCTTTTGAAACAACTCATACTAGTCAGTATTAGGTACAGGTCAGTATATTAGATGGACTGCTGGTCTCTCCATTTTTCTCCATTTTGCTCTCCATTTTTCATTTCGCTCTGGTTTGGTGCAACCAGAAACATCCTTCATTTATCTTCATCTCTGCGGAAGACTTGTAATAGATTGTGATTTAGAGCAACTAATGAAACAGTTGTCTATGCATGACATTGGTGTTGTAATATGTTCCTTAGAACACTGAGAACAACTCCAAAGATAATAGAATTATACCGGTGTATAACAGTGAATGACCTAAAAAGGAAATATTTATGATAGCCAGTTATAACCCCTCTCATCTTGGTTTTGTGTGATACCTATATAAAAGAGGCAATTAGCAGTCTCTGGGCTCTACACAGACTTCGGGTAGTCCAGATCAGTTTTTATACCAGCAAAACTGCCATGTAAGAGTCACACAATTCTCAAAGAAAAAGCTTAGGGGTGACCTGGACAACTGCAGAAAGCTGAATTTGAGGACTCTAACTCATAGGGTGTGCTTTGATCAAGGCCAGGACAGGAAGGCAGATGCATTACTGAATACAAGATATTTCTAGGTAATTGGACAACTCGTAAGACATCTCATGTTTTTACTTAACTTTTGTTGTCCCTACTAAGCACAGAAAGTGAAGAGCACAGTGGCAAGGAAAAGCCATCCCCTGTCTCTCTCTCTTTAGGGTTTGTATTTCTGAAAAGTCAGAATAAAAACTAACCCAAATCCACAGTAAATGTCCCTTCAAGGTGATTTACAGGGTTGTATTAAATCTGGGCAAATGTACAGGTAGTTGCATCTAAGCTATTTCTCTGAATTCCTTTAATAAGTCAGTGGAGGGAAGCACTTTTAAGATGTGATTCATGTCATCCTGAAGTAGATGTCTAACAAGGCCAGATGAATCACATTTTGAAAGTGCCTACCATCTCTTTCATTTGAATATAAAGGTAGTTCAGGGTGACTTGTTTAGATGTAAACATTTGGAGTACAGACATATAAAGTTAGATGATATAACTCCTGTCCACAGTCACAGTGCTCAGGAAGCTCAGGAAAAAAAATGGTACATACAGTTCATCTCAGTGTCCTTGCAGTGTTTACATTTTGCTTTATTTTTATTGGTAGCCCTGATCTTCTTGTGGCTCAGAGAAGCTAGCTCCTTTACCTCAGAATCACCTCTGAGAGAAAAGTCCATTTTCTAGCTGCCATTTTTGATGATCAAAATAAGCAATGTGGTTTCATGCTGCAATGTTATACCTAATACCTTGCTCTTACCTAGCTACAAACCTTTTTAATGTGCTTGGCCACAATGGCTTTTTTAGTCACAGAAATACAGCAAGGAACAGCGGAAAATCCATATATAAAACCATTGCTGAATACATTGCCACAGCTCTAAACCTCATTTGTTTTCTTTTCCCTTTTAATTAGGTTTTCTGTAGGCTCCAGCCATTAACTCTGTTTTAAAACAAACTGTCCAAGGCTTTTCTCTGATAATGGTTTAATTTTAGCTTTTTCTCCAATCTCTGAAACACAATTAACTCTTATGCCTGGTATCTCTCATCAGATTTTCCTGCATCTCCTCCCTTGGCAGACCTCCAAAGCAGGTTCATTTAACACCCACAAAGTTCCAACAATCGAATCTCATTTCTACAGATCTCACTTTCTCTGCACATCAGCTCGCTATAGAGAGCACTGGCTTCCTGTTTCATTTACATCAAAGCCATAAGATGCTGTGGGCAGCAGCACTTGTATGACACACTTTAATCCAATCCTAAGAGTTGAAGTGCACAGCCAGGACATGGAATGAGGCTGCTGCTGCTGCTTATTATAAATGAGCAGCATCAATTCATTGCCAACATTGCTACAGCTAAAGTAATGGCACGGGCATTGGCTTGAAGTTAATTACTTTCCCCTTTCTTTCCCTCACAGGATATAGATGTGCTAATATTTAGGGTGCTCATGAAATCTCAGCACAGCCCCATTACAAGCTGCTTTCTACTGTTATCTGCAGCCAGAAGTAATGATAACCATGCACTGAGAGAAAGCACAGCTATTCCTTCTTGGTGCACCACTAAACCAGCATATTGCTTCTTCTAAGGAAAACAGTAGTACTAATGAGGACAGAAATACTTACTATCATTCTCTGTATTTTTAAAAAAGCTTTCATTTGAAGGTTTCAAAGAATATACTCTATTCCAACATTGCATATAATACATAGACCTTGTAATATCACTGGAATACAGGCTATGCAGCTATGTTATATTATGGCTTGCTGAATCCCTAAGAAAAAGCTAACATCAACACTAAATAAACCAGACACACTTTATTTGAAGCTAGTGGGTGCCCAGCACTGTTGAAAGTCAAGGTACGTCCTTTAAGATATGTAATTCTAGGCAAGCAGGGCAGAAAACGTGGACCTCTTAGCTGGTGCAGAGAGAGTACTGAGTTTTGACATTGTGGAGTTGAAATGTCTTTGCTTAAGAATGTGGCACAACTATGTAGAATGCACTGCTCTTGAAATCTGTGTGCAAACCTTCCGTGGAGGGTATATTGAAGACTCATTCACCATTTTTGTCCACTTCCAACTCTAATTTAGGGAAGACGTCATTTTACAGCCCTGTCACAGTAGTGAAGTTTATGCCTCAAGTCTGAGATCATCCTGAGATTCAACAGTGTCATTTTTGTGAAGTCTGACTTCTTTCTGTTGATACAGAAGGGTCTGATAGACATAATACTTCTTCGAGCTGCTGAGACACTGAAATTCCCATTCAATATTACAAAACTACTTTGCTCTCAAGAGCCACATAACATTTTGCAAAAACAAATACACAAAATTAACCAAGCAACTCTGAAGAAATGAAGGGGAGATTAGAAAAAAAAAAAGAGAGAAAATAATTTAGGCCCTGAATGCTACAGAGAACTGTGTGATACGATTTATAAATGCACCTTTAGAAATGTAATTGGAAACCTGTCAGCATCTTTACATGCCTGGTCTCTTTTACAAATCTGTCCCTGGAGGAGCTGTGGTATAAAATAAATGCTAAAACAAGGGTTTCACTTTCAAGAATGCTCCCAGCAATGGATTGCAGAAGCTTAAAAATCTGTCATTTTGGTTGCCTTAACTTTGCAGAGAGTTGATAGGAAGGTATGTTACTCTGTGCATACAGAGTTCATGCTCCTTGTGTATGTTTGAGTCAATAATTCAGGACTTTGTGTAAAACAATCTGCCACTAAGCTTCTGTGACTTACCTTAGTTAAATCTCTTTTAATACTCCTTTTCTCTCTACTTTGTTTGTTTTGGTTGTAAACATGTGCCATTACTCCTGGCTGAAGCATAGTTTTCAGAATATTCAAAATAAAACTGCTGATGCTTACCCATGTATTACTGTCAGCTCATCCATAACTTGGAAACTATCCTTTGCCAATTTTAAAATAAAATGTGTCTTTGGAAAACTAGAGAGCTGGCAAGTGATATTGTGCGATATTGTGGTAGAGATCCTCCATTTCAAACATCATACATCATACTGCTGTGGAAGGTTGACCTAAGATATATGACACATGGCCTTGAAAATTATGCCACAGAATGAGTCACAGAGGTAGCAACATAAAAATAAGTCAGACACAGGCCTTTTGGTATGGATGGAAAGAATGGACTTTATTAGGGAAATAGGTTACTAAGTCAGTGTAGACATCGCAGTTAGATTTGTGCTTGTGATTGGGAGACACAGATGGGTAAGAGTAGGAAAGAAGAATTCTGTGTAGCCCTAGCGGGTCTTCAAAGGGAAATGCTTTTAGAATGCAGGAAAAGCTAGGCAAGTGCAAACTTAAGAGAAGAAGGATGCAGCTGACTGTGTCAGAAGTAGTTGACAAGCTTCAGAGAATGAGGACGGTGTGTTGGTGATGGAGATAAAAAGGTCAATAAAAGCTTTGACAAAAGGGGTCTCTGCGGAGCAAGAAGAGGAAGAATCGGATTGGTAAGTAAGTGATTAAATGAAGGGATTAGGGAGAGAAAATGAAAAACTAAAGGTTAAGACAGATCACTGACATGCAAATAGAATATCCAAGGATGAGGGAGGAAGATACCTCATGATACAAAAGGGAAAATAAAAATGGATACAAGCAAAATGAAATACTTCTATGAATCTGAAAGGAAAACTTCTGCAATATTTTCCTTTCCATGTTTTATTATATTTTTATTTAGATTCAGAACTAAGTCAAGATTGGAAACCACAAAATCCTTTGTGAAATGGAACATCTGTCTCATGCACTGTTCTCATTGCAAGTCAATGAGTTCTGGTTCACTTTCTGCTTTTTATTTATCTGATACCAGATTGCTAAGTAACTTGATTATTTGGGCCATTTAAAACCTACACAGTTTTGAATAAACTTATCTTGAACAATTCTGAACCATTCAGTGCTAGGATAATTCTTTTACTTACTTATGAAGCATTCAGCAGCAAGATGGAAAGTTTTCCACAAAAACCTTCAGATTTAAATGGGTGATTATATTTCCAAAAAATTCAGAAACTACTCCATGTAAGTCTAATTGCTAGAGATTTGAGTCTTTTAGTTGTAATGTATCACCTACCACTTTAGTCTACAAATATATCAACATATAATTTTTTAACTAGAGTATGATCCATTCTGGAAAGGCAATGCACTTTATTCTTGCAAACTCTTCACATGTCAGAGTAGTCAGCTTCCATTTTTTCCAGAGGATCTTCAAATCAGAGATGATTTTAACCAGTGATCTACTGATTTGTATTGTTGTCATGACAACGTCATTGAGAATTTCTTCTGCACATCTTTTGCATGCAGATTTGGTCTGCATATGTGCCAAAACAGTTCTCTTTTATGATCATTTGGATGATAATAAGAAGCTGTATGAAGACAGTCTTCACTGTCCTATTTCTAAAGATGCCATCAAATTTAGGCAAATGCAAACTGAGTTTCATCCTATGTTTCAGCTGAGAAATCCCTGAGAGAAACAAGTTCCTTTCACAGAATCATAGAATCGGTAAGGTTGGAAGGGACCTCTGGAGATCATCTAGTCCAACCCCCCTGCTCAGCAGGGTCACCTAGAGCACGGTAGACAGGCGGGCCTTGAAGATCTCCAGAGAAGGAGACTCCACAGCCTCTCTGGGCAACCTGGTCCAGTGCTCCGTCACTCTCACAGTGAGGAAATTCCCCTTCACGGTCAGGCAGAACTTCCTGTGCTTCAATTTCTGACCATTACCCCTTGTCCTGTCACATGGGACAACTGAAAAGAGTTTGCCTCTGTCCCCTTGACACCCTCCCTTCAGGTACTTGTACACATTGATCAGATCCCCCCTCAGTCTTCTCTTCCCCAGGCTGAAGAGGCCCAGCTCTCACAGCCGTTCCTCTTAGGGGCAGGTGCTCCAGCCCTCTGATCATCTTTGTAGCCCTATGCTGGACTCTCTCCAGTGGCTCCATGTCTCTCTTGTAGTGGGCAGCCCAGAACTGGACACAGCACTCTAGATGAGGCCTCACCAGGGCTGAGCAGAGGGGCGGGATCACCTCCCTCCACCTGCTGGCAACAGTCTTCCTAATACACCCCGGGATATCATTGGCTTTCTTGGCCACAAGGGCACATTGCTGGCTCATGGTCAACTTGTCATCCACCAGCACTCCCAGGTCTTTCTCTGCAGAGCTGCTCTCCACAAGGTCAGCCCCCAGCTTGTACTGGTGCCTAGGGTTATTTTTCCCGAGGGGCAGGACTCTGCACTTGCCCTTGTTGAACCTCAGGAGGTTCCTCTCYRYCCAACTCTCCAGCCTGTCCAGGTCTCTCTGAATGGCAGCACAGCCCTCGGGTGTGTCAGCCCCTCCTCACAGCTTGGTATCATCAGCAAACTTGCTGAGGAGGCACTCTGTCCCCTCATCCAGGTCACTGATGAAGAAGCTGAACAGAATGGGACCCAGTACTGAGCCCTGGGGGACGCCACTAGCCACAGGCCTCCAACTAGACTCCATGCCACTGATGACGACCCTCTGAGCTCTGCCTTTCAGCCAGTTCTCAGTCCACCTCACTGTCCACTCATCTAGCCCACACTTCCTGAGCTTCTCTACGAGGATGCCATGGGAGACAGTGTCAAAAGCCTTGCTGAGGTCAAGGGACACAACGTCCACTGCTCTCCCCTCATCTACTCAGCCAGTCATTCCATTAGAGAAGGCTATCAGATTGGTCAAGCAGGATTTCCCCTTGGTGAATCCAGGCTGGCTACTCCTGATCACCTTCTTTCCCTCCATATGTCTGGAGATGACATCCAGAATGAGCTGTTCCATCCCCTTTCCAGGGATGGAGGTGAGGCTGASTGGCCTATAGTTGCCTGGGTCCTCCTTCTTGCCCTTCCTGAAGACTGGAGTGACACTGGCTTTCTTCCAGTCCTCAGGCACCCCTCCAGTTCTCCAGGACCTTTCAAAGATGATGGAGAGCCGCTTGGCAATAACATCCACCAGCTCCCTCAGTACCCCTGGGTGCATCCCATCTGGGCCCATGGATTTGTGGATGTCTAGCCTGCCCAGAAGGTCTCTAATCCTATCCTCCTCAACCAAAGGAAAGTCTTCCCTTCTCCAGACTTTCTCCCTCATGTCCAGGCTGCAGGATTCCTGGGGGCTGCCCTTACCAGTGAAGACTGAAGCAAAGGCGGCATTCAGTAATTCTGCCTTCTCTGTATCCCTTGTCACCAGGGCCCCAGCACCATTCAGCAGCAGGTCCACATTTTCCCGAGTCCTCCTCTTGCTGCTGATGTATTTGAAGAAGCCCTTCCTGTTGTCCTTGACATCCCTTGCCAGACTCAGTTCCAACTGGGCCTTAGCCTTCCTTGCAGCATCTCTACCTACTCTGACTRCATTCCTATAATTCTCCCAAGTAGCCTGTCCCCTCTTCCACAGTCTGTGCATTTTTTTCTTCTGTCTGAATTTGGCCAAGAGCTCCTTGCTCACCCATGCAGGTCTTCTGCCCCTTTTGCTGCACTTCTTCCTCATAGGGATGCACAGCTCTTGAGCTTGGAGGAAGTGATATCTGAATACTAGCCAGCTCTCACAGACCCCTCTTCCTTCTAGGGCCTTAACCCATGAGACTCCATCAATTAGGTCCCTGAAGAGGCCAAAGTCMRCTCTCSTGAAGTCCAGCATTGCAATCCTGCTTGTTGCCTTACTTCTTTCCTGCAGGATCCTGAACTCCACCATCTCGTGGTCACTGCAGCCAAGGCTGCCCCCAACCTTCACATCTCTAACCAGTCTCTCTCTGTTGGTAAGGACAAGATCCAGCAGGACACCCTTCCTCATAGACTCCTCCACCGCTTGTGACAAGAAGTTATCATCAATGCATTGCAGGAGTCTCCTGGACTGTTTGTGCCTTGCTGTGTTGTCCCTCCAGCAGATGTCAGGGTGGTTGAAGCCCCCCATGAGAACCAGGGCCTGTGATCRTGAGGCTACTTCCAGCTGTCTACAGAAGGCCTCATCAACCTTCTCTTCCTGGTCAAGTGGCCAGTAGTAGACACCCACAACAGTGTCCCCCATGCTAGCCTGCCCTTTGATCTTCACCCACAAGCTCTCAACTGCCTCCTCCTCCTCCCCACCTAGGCAGAGCTCGATGCATTCCAGTTGCTCTCTCACCTAAAGAGCAACTCCACCGCCTCTCCTTCCTGGGCTGTCTCTCCTACAAAGCACATAGCCATCCATGGCAGCATTCCAGTCATGCGAGCTATCCCACCATGTCTCCGTGATTGCAATGAGATCATGGCCCTGTGACTGCACACAGATCTCCAACTCCTCCTGTTTGTTCCCCATGCTGCGTGTGTTGGTATACATGCATTTTAAAGAGGTGGTCATGCCTGCAGGTTTCCCAGGAAGGGTGTACGGGGGTCCCCCATAGCCATGTCCTGAACGCACATCCGCAGCTGCATGCATCCGTTGGAGGCCCCCCAACCTGAGTTGTGTTTTGTTGTTTTCCCTATCTGTATCACATCCCCCCTCTCCCCTCCTACCTGGTTTAAAGCCCTCTTTACTAAAGCCCTTTGTTTGGTCTCAAGTAGAAACCACACTTACACTACTCTTTCAGGAAGATGCACCTTTGTGCAAGGAATGGGTTCACATATCTTGACAGGAAGGTGGGGAAATTTCTTTAAAACCTCCTGTGTTGCAAGTAATCACATAAAATGTGAGGACAGTTATTCACCTATCTCAAAATTTATGAACTTTTATGATGATTTAGTTTTCATTTGCCACAGGGACACTATTTCCACAGTAGTGAAGGGTAATGATGCAACAATTTTGTGACTGACCTGCATGGTAATTGCAAAGCAATCACTGGCCTTTGTGTTGGCTGGACTTGGGAAAGGAAAGTGTGAGCAACAGAAGCAATTTTATGTTAGCAGTGTTCAGCCAGTCGCTCCATGSACTGGCGGGGCTTCAGAGCACCAGATTTCTTCACATCCCATCCTTGGGCACAGCTGCTTTACACAACAAAAAAATGATGGTCCCTGGTTTGTCATAGCACATTCATGTCTCTTGAAACATTCAATTTTTATCTAACTTCTGTGCTCCTCGTTCCCCAACATCCTGCCACATCACAGGGAAAATAAATTTTCTAAAACAAATCAATTTCAGCTGTCGAGGATGCATTGCTGAGCCACTATTTCACACTCTTAATATTTTACTTGCTCTAGATGGCCGGAACCCAAGCTTTTTTCTCTTATTTTTTTCAAATCCAGAATTTTATAGAGATGGTTTTAGTTGTGGTAACTTTATTTTCTGCTCACACTTTTACCCACATTCTCACTGTTATTCTGGTGGTACTCCAACAAAAATGCAATGAACTGGAAAAAAAGCCAAATCCACCACTTCCTTACAGCTGTCATCTCCCTTCTTCCAATTTTTTTGATAGTCCAGAGAATTAACCTCTAATGCCTGCTAGTTTCTTGGCATTTCCAAATGTGTCATGGCATTTCTAAATACACTGGCTCGTTCATTCATCTGCTCTCTGTGTCAGGAAGAGTTCTCAGTGCTCTTGCTCCCCACTGATCTCTAGTCTTCTGGCAGAGTATTAACAAAGTTTCATATTGCTCCTGTTTCACTGGCAGCTTCAAATAAATGCTCCTGTTTTCATCTACTCTTTGGGGAGTGTCATGCAAAAATTTCTATTCTGCTCAATATACAAATGCCCCAGCTTCTTTATATTTCCACCAAAAGTGAATAGGGTATATAAGGAGAGGCAATATCTTTTATTAGACTAATGGAGAGCCAAGAAAAAAAGTAGAGTATATAAGGAGAGGCAATATCTTTTATTAGGCTAATGAAGAACCAAGAAAAAAGGTACAGGAGCTTGAGAGTGCACAAGCTTTTCTTCACCTTGCAAAGATCTGCACTCATGCTGCTAACATATAGCTACAGTAATTTCTTAGATGCCTTACATCAAGAAATGTCTTCAGATATGAAAGGAACCYGAAACCGAAGCAAAAAAACCTCACCACTGAAGGGCAAACTTGGCAGGATTGTCAATGTAAGCTCTCAAGGAGGGTGTAAGTCATTACAGAGGAAAATACACAGATCTTCTCTGGTATCTGAACTGTATAGATCTTGAAATAATGAATTTTAGCCAGAATGGTGTTTTATGTGAAAATTCATGGTCATAGTCTCTTGTTGTTATTCTACTGTTTAAAAATCAAAGAGCAGAAACTTAGGCAGCCAAGTCACACAACCAGAGTAATGAACATTGATAGCGAGAGTGAATAGTTTGTGAGCAGCCTATAGCTTGAATATTACTCATCCAGATTATTCAGAAAATATCAATGAATAACAAATGCTCAGAGAAAATAAGGGACAATTTAGTGAATAGCCCCATCTGCACTTCCAAAGTTAGTTATTCAGAGGTGGTGGTGGTGAGTTTGACTGTATTGGAATCACTACAATAAAGTCCTATTTCAAATGCAGTGATGGAAATAAGGGTAAACTATATGGTAGCGCAGATAAGACCCATAGGGATGCTTTCCTGCTCATTAGTCATGCACCACAGTACCTCTGTTGCTAGTTACTCACTTTGGAATAAGCTCAGAAATCATCTGATCAGTTACTCAACACTCAGGAGTCCTTTACACAATCTGTAAGCAGCAGAGAAAGCTTAGTGGAAGTTTTATAAAAGGACAGAATTATAATGAGGATGTATAGTCATAAGGAAGTGCATTGCAGTGAGGTAAATAAATAACAGAAAAACTAAAGTGAAGTGCAGAAACAAAATCTACATCTACCTTCACAGTGAAGTGGGATCTTAACTGTAAACATGTGAACTCTGGATCCAGAAGCAACACAGCCACATCAGGGTGATGCAGTGCTTCAGTCAATTAACTGAATTAGATTGCACCAACATGTTTATGTTGGTATTCACATGCCCCTCACAACTGCTAGGTAAACTTAGAGATTATGTCCAAAAATGCAATCTAGAAAAAAATGCCAGCTGAGTTGTGGTCACAGTTTAGCCTAAACTCACTGAGCACATCTCTACTTGACTTTCAGGTCCTTTGGCGCCTGGAGCACAGCTCTGGTGCACGCCCGGAGTTGAGAAATACCTCTTGCCAAGGGTGACTGGCAGTCCATGCCCCATGTTGTCAGCCAGTGCATGCTCAGTATCTGTTAGCAAGACTGGGGCTCTCACAAAAAAAAAAAAAAAATAATAAAAGTCCAGCTACTTTCTTTAAGGAGGTGTCACAAGTGATAACTGCCTCCTTTGTAACCAGCAAGCCTCATGATTAGAAACTGAGCTGACTGAACTTTAGATGCAGGAGGTACAACATGTCCCTGTCTAGCTCAAGCAATACACTTTCTGGGACTGCGGAGCACATTCTCCAGTGAAGYTGTAATGCTACCAGCACTCTGGCCACTCGTTGATTAAAATAAAAATGTCACAGCTGCATTCTCCCAAGGAGTGGAGGTGAGYACTCACCCTTAGCACAAGGAAGGGGCACGGGTGGTACAGCAGTTTGTGCTGGGGTCCCGTGTGAATAGAGGCATGGGAATGCGCTGCTAGTAAGGGTTTAAGTTCCATAAAAAGGTAGGATTTATAACCTACTTTGTGCAACATTTCTTTTTATCTAGTACTAAATTGTTTCCTGTTCAGCTGGTTAGCTGAATCACTAGTTTTATGAACTTAATCCTCTCCTAGGCATTAAGATGAAATATGTGCATCTTCCATAGGGTTCTAGTTCCCCTCCAAAGAGGAGGAACTGACTTGCTAAAATCTTTGTCCTTTATTATATTAGCCTTTAGTTACTATGTATGGCACAAGCTATCTCCACCAATCTAAGCAGAGGTATTTTCGAAATCCTTGATTTAAAAAAAAATTACCAAGCCATACATGGAAAAAAGACAAGTACAGACAAACAGCATAGCAAGTTGGGCAGGAAAATCCTCCCCTAGAGCCAGTGTATGTCATTTCTGCATCGTTTCCCCAGGGATCTTTCATACCTCTCTCCTGCATAGATGGATTTTCCTTTAGAGAGGAGATAAATTCTTCCTTCATCACATGACAGTGTTCAGTCTTGTTCATAATCTAATAAATAACATGTTCATATGAAGCCATGTCTGTCATGTCATCACATCAGTCCCAGAAAGCGATACACCACAGSTTTCTGACTCCATAGGAATCAATCTGTTTGCACAACCGGAGGCAGCTCCAATCCATTTAAAAAGAAATCTGTAAATGTAGTCTCATATGCTGGAGGAAAAGCTTCTAACAAATGTCATTCGGGGTTGTCCTGTAGCTCATGATTCTAGCACCTTGCTCAAACAACTGAAGAACAGCCTCCATGTGCCAAAGTGCCGCCTCGGTGGCCAGTGAGATAATGTACATTATTAGCAAACATTATCCAGTCGGCAGCATACCGACAGTCTGTGAAACATTTTAAATTGCGGCCTTCATTTTGTGTAGACTATTCAAATAGTGTACCAAATATTTTGATCATTGCTCTTCATTAAAATCATGTCTTTAACTCCTTTTCCTACCTTGTTATCAGCTTCCACTAAACACGTAAGATAGATGACTGGCAGCAGGATCCCATGCTGTTCCGAAATTAGATAAACAGGTGATGAAAGGTCTTAAACTGAACGAGGAAAAAACCCAGGATATAGACAAGAAATAATGCAAACACTTGGGAAATGAATGAACTCTTGTTTTTCATGCTAGCAATGTCTATGAAAGAGTATGAAGTACTGGGATGTTCAGAAAGAAATTCTAAATTTTATTACTACTTATTTTAAGCAGATGATTTCCAGGATGGTCATCTTAAAATTATCTCGTTTACAAATTAATTCTTTGAACAGTGTCTTAGAAATATCCAGTAACGTGTTATACAAGTTTTATCTCTGGCTTACTCTGTTTCCCACTTACATGAGAGCTGGTGCATTTAAAGCAGACTTGTGCTTTTTCTTTGCAGCTTCCTTCCTCCTTTCTCCTCTAAGAGGCATAATGAAGTTACAATGTTACATATTTGACACCCCTCCCTCCAAAAGTTCACATTAAACCCAAAGCTACATTTTCCCTGGGATGGAGAGAAGGGGCAACGCAGGAGTCGCAGATGACCCATGTCCCACCCTGACTGGAAGCAGCTTTTGCAGCGGCTTCCCTGCGGCGGCAGCACCAGCTGCGGCTCCAGGCCCGACYGCCGGCACCGCCGCGCTGGCCCTTGGCCACAGCACTGCTTCTGCGTGCCGATTCCCTCCCTCCCTCCCGTCGACGGCGGAGCAGCCGCAAGCTCTGCCGCTCAGCGTGGCCTCCTTGGGCCTCGGGCGCGCTCCCTGGTGCCGAGCTGCCATGCTGGCGTGGGCGGGCGCCTTCCAGAACCTTCCGGGCGCCGCTCGAGGAGCCCAGCTGCCGCCTGCCTCTCCTCAAGAGCTGCGGTGCCTGCGCGACCAAAGCCTTACCCTTTTCAAAGCAGGACGATCTGAGTCCTCACCTCGCTTTCTGCTTTCTTTACAGCGTCGCTGGAGCATCAGGGGCGTTTGGATGCGGGGCAGAGAGAGGCTGCCYGCCCTGGGCTCGCAGGCGGGCCCCAGCATGGATTTGTGGGAGGAGGTCTAGGGGGTACTCGCTGCTTATACACAGCTCCCTTCACTCCTGCGTAGCGACTRCACAGATAGCTGCACTAAAACCCTAAACAGCCGCCACAAGCTGCGTGCCGAACCCCTCCCCGTCTCCCGCACGCTCCTTCCCCGCTCGCCCCAGGGGGAGGCTGTGCAGCCCGCATCGCGGAGACGGARAGGTGAGGTACCAAGACACCAAGTTCAGATACTGAAGGACATTTACATGCCTTATTCCCCTGGAAATTAATAGGAGTTAGGCACCTGAGTATTTTCGGAGCACAGGACCTTGTGACTTATCTGAGAGGGTCTGTAATGGAGCAGGCAATTAAGCTCACTTAATTTCTGTGCTATTGCCTTAGCTATTGGACCATCATTGCACTCTGTGTAATGATATGATCTTACCCCCGTTACCCTCACCCTTCCTCCCCATTGCTGTCTGAATTCAGTGGTGGATCCTGTTTGAGGTGCCTGGCAGTTCAAGCTGAGCTCTACTAAGTGCTCAGAGGAATGGGTGACTGGGAGTGAGAAAAATTCTCTWTTCCTGTCTCCTTTCCAGCTCCTGTGTCTGACACCCAGTAGGGGAAATACAGACTGTTCCAGCCCTATGTGTGCTGCTGTTTATACCCCAGGGGAAGCTTGCACTCGCTGCTCCCTTCCTCTCCAGCATGTATGGCAGAGTAGTAACTCGGGATACGATCTGTGTCTGACAGGGAATAATTCCTGTCCTCCTACTTCTTGCATGGGGATATTATCCTTCTATAGAGTTAGAGACCTAAGGTTTAAAAGTGCTTGTACAATGAGTGTTCTAATGAAAACCAGAAAGAAATATCGCAGCTGAAACAAATAGTAGCCTTTTTATGATAGCCTTTTTTTTYCCCCTTTGACTTCTCTTTTCCTAGAAAGAAGCAGGGATTTCAGACTGGCCCGTGTTAAAATAAGGGTAAGATATAACTCATAYATCTATAACCATCTGTTCTTGTGAGTATATTTATATAAACCATATTTCTGAGTTACTCTGGTTACTATGGTATATGTTCCCATGCTGCCATTTTACATCTACTCTCTAGAACTCYGAGGGAAAAAAAGTTAATTTTCTTTAAATGCTTTTTTTGCACATTTGCTCCCATGTGAAAGGGCCCTTCTGAGGGCTCAGTATAGCTCCAGTAATAATAATACATTCTTAGTTTGTATAGCCAGGATGCAGATCCATTATTTAGAAAGTATTCCAATTGTCTGATGTCATTCAAATTTTCTCTTATTCTGTGCTGACTACCTACCTGTCTGCAGTGGGAGAAAGAAAACAACCTTTTTTCAGGGGTAATCACACTGCAATCAAACTGTGCGATACGATTAGGTCTGCCTTAGTCCTTGGTGCATTCTCAGTGCATTGAAACAGTGGTCCCTGAGGACTAGTCCATTGTATATCATTCCTCTCAGTACTGGCAACTGATAGAAGTCATAGCCTAAAGAAGTTGCACAATCTGAAAACGAATGTACTAGCAGGGGAACGAAGTGGAAAGCAAGAGCAAAGAAAAACAGCGTGAAAGATAAAGATATAATTGGGAAGGGGGAAAAATAGTCCAAAGGAAAAATACACCCCAAGTAAGCAGAAATGATATAAACAAAAAGCTGAAATCGAGACAATAAAATAAGTCAATAAAGTAAGGAAAAGCCAGAATGGCTGTTATGAATATGAATGAAAAACTAAAATGAACTTTCTTTCCAAAATCAAACTCAGGAAAAAAAACCCAACCATACCATGCAGAGCAACCCAGAGGAAATTTAACTTAAAAAACCACCARACTTCTGAAAAATAACACAAAGCTCATATAGTCAGAATAGACTCTAAGGGTGAAGATGCATGACATSTTAAAGGAGACACAAGCCTGTGATAAGTACTGTCTGAGAAATGTACCATTCAAAAATATATTATCAGTTAACTGGGTATCGTATGTTTTCATTATTGAAGACTGAGGTGTTTGTATTGCACACTTAAGYCATATGATACCATTTAGCTTCTTGTAGGATAATATAACTCTTAAAAACAGGTTTTAAGTGCAAATAACTGATTATGATTCTCAATCTGCTCTCCTCAAGCATCTGGGAATGTCAAAAGTGAGGCCCCACCGACTTCCTGGGATTGAATTTCTGCCTATGAAATTTACTTTTCCAGCAAACTTTCCTACCAACAAAATCATTTTGRGGATATTCATGGAAAGCAAACATAAATAGGACAAATGTGGCTTTAGTAAAGGCATTTGAAAGGTCAAACAAGGGATTGCATAACTTTTTGCTACTGTCTGTTGGAGGTAACTGAATGTAAAAGTTGTTTAAATCAACATACTCTGGCTGTTTTTTAACACAAAATTACCCTCGCGTAAGTCTGTCCTCTGGTGTGTAATCTGCCTGTCCATTCTTCATTCTTCATTCCCTCAGTTTCACTGATTTCAAAGTTTAGGAAGTTCAGCAAGCAGGCCACCCACTAGAAAGCTAATACAAAAAAAAAATGCAATATCATATGCAAGGAAAGCCGCAAGGTTTTATTAGGAAAGCTTTTGAGGCCTTTTATTGAGAAAAAGGATTTGAAAAGATTTCTTTTACCACTGAATTATGGGTTTTGTGAACTATCACTGTAATATATTGCTGGGAGCCCCAGATTCCATTCCTGATACTGTACAGAAACTCCAGGAAAGTGCTATTTTATGGTGACAAAGCCACGTTGTCACTTTTCAAATCTTATTTTGTAAATGAAATGAATTTGGACATTGACTTAGCACATGACTGTTTCACCAGTTCTGATAGCTTTCATTCAGATATTCCCTCAGGAATGCTGAGGATTCGATCTCAATCCCAGACACCTTTGACAATTAAAAGACATTTAAGAGCTTGAATCATCCCAGAAACTTAAAAACCTGCTTGTYCAAGGGCTGTGTTTTATAACATTCACCTATACACTTGTAATATAATAATCCTCTCCTAGAGTTGCAAGGATCTCTGACAGAGGTGCTAAAATATTTATGAATACATGTGTCACTAGGAAAAAAGAAACAAAGAAACTCCCCAAAATTCAACTGTAGTTATGCAGGGCAATTATACCACAAAAATTGGAATAAATAATACTATATAGAGAAACTAAACATATAACACTATGTTATGATGCAGTTAAAATGATTTTAGACTATGAATACTTGAATGATTTGTGATGTCCTGTTTAGCATTTTATCATTTTCTCTTTTGCAAGCATTGTTTCAATCTCCTCTCCGGTAGTCGTCTAAGGACTGCTGACTGCTTTGTACAACTTCAAGTAGAGAGGTCTGAACTGCATCCCTGGGCTGTGACTACCTCTCATGGTGAGGCATAACCCACAGAGGGCATAAATCATACATATTATACTCCATCCACATTCTAGGTTTGCCTTCTATGCCATGCATGTTACAATATTTACGTGTGCAAGTAATGTCACCTGCACAAGTCACATGCAAGTAGTAAGGAAAATAATCTTTTCCTTGAGCTGTGAGGAGCTTRGTATCCTTAGTAAGCAGTACACTGGCATTAAAAGTTGGTACGGTCATAAGGAAAATTGGGTTTGTCTCTCCTAACAAGCAGCTGGCATGGTCTTCAGCTGGGCAAAGCAAGGATTAGAACTTTCTGCAGGTTGCTGGGAGCGCTGATGTTCTGTAGCTCTCCACAGAAGCAGTGAGTAACAAGTCTTTGCAGCAGAGATCAGAGTGTTGAGACAAATTCTTACAGACCAGGTCCAGAACTGCTGCTGTCATCAGCTTCTGTGGTGAAGGAGAATGTTGTGTATGCACTATTAAGTGTTATTTATGCCTGTTTTGTTGCTTACCCTGGCATTGGCATGAGTTAGACAAACCTGGAGTCTTCTGGAGTATTTTTCAGGTTGTTTTCAGTATGGTTGGAGGCAGAGACCCTCTGTTCCAAAGTTTAGTCTCTTATTATGGTGTGTAGTGGATGCCTAGGGAGCAATATAAGCACAGAGTGTTTGTGGCAGTGATATTTTCCCCTTGTGCTCTAGACATATCTGGCCCAGGGGTCTGGGGAATTGGGGGTGGTGTGTTCATGCTTAGAAATGCTTGATGAATTTTTCTTGCATTAATTTGTCTGACAACATTCTGAACCTGTACAAACTTAAAGCCTCTTCAAGATGCTAATGATCTCCAAAGACTGAATAGTGCTCAGACTAGTGTTCTCCAAATGCCTACCAGTTTCTTTCTTTTTCCTTTTTACCTTTGACTTCTAGTCCTGTGACTGTAAGATAGGAAGAACAAAAGACTGCTCTACATTGTAGTCGGGACTATGCTCACCAGGTGTGTTGTGTGCAGTTACCAAATATTTTCTGTAGCTGAAAGGGTCAATGCTGATATTCGCCCTCCTGACGTGTTAAGTCCAGTTGCCATTCCTGTAAAAAACACTGTRTGTTTTTCCTAGCTGTTCTTTGTGAAAGCTTTGTCAAAGATACCGTGTATATGTCTGGTTAGCTGTCACAGGTAATCTGCTGTTTTTGYTAATGGCTACAGTTCTTTGAAACTGTTTTTGCATCTAGACTCTCTGAATAGAAGTGTTGTTTGCAGTGCACTCATTTCCCATTTTATTACCAGCATAATGGTTCCATTGCGAAGATTAACTGAATCTCAGGGCATCTTAATATACACAACCTCACAGCAGAAGGAAGAGAAATTGATGTAGTATATCCTAGATCTAAAAAAATGGTTAGTTGTTTATTTAGTAAGCAGTGGCATGAATGACATAAAAATACCCACTGTGCAATGTCAAGARTATCAGAAAAGCTACAATGAAAAAACATATTTCATGAGGAACAGTTCTTATGATATAAACATTATACCATTTGCACATAATTTAATTCACTATTTGCACACAGAAAGCCTTGTCGGAAACTTGTGTGGTTTGTCTGTTAGTTAAGTCAAGTGTGTCTGGCTCTATCAAATKAAAAGAAAAAGACTACTTTTCCTAGGAGACCACAGAACTCCCTGATGTGCACAAACTTCCCTGCTACCCAATATWATACCAGGAGAGACACACAGAGAGAAATGTTGGTATAAAACAATTAGAGCAGATATGTTTGAGAGAGCTCTCTTTGCAGTTGAGCATAGTATTCATAGACATGCTTTACTTGAGCCAAGTTGGGTCCAAAAGCATGATAGTTATGTTTGTGGATGTAAGCCTTGGTCTCCATTACCTTGGGGAACTTTGCATTTCACTCCACTGTGTGGAGCTGACATATTCTTAGTTGTGTAAGATCAGGATTTCTGGAAGAAGAAGGCTGAAATGGAACTGACCTTTAGTAAAAAATGCTGAGAAGAGATATGGAGTCTTGCTGTACCCCTTATATGTGGGCATGGATCTCCATTGCAGAGTGCCCCATCACCCCATCAAACTTGATTTTCCATACTGTATGGGTGTCCTTATCAGGGGATGTCACTGAGTGAAATGGGACACCACTTGGGACCCAAATAGGACACCACAGCAAAAAATGCCCATTGTTGGTTTTCATTTGTACTGGTCCCAGTCCTCCAAGTGTGCTGTATAGAAATAAGGTAGATAAGGAGTTCCTGGCTCAGCATACTGTATAGCTTTACAGCATCATAGTGGATACAGCTGTGTACATGTCCAGCAAATCAGGCATCAGGAAATTTTACTGGCAGAGACCTTGGTGCTTACAGGATGACAAGACAGCTCATGAGAAATTAGCATGATGCCTAAACTTTTGGACTTAGGACACTGAAATAACAATAATATAGTGAAGCCTTAATTCTTGATGCCAACATTACTCAATACCAGAAACTACACACACACACACACGCACATATATATGTACATACATGGGTATCTGAGCTAACATGGCTATATACTGCTGTCACTACCTTGTATAGCTCACATGTTTTCAAGACATATATTATGTTTTTTAGTAGAGTTTTTTTTAATATAAACTTTTATCTTTTCACAAACCTTATTTTCACAACTGTTGAGAGAGAAACAATGTTGCCTATGTTTTGCAGTTTGTAAACAAAGGTGCAGAGAGATTAAGTAGAAGAGAGAGTATTTCCATGTTTTGTCAGAGTACATAACATTATATATATATACACATATATTTTTTTATATATATATATTTTACATAGTCAGAATTCTGCTTCTGTTGATTTCCACTGCAATGGTGAACCTTCAATTTCTCACCATCCTGCTGAATTTCAAGTGTCTTCTCTAAGGACGAGAGCTTATGAAAGAGGCCATCAGCATTTCTAACATGGACAAAACCTAGCCTTATTCTGACAAACATTATGAACTGTTAGAGGTAAAATATTCCACAAAACTTCAGTCTGAAGCAGTCATGAGGCATATAACATTTTAGTCTATATTACTGATATTTGAGAATTCACATGCAAATGTAAAAATCTTTAACAGTGTTTAGCAACCATAGTAACAACTGAAGCTTTCAGACAAAGAATATTCTAAAAAAAGTATTGCTGAATACATGATAACCTAAAGGTCATATTGGCTTCTATTTCAGTCTTGACAAAAAAAACAAAAAANAAAAAAAAAAAAAAAAAAAAAACTTGTGCTGTGAATGCTTCTCTGTTCCATACAACTGTGAAAAATAGTACCCCTTGAACTTGTAACAAGATGCCTTTTTATCTGAACTTTCAGTTTTATGCTAGACTTGGAAGTATCATCAAGAACTCCTTGAAATATTTCASAATCTCTTTCAAAACAAATTCAGGTGTTGCAAGGAGAAAAAAAGTGTAAAAAAAGTGTACATAAATTTCTTCAAAATTTTTGTGTGAGTCTGGACAAAGTGGAATACTATTCATGACACCTTTTATGTAAAGTCCTGTGCCTTCATATTTTCATACTGTGCTTTTTCAACGTGGTCTGCTACTTTGAGCTAAAGAATGATCTTGTAGTTAAGACATTCAGGTGGGATTCAGACAGCATGAATTCATTTCCCATGTCTACTTGGAAAATGCTCCATGTGATGGACTTGCTCCATTTCTGATCCATCTTCCTATCTGTCAAATGGCTACTATAGTAAAAAGGCTGCCACCTGGCAAGTTACTAACTGGCTTAAATGGCTTTATTCTTGTCGACTGCTGGTGAGGCTACTCAACCTGCCAGTGTTATGCAGTCTAGGCTATGATGGACTCAATGATATTGCCAGGAGGGCAATCTGTGTATGCACTACAATTGCAGTGTATCTTAAATACATCAGATTTAGCATTCGTGCATAGATCGATACACGTCTATACAGTCCTTCTAACACATCCTGGGTCCACTGGAGATGTATGCAAGTGCAAYAAATTTGTGTGTGTGCTGTAATAATTTCTCAGGGTTTCTGGTTCTGTTTCCATATTGTCTTAAGATAGTGGAGCTCCTTATCCCTGTATGGACCTCTTGCTTTTAATAGGAATCAACTGAATAAGAAAAAGTGGTCATCACTTCCAGTCTTAAATGCCCTCAAGTTCTTAATGACTGATTATATGAAGAAGGCAACAAGGGTGTCTGTGTATTCACATATACATGCACAGTGAAGATATCCCCAGTTATTGGATTAAATGAAATAATGAGTGGGAATTTTAGGGATATTAAGATATTTTTCCTTGACTTTCAAGTCAAGGGCAATGAGAATGAGCCCATAAAAAAAAGTCGGCTGTTTTAGCAATGCTTGTGTTCAAGAATCTTAGTATGGATGAGAATATTTGTATTAGTTAAAAAGCAAAAAATCACTTTACCAGCAAACAATTTATGCTCATTAATCTTAGATCACATTCTTTGCTTTTTGGCAAAAATATTTCTTCAGCACCATTTTTAGAATGATTATAAATAAATCTATGCCACTTTCTTTAGTACTGTACGCTACAATAACTAATCTTGATATAACTATAGGGAAGTGAGTTAGCTGTTCAATCTTTTGTATATAATAGATCCCAAGTCACACTTTTTCTAAATAATGGAAATACGAGTATTCTGACAAATTCTCTTTATATGAATCTTTCTTCATTTTTACACTAGAAGTAATGACAAACATTATGCAATTTATATAATTCTACATCTGAACCAAGTAAATTAATTAAAGATTTCCACTACGAATTTCCACTTATGAAGCTATGAATATATTTCCTGTTCCCTTTATTTCTCCAAAGGGAAGCTATCCATTCTTTCACTGTAAAAGCTGTAATCTAAAGACTGCGGATAGCACTGTGATTGGTAGCACAATGTTATTTTATTGACGTACAGGRTTAAGAAAGCAAAATCTATTCTCTTGAGAAAGAGAATAGATTTTGAATGTATCCAATTGTTTGATGTCCATCACTTAGACGAACCAATTCTAATGTTACATATTATGGACTTTTTTTTCTCTGCTGCCCCACAAAGCAGGCTTGATTTTTTTTTCTTTCATTTATCCAAGCTGTATTCTGATTTAACTTCACTGGCTTCATAAAAGTTATACTGATTTCAATGTGAGTAAAGAATTAAGTCCAATTTACTTTTTCCAGAATAAATTACTCTCAAGGGGCATGGCTGAAGCTTAGAGAAAAGTAACTGGAAAGACTATCCTTTAATATAATTCGGATCAGGCTCATAATGAACTTCTTTGCAATATTTTTCCACAGCATTCTTCAGATAGCCCTTGAGAGAGATTTTGGTGGAGTCTGATAAGATCTGGTTAGAAGACTAACCAGATCTTTGGTAGTCAGAAATCAAAAGATCTTGAGGACCCTCCCCCCTCCCAAAAAATAAGAAAGATTAACATTATGTACTGAAGAAGAAGAATGAGCAGACGTTAATCTTTTATTGTAATTATTACTATTAATTCTTACAGCTGCAGGCAAAGGAATAGGCTGTTGACTCAGGCCTGGCCTGAGGTTAAGCTAACCAAACAGGATGTGGAAAACTACTAGACATGACATGAGAAATTGTTGGCTGTGGCAGATAACAGTGGAAGAAGCTGACAAAGGTTACAGATAGTGCCATGAGGGATGGCTGGATCTCACAGTTGGTTAGGGGGGAGTTATGTGGGAAAGGGCTGAAGCTCACTGGAAACTGGAGGGGTGTATTGGGGCCTTCTGAGTCTGACTTTTTGCAAGGCTGTCAGTGCCCATCAGAAATACCATACAAGGCTGAGATGACCTAGGGAACTATATAAAAATGTCACATCTGTGTACTGATGTAGCAAAACTGCGACCAATGGGGAAAAATAATTAGGAGTGAGTTGTTCATTTGTAATAAGACTGAATTGGAGAAAGGGAGGTACAGGTGGGCCAAGAAATGGGAAGGAGGTACAGATGGGCCAAGAAATGGGAAAAGGGACAATAAGGTATGCAAATGATGTAATTATGGCTGATAGGCAACTCTGCATTTGATCGCCACCAACTAATTAGGTTAAAATATGAAAGCTGTTTTTCTGACCATACAATATATGTCAAACCTCTAGCCCTGCCCAGGAGAACTGGCAGGGGCAGGATGTTTTCTCTTGTGGGCAGGGGAACACCCAGATGGACAGATTGCGTTTCCTGGTTTCACCACATCAGTGCCTAACCCAGCCTTGATGGCATCAACATCTACCCACCACCTTCTATCATTAATATTTTAATACAATATATTCATAGAGTGAAATGTTACTGAAGACCTTGATCAGCATTAAGTTTCCAAAGTTCAGTTCTGTGCATTCCCACAGTCAGTGAATACTAGTAATCCTCACTTGTGTAACTTTGACTCCAGTTTCTTATGTCTTTATCTACCCTAGTCAAGCTGTACTTCATCACTGCATGTCAGATGGAACTTAAGCAATAACCTTGATTTTTTTTCCCTCTGATTTCAACCTACATTGCCAAGTAACTTGGTCCACAATTTGGGCTTTTAAAAGCTGGTTTAGAAGATGGTTAAAAAATGTCCTTCTGAGTTTAAGTATCAGTATTTAAAATACACTGTCTTATTGTAATATATTTTTAGATACTTTCAAAAATAATTCTGAATTCATAACTCCACTTTTTTTGATTCCTTCAGAAGCAACTAATCATCCAGTAGAGGGAGCACAAGCTATCTTAAAAATGACTGAAGAGCAGTTGAATCAAATTAGTTGAATAATTTATTGAACAATTCTTATATCTTTCAAATAAATTATTCAGAAAATATATTTTTCCATTATTCACCAATGTTTAGTACTCATGGAATAATTCACACTATATTAATCACAAATTTTACTCAGTGAATTCAATTATTACTTAAAAAAAATGCCCAAAGTCTGTGCAAACCACCAAAAGTGGTGCTGAAGGCAAAGATATCATCAGCTRACTATTCAGATGACTTACATGATAACAAAACACGTGATTCACCACCTCCTGAATTTAATGGCAGGACAGAGGAACAAGAGCAGCATAAAAATGAAAATAATAATTGGAAATGCAAAAAATAGAACAAAGCATTGTGATAACTACTTCTGCCATCAAGAGCCACCAACCATTCTTACTGTATAGTACACTACATGTTATATTTTAAGAATAAGAGAATGAGATAATTTGTCAGATAACACAAATGATACTTAAAAAAAATCTACTAATTATATCAATGTTAGKAAAGAAAAAAGTTTCCTTCATTGTATTTGTGAATTAATAGAGGTTATGTCCCAAGTTTTCACTGACTATTAGGTGTGGAAGCCTAACATGATGAGAGCTGGATATCAATTCCATCACGTGAAGGAAGAATGGCAAACAAAGAGTAAAGTGTATGCAGTTAGCTTCTTCATCTCTTTGAAATGTGGCAGACAGAGGTGCTATTTGACAGTGAATGAGGTGTGGGATAAACTGACTGAGATGTGTAGTCTTGGATGATTTGAAAGCCTTAGCCCAAACCAAAAGTATGTCCTAAATTCTGGGAAGCAAACTTTTTGCTTTGCACTTATTTCATTTCCACTGTGAGTGCTCTCAGAAATGGTAGCAAATTAATCCTAGAGGTCAAAATCTACTTCTTTTACAGAACTACAGCATCAGACTACTGTAGCTCAACAAAGTTGATCTAGGCTTATTTAAATTTTGTTGTGCTTCCTGGCAAAGGTAACTAAAGCTATAGCTGATCAACTTGTTTTAACCTATAAATACTTTTAATCGGTAAGCTTCATGTCTTGGCCAGAGCTTGTTTTTCCCAGGGAAAACAGTGTCAGCTGGCAATTACTTTTAAAGCCAAAGGTTCAGAAGAGACCAGGCATGCAGAAAAGACTGATGGTTTGTTTTCTCCTCTAATTTTGTATATATTAAGGTTGTATGTTTGTGGTATATTTTAGGTTGGCTCAGTTAAATGAGAATATTAACTCTTACTGAATTCATATTATTGAATATTTTGGGGGTATTCTCACTGAAATCTCTAAACTGAATGAAGCACAGATTTTGAGCAGCACTAAGAATTTTTATTAGTATCTTGACAAGTCCAGTCTTACATGTGACTGGTAAAATCTCCTCAGTTGTACTCACTATGCTACAGGTGTTACATCAGACATTAAACTCAAGATTTTCAGCAATGTCATGGCCTTCTTTCTCTTTTATGTTATATTAGGAAGAGATTTAGAAACATAGCCTGTGCAGGTAACTTCTCTATAAAATACTCTTGCCTTGCTAAGCTGTCCCTGTGCTGCGCAAGATGAAGTTCCATTTTCTCCTAGATAAAACTCCGGTGTTGATCATGGTCAGCTTGATCTTGCAGCCCTTCCTCTAGTTGGTATCAATATGTGGCTTGTGAGATCAGACTCAGAATGTACAAATGCAAGATGTTGTCCTTAAAAAGGCACAAGAGAGGGGTCCGACATGCTTGGTGCATTCYGGCTATGATGACCTTGTGGTAAGGTTAGCCTGGGACTGATGAACCAAAGTACTGTATTTCGGGCGTTGAACAATGCCCCCTCCCTTACAGTTTCAAAGGAAGAGATTTGTATTCTAAATGAAGCAATGACCTTTGATCTTGCTTTTTAATTAAGCATCTAGCTAGAAGGTTTCACAGGCCATGTTATTACCCTTGGGTTTATTATTAGATATTAAGATAGAGGATTCAGACAATATATAGCCCTGGGCTTTTCTTTCTTTTTTCTTTTTCCATTACAATGCCTTAAAGCTTGCTTTTTCTCTGCAATTTTAAAAATTTTATACCAGCAATAAAATCCAAATTAGAAAAAGAATGGCTCATCCTTATAAAGAGTTTGGGTCAAATTGTATCAGCGTGACTCCTTTGAAGTTAGTAAGCAGAATTTGTCCTGTGATATCTCAGAGAATTAGGCATATTAGAAAARGGTTGGTCATTGAAAAAAGTCAAGTTAAACGAGAGACCAAAGCTAACTCTCACCTGCCAAAACCCCTTCCTACACATGGAAGCTTTGAAGTGGAATGAAAAGACTAAGTGGAAGCCGTAATTACATCTTGTTTAACTTGGCCCTTTAAACAGCAAACCCTTTAACATGCTTTTCTTTTTCACACGTCTACATACTGCAAAACTCTTCAAATCAGCATAGAGCTTAATCAACAGATGATTAAACATCAAATCTATACTTTATGTTTCTGCTTTGCTGAATAGGACTGATATTGCACATGTGCTTAAAGTTGAGCATATGTTTGATGGTTTTTGAAGAACTAAGTCTTCTCTTTTTTCAAGATGTCTTTTTCTTTTGAAAATGTGGTTAAAATCATGTACTATATGCCCTTGTGGGAAAGAATTAATCTTGAACTGGAATGTATAAGGATCATTGTCCTAATAGGATTTAAGCTGTTTTTTTTCCCTTGCTTTTTCAATATTCACAGTGTCTGGGAAGAAATGGATTTGTGTGGCTACTTCCTTATTAGTGTGTGTTAGAAAGGTGCTGTAATRGCCATTTGGTTCATGGTGATTATGCAAAGTGCTGAAAATAGGATTAATACCTTTGACTAGGTTTTAAAAGATAACTGTCTTGTCATATTTTGGTGCTAGGTATGCTCCTTTTTTCTTTCTTTATATTTTATGCTAAATCTCTGTAACTCGCAAAAAGAAGCAGACTGGAAGTTCCTGCCTTGTTTAGTTCCAGGCACTCCTCAGGGAGTGATTATTATTCACAGTCACTTTAACTATCTGAATCTTGATGTATTGAAATAGTGTTAGTAAGGTGCTGGAGAAGGAGAGAAAGATGAGAAATTAGCTTCCAAGGAAAACAACTTGCTATTTTGCTCAGAGCTATATAGAAATCTCATAAGGAGAAAATGAAGTGGTAGCTATATATTCAGTTTAAGTAAGCCTGTCCCATTGATGGTTGCTGTCCTCCATTGTGGCCGCATCTGCTCACTTGGCTGTTGTACTAGTTAGCTCCATTCCTTTCCCAAAGTCGTAAGAGCTGTTTTTCTCTCTCAGTTGAAGTATCTGCAGGAAAGGTTTGCCTACAGCTTGAATACCACTGGTAGGAATATACCTGGCTCTCAAAATACAGTAAAATTACTTCATCTCATTTCCTTTTCAAAAGTCTCTTCACACTGAAGTTGATATAAAAAAACAAAACAAAACAAGACAACCCCCCCAGACTTCTCATCACTCCACATCTAGTTCTGCTTCCTTTGAAATTAGGCAGATTTTTGCCAAGAAAAATTTGGAACAAAGTATTTGAGTGCTGTAGTATCAAGAGGGGTCCTCTGACACATCAGGTTTCCTACTGGAGAGAGGTTTTGTGTTAGATACACTGAAATATGATGCTTGCAGTATGTTCTGTTTATACTAGATTGCATAAACATGCATGACCTGTATACAAAATAACTCAGAGCTTTGGGAAATGTGTTTCTTTTCTTATCCAAAATCCTTTTGCCATCAGTGCAGCTTGCAGAGGTGAGAAGAGTCAGTGAATTAATTTTTACTCTGAAAGAATTTTAAAAACAAGAGTTTTAAAAGCTCCCTCTCATTAAGGTTACTCCTGCAGACCTCATTAGCTTTTCACCTCTGCAAGTGACAGGTCAATCTCGTATTGAACACTTCCTCCCACACAGTTAGGTAGTGCCCTTGCTGAGGAATTGCAATTAATAAACAATAAACAGCAATATGGGGAAGACAATGCATATCCTCAGAGAAGAGAACAGGAGATTTTCTAAACAACTGAACAATATATTTTCAGATTCTAGAGCAGAAACAAGGACAGATTTACCCCCAACATCCTATGTAGCCATTTATTACTCCATAAATTTATTGCAAGAAGTTGTTTTTTCCCCTCTATAAACAATTCAGATAGATGTGAACAACTTCCAAATAGCAMCATAAGTTTAATTCATCTGTCTTAAGTGACATAACATATGTCACTAGTGCCTGTTGCAGAAGCAAGGAAGTCTGCTACGTAGTATAGTATTATGCTTTATAGCTGTGCAAACCGTGTCATTAGTACTGGAGCATTTAGAAAGAGAAATGTATGCTGCAACTACATCAATCCCTTCAGCATGTACCACCCTTCTGCAGGTTGTTAAATTTTGCTTTTTTGGGAGGAGCTTGATAGGAAAATTCAGACTTTCTTGAAAGGGAATGTTTTATTATGTCTTTTCTGGGTTAAAACCTATTTTATGGGCTGAAAGAYAGTCTTTTCTTTCTCTCTTCATTTTCTATTTGCTGTAAAGTAAACTGAGAAATGAATGATAAAAGCAAGGTAAACTCATTGTCAATTCACTAAAATGCTGAATCTCTTCTCTGGAAAGTTAAGCATTTTTTAATTTGAATTCTCCCTCTGTATTAGTCTGCATACCACTAGTTCACCACTAGTTTGGTATTTGACAATGTAATCRTTTCAACTACAGAACATAAAATCTGCAATAGAAGTGGTATTATATTAATCTAGAGGAGACATTTTTTAATAGTGTCAATAGGTGACACTACCCCATTGCATTTCTACCAAAAAGGAATGTAGTAGAAACTCAGGTTCTGTAATCATCTAAGTGTAAGTTATAGGTTGTTATGGAACCAATGGCCAACCTAAAACATCCCCTTTCAAAGAAATCTGAAGCCAAACAGGCTGGAGGACCTTGGGTAGCTCTAATAGCATTACCAGTTCCAAATCTGGTGTTATTAAAAGCCATGCCAATATCTATGTAATATGCTGAACCAAGAACTCAAATCTGTTCTCCAGCCCTACAAACAATACTGTATTCATAAATTAGCATACAAATTTCAGAGTCTGTGGATAATARTATTAATTCATTAGAAATGTCATGTCAAAAAACTTGTAAGTAAGGTAGAGTCACAGTATCTATTATTTATAACAGAAAAAGATTTTCAARCAGTTTTAAAATACTGATACCTGGGAGTGGAAACAAGCCTGAAGATGATGATACCTGCACTTTTAAGAGTCAGACAAGACACTGACAAAGTAAACTCTCCATTTAGCCATTTCTATACAGTGGGAGCCCCAAAACTATTTATCAGACAGAGATGACAAAAACAACTCCAAAGAATATATACAACCCTCCACACTGAACAGATGTTTTACCATTTACATGCTGCAGTCCTGAAATTTTTAGAATTACTCAGACACTGCAGAAGCTGTGAGGCCTCTCTGTTTATTGCTCCTAGTGGATATAAAATCAAATAATGATTTGTTTGTCATTTTATTTTATGGAAAGTTTTACACTGTCTAGTCCAGAACAACTGTGTTGATCTTTCAAACGAGACATAAAACTTGAGGTTTTAACCACTTCTGTTCATTAATATCCCTTGAGGGTGAGAGGGATTTTTTTTTGGCAAGATTAGGCATATATTAGCATCCTGACTAAATTACCACTCTGGTAATTACATTCTCCRTATCTGCATATCCCCTTGCAACTTCAATGGAATATGGTTTGTTCCGCTCAGGATGTGTTCTGTAGAGCTGCTAGGTGTTGTTAAATGGTTTGCCTAAGTCTGCCCGAAAGCTGTCACTGGCTACATGTAGGTTGAATTTGCTTACTAGGCAATCAGTGTCCCTTCTCTTTGTGACCATCCTGGCTGGAGTCAGGCTAGAAGCATTCAAAATATGACCTTGGGGGCCAGTGACCTCATCCTCAGATGTAGCAGCAGCTCTCTGGGGAATAAGCCTTAGGAATGAATGTTACTTCGCCATTAGTAGAGAAGGAACACGTTTTGTTTCTCCTATCACACATATTTCATAAGTTTGAGAAGGAACCACAAGGAGGAGTGAAAATTAAGGGCAAAAGCTGGTGGGAGCACATGGGAAAATCCTCAGTTCAGTGGTATTTTTCTGTGCTGCACACTGCTGTTTCTTACAGTTTCCCTGTTTGCCAGAAAGGGTATGGGAAGGGATTTTCAAAATCACCTAAAGTTTTGAAGTGCAAAAATTGCATTCAATTTCAGTGAGAGTTAAGCACGTAAACCCATAGGCCCCTTGGAAAACTTAGCTATTGAATATAATAGCAGGGAACAAAGCCATAGTTTCCCTGTACTCTCTAGGGAATTAGACTAATGCCAAACCTTTTTATATGTAAAATGTTCAGATACTGCAAAGATATGAGCAATACAAAACCTTAAGTAGACAGATAGTAACTCACGATTAAAAATGAAGTAGTATSTTTTCTTTCCCCTAGAAATGGTGCTGGGTTTGCCAGTTTTGAAGGATGTTCTTTGGCTCTGCTGTTGTGGCAGTGGGAAATGATGATAAGACAAGCAACACAGAAAGTGGTAATAAGGTCATATTGGCCCATTCAGAAGACTCTGTAAGAGATACCATGGCATGCACAAGGAAGTCTGCCCTCTCTACCCAGAGGATGATATTGGTTGTGAACTTAAGGTTCAGGGAAGGAGAGTGTGGATTTTGGCTTGTGATTAAGTGCATCATGATTAAGTAGTTAGTCAAGGCACTTTTACCTTCCTCCTGAGATGAAATGATCACCAAGGACAATCTACTGCTGCTATGCCTTAAGCCTTAAATGGGTGATGAGTTAGAAAGAACCATCAATATGTGTAGACAGGTGTTTATGCTTGGCTGGATGGATATATAGCTGTAACTCTGAACTATTCTATGTGTAGGTACTGTTTTTTCCAGTGCGCTCTCTTTTTTGTAGGTTACTTTGGTTAGATGAATTTTAACATCACAAACATGATTAACAAAGCAGTCTTGATTTCTCTATTGACATCTTCAGTTTCCTCAATCACAGTTTTCAGGGACAAATCACTTTATCACCACTCAGTGTGAACAAAAAAATACATAGTTATGTAGTCGACATAACAGAGTGAAAGTAGTTTATTGCATCTGGTCAGCTCTATCTTCAGAGTAATGCATTTTGGAATAACATAAGTAGTATGATTTTATTTATTCTTTAAAGTGGAATGAAATGGAAAAAAATAGTTGGCTATACAGTATTATTTCATTTGGCATGGATAGCTTTTGATGACATCATTAACTTATGCACTAGAGGGATAGGAATGTAAGACAATATTCCTGGCAAATTAAACATTATTGATATTGGAATGCAAATAAAATGCTAAAATAGAGTCATCATTCATTTTCTCTGCAAGTAAAAGTAAAATGAAACATGTTTTGTGTTAGTATCTTTTTGGATATGTTATAAACAACTGACTGAGAGTGAGTGATCCAAAATTCTTTGAACTTTTTCCTAAAAATAAAGATAAAAAAACTCAGACAATGTGTGGGACTCTAAAATCATAACCACTGAGTGAAAACAGGTTTGAGGGAGCTTCTCTGACAGAGCATCGTATGAACAGAAGTTGCCAACATGCTGCCTTGTCCAGAGAGGTCAGTGTGATTGTTGGAGAGAGAAAGCGGGAATCTGAAGAAGGAGAAGATAGGATATCGTGGCATTGAATCTCTGCTGGGATTCTTGGTTACAATCCTACACTTCAGGAAAGGCACTGGGAAGTTAGATGGGCCCCAGAGAAGAACTGTGAGAATGATTTAAAAACATAGCTGAGAGCAAAGGATTCCAGAAGCTAATCTATTTTAGTTTTTAAAAACAATGTTCCTGGCAAGCTGAACAGAATCTGTAATGGCTGCAGAGGGAAGATAATTAGCTCTTCAATTTGTGAAGTAATAGCAGGACTAAATCAAAATACTGGAAGATAAGGCTGAGGCTAATATTGGAAATTTTCTATAAAATACTCTATATTTAAATTAAATAAATTAGTACTGTTATAGTGCATCTGTTGAAAAGAACAGACTAGCGCAGGTAGTACTTCTGGCTTAATTATCCAATCAGGAGTCCTGGGAATCAACAGCAATACTCCTCATGACTTCAGTTAAAAGGGATGCAGATTTCTTGCCAKGGTCCTGTGTGCATTCTCCCGCTACTGAAGGCTTGGCTGCCTGGGCTCAGGGCCAGCTTGGGCATGCTGCAGGTGTCTGGCCGTGTGAGGCCTTGGTGGGGCTTGCCCCCTTTGCCCAGGGGCTGCTTTTCAGCTCTGACTCTCCTTCTGGTCCTTGCCTGAGCCTGAGCTGCGCCTGCCCCGAGGTCTCATGGCCCCTGGTTCTGACCTCAGCATCTGGCTGGGCTCTCTGCTGTCACCTCGGACCTACCGCCCTGCCGGCTGGCTGCCAGTCTCCCCGCCAGCCCTGGGTACCGTCGCTGGCCTTGCCCCACTCAGGGCTACACCCTGCCATGCCATCCTCACTGTCATCTCCTGCTCCCCTTCCATTATAGAGCAGCCCTCTGTTGCCATTCCCTGGCTCTTCAAAAGGCTTTTTAAAATCTAATCCCTACCAGTTCACTTATAATTTTCAAGTAAACTGAAGAAACCTACACTCATCTCTGCATTTACATTTCATTTTTGGTGAACTTGTGCATTTCTTCTGTGTAGTACAAGAAAAGTAAGGAGAGAGAAATTTTTGACAGTGTACTGTAACAGTATTCTCACAGACAAGTTGGTTCACCATCAAAAGAATGAAGAGAGTAGTTTGTTTTGTTTTTCCACTTTGCAGATAAATGATAGAATAATCCTTAAGTACTTACACTTATGCCTATTACTASTTTTAGAACCCATCACCTTAAAGGGTGATTTTCAAAATACTCAGCATTTGCTGAAATCTGTTCCCAAAGAAGTCAATATTAAAATAATTGTTTAGAAAACTTTATCTAGACCTAAGGTCTTATCCATGTCCCATTAAAATCATTGGAAGAGTCACCCAGCCATGCTACAGATGAGGACATGGAGGAAGATGTGTTTAGTTGAGTGCCTCTAGCTWTTCAAAGATACAATTTCAGAGCCAGTGTTAAAATTTGGCTCTCAATCCTATGACAGTATTATTGGACAACAACTCCTTTCTCGTATGCATAATCAGTTCAGAAAGTAAATTTAGCTGTTTCTGGCACTTTGGTTAATAACCTTAGGCTCTGATGAAGAAAGCATGTGAGCATGCAGTTTGGTCTACCCATATTTAGAGGGGACCAGATTTCAGATCCATTAAGATGCAGAGAAGAGATAAGTAGGGTGTTCAGAAGCTGGAAGGAGCCTTTATACTGCTGACTTCAACTTGAGCATGTGATTCGAAGTGCTGTTTTGAACTTGGCCCTGGAGATAGTGTGTGTTAGCAGGCAGGTGTACCTCTAGGAGCTCAATCTACTGATTGAACTGATTTTCAACAGAAGAAAATCCATGGAACAAATGCTGTTGGAAATCCCAGTGTATGTGCTTGGCTATGGACTATTTTGGGAAGTATTGGCTGTTTGAAAAGTTTGTATTTATTAACCTGCAACAGAAAATACTTAGTGGCATGAGAGTATCTTTAAGGATTTGTACTAACATCATAAAGATGCTAGCACAAAAACCAACCAACCAAAAATACTTCCCCAGTTGCTAGAGCAGTGAATGTTTCTAACCAGGTCAGTTAAGTAAAATGGAAATGATAGTGGTTTAGACCTTGGTAGTCATTTTTTACTGAGTAGCTAAAAGCATACAGAAGACTTCTGTGATTAGTTGTTTTTTGTGTGTTAAAAAAAGAAACTAATTCTGCTTGCAAGTGTTGGGGCCGCATTTACTTTCTGCAGTAAATTAACACTGTTTTCTCAACTTTATATTGAATCTTTATGAGTGTCATAAATCATTCAAAATTATTTTCAATAATATAATGATAGATCTGTAGCATCAGAGGAATGAAGTCAGCTATATACTGTACACACTAAATACTCAAGATATTTCTCAGCATTTTATCTGGTGCCTGTAAAAATCTGTGGTTGTGAATTTTATAGTATTGCCTGAAGCATATGTTTCCTATCAATACAGTGGAATCAGAGAATAATTGCAATGAGAGTTAGCTAGTAAAATTTAAACAGATGAGCTACTGTGTTTTAAGGATCATATATTAGGCCCCAGTACAGGAAAGTATTTAGAGCCAGATCCGAAAAGGACTTTGATGCCTAACATGGGATTTAGGCAGAATTTAGGTACCTAAGCATGAGGGTGTGATCTTGAACATCTTTTTTTAGCCTCTGGGTAACCCTGGTGGTGTCAAAACTCCCTTGGCAGCTTGTTATTGTAAAGTTTTCTAGGTATCCGGTGTTGAATAATGCACTACTCAGAACTGCTGCACTAGCAGGCCTCATCCACAAGTTAATTAGCACTTTGGCATATTGGTCTTTCCTAGTCATAGTCAGAAACTGTGTTCCCTTGCCTAAATCTTTGAGGAAGACTCAAGAAAGTAGGAAAGTAGGAGCAGCAGTTGTGATTATCCGATTTAAAATGCAATCAAAACAAGATTAGTATTCTCTTATTTACCTGTTGACTTAATAATCACAGTAGACTTGCAGAAAGGTGACAATCCAGACTCCATTCTCTTCTCAGACTCTCTAAGAGGCTGAATGCTGAGAAGAGTCAAGGCTTTGCTGGTGACTTAGGGTAGTGCCAGAAACACGAAGCTCTAGCCTTTTAGGGATTGGACGTGCTCCACTTATCCTGTTGAAATTGGGGCACCGTGCAGAAAGGAATTCAAGACTGGTTGGAAAAGGCAGAAGGAGCAAGAGGGGTCTTGATTTGGTACTACAGGGTATAGGACATTCACCTGATGTCTCTCTGTCAGAGGCATCACAGAGTCGTCGTGGACTCTAAGGAAGTGTGGGTTCCTCTCTGAGGATTCAGACTCTCAAATGTTGAGTGTGATAGCGCCTAAATTTTAAATGCGTCAGTCTTTAGTTTGGCATCTCTCTCAAACTCATACTCACAGAAACTGATGTACTTCAGATTTAGGTATATGTGCGAGACACTGAGTCACAGATCCCTCAACTAGCTCAGACCAACTTGGGTAAGTGTTGTAGGAGGAGATTGCAGCCTGCAAACTGAGCCTATAATGTTCAGGCTTTGCCAGTTGGATTATGAAAAWTTGAGGCTTACATTATTAGGTTTCTAGATTACCTGTGGACTTTCTTATGCAATTGCTCCAAAATACATTTATTTCACACAGATATTAGTTCCCATTGTTAATAGTAAAACTAACAATTAATAATCACTTACACTGTTCTTTACATTTTCAAAGTGGTGAATAAATATTAATTCAGTTTCTTCATAAAACCTTAGGCTTCTTGTGATACTATTAGGCTGGCTGAGTCATACCTTCATATTCATAAACCATAGTTTCTTTCCCAGTATGTTTTACAATTATTACAAATCAGTTTTACAGCAGTTTGATAAAAGGAAATGCAGCATCTCCAAAGCACAGATTTATTCTCTTCTAGTTACTATATGAAACAAAAGTTGCAACAAAAAACTGACAGATTGGGTTTTTTTTATTTTACATAAGGTTGGAATATTTGATAGTATCTTAGAAAAAATGTTTATAAGTTTAATTTCATGAGTTGTTGAAAATATGTCTTACTCTTAATATATTTTTGAACAAACTCAGAAATAAATATATTTTAGCCCTTTAGTACTTCTTTGTACCTTATGCAATAGTCCAACCTTATGTTTAAGAAACACACACACACACACACACACACACAGAGTAAGAAAAAACAGAAACCTTGCCAGTCTTTTGTTGCAATATTTCATTTCAATTGCTAACTAGAAGAGCAAAAATATGTGCTTGGAGGTGATGTATTTCCTTGAGCAAATGACTTTACAATTCATTTATTTTTATTCTGAAATGTGTGAAAACACTAGTGATACTTTTATAAATAGGAAGCTATGGCTCAGACAATCTATTAGCATCACCAGGAGCCTCAGGTATTATGGAGAAACCGAGATTGACTTACTAAATCCTTTTCCAATTCAAGGCCAGATTTGGGTCTCAGATGTGCAATGTATACAAATGGTTGCATTACCTGAAAACTCCATTGCTATGCCTTTGTGTGAAAAAGGGGTGGTCATATTTTCAAGCTCTCTTGTAATATATGCATTATGCTCTTGAAACTAGAATATAGCACTTTGGAAAAGGTGCTTTTTAAATAAATCATGACAATTGCTTTATTGGTTTTAATGTTACACAAGTGCTGGCTTTTGTAACAACTCATATGTAGCATCTATTCTGACAGAACTGAGTAACTGATCTGTATCACATCAGGATTTTTTTTTATGGGAAATTCAGAAGGATGTAAGATCAGCGAAAGAAAATTGCACCATCGTGTATGCCATCACATGCACCATCACTTGCACCATCTTGTACATCAGACTTGACAGAAAAATATGTTTTATTTTTTCAAGAAAGCCTTTAAATTGCCATGGGTAGGGGAAAGGTCTGGTTTTGAGTTCAGGTTCCTCACAAAAAGCTATTTGTGTATATTTATGTTTCAATGGCTTTTTATATGGAATACATAAACAGTCTCTGGTGCCCAATATTGTGCCCTATTTTTCTGGGGCAGTACCTTCACCACTAGGTGAGATAATCAGGCTCCTCCATATTTATTCTTAATATRCTCTTGTTTGTCTTGCATTTCTGCCTGCACCGTGGGTCCTGCTTGGTTGGGACAAACAGACAGTGATCCCACTGGCATTATGTTTTTAGTTAGCTAAGGCAGTCCCCTGGGAGGTGGGAGTCCTTCCAAGGAGGCTAGATGAATATGCTGTCTCATGATTCATCTGTCCCAGTGCCTTCCCCAGCACCTGTCTGTCTAGGCAACTAGCTAACTCTTTGCTTTTATTAGGTTCCATTTACCAGGGGTTTAAAGGAGCATCCCCTTCCAAATACTTCTTTCTTACCCAGCAGGAACTGGATGAATCACATCATTATGATTCCTAATCTTTAGGTGCTAATGCTTAATAGGATTCACAGCCCTCAAGTAACAGCCCTGGGCTGCAAAAATGATGCATTGGGAAAGTTAAGCACTTAAAAAACAGTTTGCCAAAAGGTCAAATGCTATGTGGGGTGCTCTGTATGGAGGAGAAATATGTGCCCTAAAAGTAGGTTAGTTATCCTGGACTGAATAGAGCTGCTCAGAATTCACATTCCTGAGCTTGCTCTTGCATTTAGGTGCCTAATGTCTTTCTTTCAAAAACTGCTTTTTGGAGTCAGCTGAACCTTTAGAAGACATTAAAAGCAGTTCCATAACCCTTGTTACTCAGCAAAGTAAAAAAAAAGTAAAAAAGTTACCTAGTTAAATTATCCAAAAAAGATGTAGGAAACGCCTTCTGCCTGAGGGAAGTTGAATCACATCTCCTAGGTGCATATTCAGACCTTTCAGCTTAAAGAAATCTATGTATAGAGGCACCTTCAGTTTTCCACATTGAAACCAGCCAAATTTACGTGAGTGTAATTAAATACCCATTGGGTCAGATAGAGAAAAGCTTGAATATATTTGAATATGAGTCTACAGCTTTCTGGCTAGGACATCACCTTAAAGGAAGGGATATGGGTTTCATTTTCTGCTCCCAGATATGTATAATAGAAACTGGTGAAATAGTCTTTTGGAATACAGCCTAACAGAATAGTTTTCTTTATCCTGAGTGAATATCTTCACTATTAGCCTGAACATGAGTCTGTTCCTGTACCAGACCAAATTAATGCTCTTTCATTCCCAGCCTAATAGAATGGCTTCAAAAAGAGGTATCCTGGTACCACAGTGCAAGTTACAAACTGGTAGCCATACATTTCCCSTGGAAATGTCTCTCATAACCGTCCTCAGTGTATTGTTTAGGGAGCTTAACTGTAAATCCTTCTTGTCAGTGTGGTATTTCAAAAGCAATTAAGTGACTTAGGAGCCTGAATCATATTACATTTCCGAATCAGATTTTTTTTCTGGGAGCAAATTAATTCAGAGCCTGTTACTACTTCTAGGGATAAAATACTCTTTAACATGCCAGGATATCCAGAGGAGATACCCTACATGAAAGGTATTCTAATTAAGCCTCCAGAACATTGTGTGAAGGAAAAGAGACATGTCATGAGGCATGATGCACTTAGCAAGTATACATGCTCTCTATGAGCTAGCATGGTGTGATAGCAATCCAAGAGCATCAAGATGAGACGACAAGCAGAAAAATGCCATGACTTACAGAAATTGCATGAATAGCCATGCTGCAAAYTAACACACCATGAAAAGCATCTATGGAGGTATTGCATCAAAGAGCACCTTGTATGTATTTCTATTAGCTGCTAAGATGTCAGGCATTGTGATGGGTGAAAGATCCACAGAACATACCAGTTAAAAAGACATATGACTTGCTCAGAAACAGAGAACAATACAGAAGCGTGCATAAACATCAAATCTGTAAAATAATTGGCAATAGGTAGGCCAAGGCAACAGGTCAGTTAAGATTGTTGTCCTTATTACATTTATCAGGATTATCTTGCAGTTACCTCTTAGTCCCTTTAATCCATCTAATACCTGAATTGAAAGCTCTTTGAGCTCTAATTTTTAAGTCCCCTTACTTTAATTTGGAAGTGTAACACAATAGTGATTGACAGTGGGCCCTGAGATCTTGAGATGCTTCCACAATGCATGTAACTAGCACTAATTCCATCAGACCAATTGGTCCCAAACTAGGGATTGTGGCTTTTATGGAGGTGGTTAACCTAAAAGAAAGAGATGCATGTTCACCCAGTGCTGATGCTGATATCTGGAGCTACATGAAAATGATTGATCTAAAAGAAAGTCAGAATCAGAAAAAAGCTGGTAATTACTGGATTAGACCATCTCTTCTGGAGACTTACTTTATTGACATTTTCTTTTCAATATTCATTTTTCACACTTTCAATATCTAAAAAAAGATTCTTTTCAACAGCAGAATGCTAGAGTGATCCAAATCTCATCTCTTTCATGGATTATCAAATGATGCTTATATTAGAAGACATCTGCTTAGGCCTCATTTTACCAGGAAAACATTTCCAGCTCCATTTTCATGTACCCAACCTCAATATTCCTTCAAGCATGAAAAATTTTCCCTACTGACTTTGCCTTTTTTTTTCTCTTTTGCTRTAGAAGTTCTTTATTAATGCCAATATAAACAACTCAGATTAGAGGAACACATTACAGCGTCTAGAAAACTGACTCTGAAAGGAATGTGCACTTGAAAATTGTCTTGAATTAATTTATTATGCTAACATATGCTAAAACTTAAAAGTGTCAGTGATGCAAAGAAAGCTGTCTACAGCTTCTTCTCTCGTTTACAGGACCAAAAGGGATAAAATTTTATTCTAAGAAAATGTGATGTGTTTGCAGCTGGGATTGAGGTGGAATCAAGATACATTAAGTAAAATAGACATTAGAAGTGCAATATAGCAGATGGATTCAAAAGTGAATTTTTATCATGATGGTCCATTAGTGTTTTGCAGCCAGGCAGAGAGAAACAGTGACCTGGAACAAATCAAGAAGAATGATGCTTGACTTATGCTTCCTTCTGCAAAGTGTGACCCATATTCACTGCTTTTAATTAGAAATGTATTTCTTTATGGGATGATGAGATAATTTCTGTCCATTTTTGTAATTCATTAAGTACCCAGGTTAAATGACAAATACATGGGGAAAAATGGACCAGTTTTTGGATCAGTGACAAAAAAAGTTCCCTATGAAATAGRGAAATTGATCAGCATGTTTCTGTGTGATGACCAGTTGCATAAGCCACTATTAACCTCAAACAACCTTGAGTAAATCTTACCATCTTTAAAATAAGTCTAGTGAAAGCCATGTTTTTAAAATCCTAAGCTAGTCATCTAGAAGACTGATTTTGTCCCCAAAATGACCTCTGGAAGTAAAAAACACATGCACAGCACTTTCTTCTGCAAATGGAAAGATGTTCACCACATACTGGAGTGGCAGGCACTGCAAAGGAGAAACACATTGACTTAAAAAGCACTTTAAAGGAACTTCTGAATGAACATAGCAGTGCTTGCTAGAAGAATAGGTCCATGAGGCCAGGTCCCGAGTCTCCAGTTTGAAAGAAGTCCAATTGCTGCTATTTAGTATGTCTGACATTGAATGTGTAAATGACCTTGCATATATATACCTTCTAGTTGATCTGCTTAAGCACAATGTCAGATGCAGTAGGCTGGGCTCTACATCCTCTCTGCAGTGAGACCTAACTCTGTATTGTACACAAAATGTACTGCAACACTTTCACACAGGTCCTGACATGGCATTGTTTTGACAGGATGACCAAACTGTGCATCAAATATGTAATGAYGCTGGACTTTAATACATGCACGGTGAGACTGGTCTTACTGCACAGTTCTGGTGTACATGAAGACACAGTTGCTAGGGCCTATGCTCAGAGCACTTTATAACTGAGCAGGATAATGATATTATTTATATTAAGGGCTTCTTGCAAGTGCAAGAATTTGTTGATTTAGACCCGCATAATCAGAAAGGATTCTGTAACCACACTTTCATCAATAGATTAAGTTTAGGACTTATTCATGTTATCCCTTTCTTCACTCAGGTATATTGTAAATGTTAACGGTAAATGCAGATATCTACATTAATCTTTTGGAAACAGAATTGTAAATCCTCATGGAAGGTGTTTTTGGGGGACAAACATGTTGATCCATTAAATCTTTTTTTTTTTTTTTTTCCTGGCAGATATTTTATTTTGGTAGGTGATGAGTGTAAAGTGTTAATGGAAGTGATACAGCAAAGTGTGAAGACAGAAATTTCTCTTACAATGAGAAAAGATCAATAATAAGTGATGATCTTATATCTGTGTGTGGCTTGATCTTTAGCTTTATTTATACTTGGGGGGTATATATGCTATTGTGTATTCCCCTGTCCATGAAAGAGAAGATACTGAGCTAAAAACTGGCAGCAAAAGAACAGGCTGAAGAATAAGAAGCAGAAAGATGCCAGAAATGTGTTTTCCATGGAGATTGGTAAAAACATTTGGAATTGGTAGACTACAGTTTTCTGTCTGCCTCTCATGGGTATTTACCATGTTCTTCTGGGTAGTCAGGCAAGTTTTATCATGTCTAATCAGTACCATTCCAAGAAACAGCTGATTCTGGGAACAAATTCAGAGTGATCAGGATACCTCCTCCTTTTAAACTGTTTGAAGTCAGAAGCAATTCTGTGTAGCTACTGCAATAACAGTAGTGTAAGCAAGGAAAGAATAGGCATGGTATTTACATGGTCTACCATGTGAAAGGTTCATTGATTTACATTTATCCTGTCAAATAACATGGTAGAAGGGTGTATGAGATCTAGCCCACATTAACCGTGGTACTGCTCTCACTAGACCAGTGCAACAATTCAATAAAAGCTAAATTATGGTCACTGTCGATGAGGAAGAGGATGAATCAGAAGACAGGCCTGGAGTAAATTGCCTGTAGAAATTGCTGTGTAATATAGCACTGTGATATAATACGATAGAAGAAATGCTGTGTCTTTGTAACATTTACTATTTGTGGTACAAATCAGGGTTTAACAGAATAGTGCTGATACAGATCTGATCAAGTTCAAGATAAGATGACACTTCCCAGACTGCTGTGAGGGAATTCAGATGCAGAATCTTACATGTCCTTAGGCTAGGTGTATGACTGGGCAGAGCTTAGGCACTCAGGCTTTGGAGTTTATAGAAATAACCATTGTGTAAACTTCATGCTTGTCACTCTTCTTGATGGTGAGTACCAACTGATCTTGTCATGTACTCTGTTGGAAGTAATAGATTATCACACCCCTCCAAGCAGTCTTTAGTTTTTTAGTCTCCAAAATCCCATCAGAGATGTAAAGGTTTACCTCCCTGGAGATGTATGACAGTAGTACTATAATGTGTATAGAGACATCATACAGGGTTCAAACACATTCTTTTATCAGTATAGCAAGTTTGAAGTTCCATAAATAGAATTCCATATTCCATATTCCAGAATGAATATTGTTGATATATAGTTTTTTGTTCTGTTTCCTCATCTATCTAGAACATGTTTTTCCAGGTGGTGTCAGAGTCTGTTCTGGTATCCTTCTCTCATAGCCCCACAACTTGTCCTCTGTGCCCTCACATCTGCTCGGCTCTGCATGCCCTGACTGGTTCCAGCTGGTTCCAGCACTAAGCTCTATCATCTCACCTAATCTGAAATCTCAATTTTACCCAGAGAGATTCCTATTTCTGGCTGTAGGTTTGCTGCATAGCCTTTATGTACTACCTTTCTGAAAATGGTCTCTTTTATTCTGCTTTTAATAGTTTTCCATAATTTCCAATGTCAGTCTACTGCAGATATGGCTGAAACACATGATTTGCCTCTACCTTTTTGTCACTCAGATTGTCTGAACAAAGAACAATAATTAAATGTTGGCTTGCTATTGTCCCTCCTTTGGGTTGAAGTATGTAGTTTTGCCAGGAATGGTGGAAACCAAAGAGGTGTTCCAACTTCCAACAGTTTCCATCACAAAAGCTTTGAAATATCAACTAGTAGTGGCATAGGAGCAGATGGTACTAGAGCAGACTAGATTTGATATGGATTGAGACATTCAAGTCTTACTCTAGACTCATGTTAAAAGCAGCGCCCAGCTCCTGAATTACAGAGTGAAAGGGATTTGGGTTAGCAGTTTGCTCTTCGAGTGAGGTTGGCTTGAAAGAACCCTTTATCATGTGAGCCTAAGGTTTTATGTAGTGTTTGGTTGACCTTGACCCTTATGCAGTGCTGTGGCTGAAAAAACAACTTCCCCTAATTATCTTCAGTGTGAATGTATTACCATTTAATCATCATTCCCTTGAAATGGCAACTTTAATTTCACAGTARTGTTTACTGTTCTAGATTCACTAGTTGTGTCAGAAATCCAAACTCTGGTGAACAAACCCTCTAAGCTTGACTGGAAAAAGCTTTTGAACTCACTGCCTCTTGCTCAAGAGGATGAAAAACAAACCTTAAAGCTGCCAATATTTATGTTTTGGAGAAACTAGTTGAAAAGGAGAAAGAGATTTTCTGAGCCCAGAACAAAAATAGACCATTAAAAGGGCTTATTTTGTTTTCTCCCTTTGAAATTTCTCTTTTCATTTTAATTAAGCTCTCACAGGATTCATGATGTTGGAGTGTTTTCAAAGAAACAGAGAACTTGCTTGCCAGTTTTTTGTTTGTTTGTTTTTTGTTTTGTCCCCCCCGCCCTCCCCCAGCTCATGCCGTTCTACTTGTAAGTATTTATCTATTCTGAGAAAAGTAGTTGAAGCAGAGGACTGGCTGAAAGAGTTCAGCAAAATTCAATGCAGTAATTTTAGTTTTTTCTGCCTATTGTARGCAGAAAAGTTTGTAAGATTCCTCTATTTCAGATAAATTGATCAAAACTGGAAAAAAATCTGCCCTAAYTTATGGATTATGTTACCTTATGGTTGTAAATTAGGGAACAGAAGCTTGATTTTTTTGTACTTAGACTGGAAAGATGATATTGTTACAATAATGTGTTGATTTGCACTAAATTATATGCAGTTTTGGCCTCCATCCTACGAACATCTGGCTGGTAATTTGAGACATGGGCTTTTTGAGGGGCTAATAGAGGCTTTTCCTCCCTTGCAAAAGCTCTGGCAGCTCATGCCTTGCCAGCACAGGCTCACAACTTTTCTCTAGCTTGGGGAAAAGGGTACCAAGTATATCCAAAGGAGATTAACAAGGTTGCTCAGCAGCCGCAAATAAGGGGCTACTTCTTGACTTCAGCGGTGAGACCTGAGGCTGACAGCTCTCTCAGCAGCAGAGATGCTGTGCCTGGAGCAGTACTGCTCTGCGTCATCCCTTCCGCTGCTCCTGAGTCATGGTATGCCCAAACTCCACACTCTCACTGGGCATAAAATTACAGGCAAAGAGATCTATTGAAGAGAGTCTTTCATATCAAAATATGTGACAATTAAAATAAGAAAAGAAGTCCTGCAGGATGTTTCAAGTTAAGGTATTTCTTTTTAAAATTTTTGTTATACAAGTTGAAAACCATATCCTTGTATCAGTTGCTTATTGTATAAATTCTTTTTCCTATCTTTTCTATTTTTAGCAAAAAAAAAAAAAAAAAAAACACGGAGTAAAATATGTCTGTAAGTACTCTGACATTCTAGTGAATTTAACAGGAGTTGTATTTGTACATATAGAAGTAGAATTTAGCCTAATTAGATATTAGGAAAGTAGTAGCGCTTGACACTTACACAAAGCTGCAGTCATCCTCAGCTCTCAAAGCACTCTACAAGGCAATAATATAGCACCATCAACCTCTGCTGAACAGAGAAAATGACAGAGGGAAAAGTAAAGCAATTTGTCCCAAATCAACCAGTTCTTCTGATTTCCATTCCAGTATACTGTCAACAGGACTAGAGTAGTTTCATTCCCAAATAAGGGAGAATAACTATATCACACAACTCAATTAATGAGAATCTGGGGTGAAAAAATGACTACCAGATTTAGAAATTATTATTTGAAAATGATCTGCTTCTGGTTATATCTTGGTAAAAGAATATGTATGAAAGTTTTTTTATGACTAATATAGAGCAAGTTTCCAAAAAATATTTTGTATTTTTCTCAGTAATTTTTTTCCATTCTTTTCAAACAAAGATCATATATGGAGATGGAACATTTTAATATAATAAGCATGAAAGAGACCAAATTCCAAATTCATTATCTATTTGAAGTTACTACATGAATGTAAGTCCTTTTGAGGCTAAATATTGACCTTACAAAAATGAAAAGGAATCTTGCTATGTTGGAGGTTTTCAAAACCCAACTAGATCGAATTCTGAGCAAGCTGGCGTGATCTGACGGCTGACCCTGCTTTGAGCAGGAGGTTGGACTGAAGATGTCACAAGGTCTTTTCCAGACTGACTGACTGGTTCTATGATTCTCTGGTTTCCTGGGAACAGGACTTGACCCTTAGGAAGCATGTACTCAGGTCTCTTTCTCCTCAAATACGTCCATATATGTGCTTACATCCAACTGTATTCACAAAGGTTTCTGTCATTTTGAATTGCTATTAACATTTGCAGTCTAAAAATAAAACCTTTTCACAAAGACTGAAAGATCTTCAGAACTACAGGGTAATTCACTGTGTACTGCAGCATGTAAGTGATGACTGAAGAGTGTGAAACTCATAACAGACCTTTGCATTAAGATGAATAGACCAGCAGAGTACATTTGCTGAAGTGCTTTCTGTATGGATGAACACAACAATATGTTTGAAATATATCAAAAGAAACTCAACAGTGAGGGTAAAACGTACTGTATGCAGTACCRTACATGTAACAGTTAAAAGAAAAATGCAAGCTAAAACTTCTCAGGTTCAGAAAATGAAGCTATACTTTTGGCAGCTAGCTGATAAACTAAACAATTTAGCAAACAATTGGGGGAGTGAGCTGAAATTAGCTCCTTTTTGTATTAATATACTGTCTATAACAAGGTCCCAGATTTTTCCAATATTTTAGCTGTTTAGCAATTCATACAAACAAATATCAGTGCTTGCAGATCATTCATAAATTATTACAGTCCTTCTTTGAGCATTTGCTATTTGGTATTCACTTGCTGAGCAGGCTGGTTGGTCACCTAAGGACACGTCTACACTATACAATGCTGTGCCATGTGAGAGATAGCCAAGATAGCCCAGGAAGAAGCACAGTATGTCTGTATGGCATAGTGCCACACTGCGTACAAACTTGAGTCTCAGAGGCTGTATAAATGAGTTAGCTCAATTAGGTTGGCACAACTCTGTGCTGACCTTGCAATCCTGATCCCAGGACTTGAGCTGGTTTGTTCAGAGGTAAGTCTGCTTAGATAGATTTTCTCTTCCTCATTTGGCTGACCTCAACTTTACTTCTGCAGTTTATTCCCAATAAATATGTTATTTTGTCATTAGTTTCTTTTTATTTGCCAATTTTTCTTGTCAGCCTGTGATTTTCAGCATAGAAAGCAATAAGTACAAGGCAAGAAATATTAGAAAACAAGGTGAGGATATGGCAAGAAAGAGAAAGAAAGGGTAAAATTTGGATGGGACATGAAACAAAACCAGAGGGCTGTGCTGCCATTCAGAGAGACCTGGACAGGCTGGAGAGTTGGGCAGAGAGGAACCTCCTGAGGTTCAACAAGGGCAAGTGCAGAGTCCTGCCCCTCGGGAAGAACAACCCTAGGCACCAGTACAAGCTGGGGGCTGACCTTGTGGAGAGCAGCTCTGCAGAGAAGGACCTGGGAGTGCTGGTGGATGACAGGTCGACCATGAGCCAGCAATGTGCCCTTGCGGCCAGGAAGGTCAATGGTCTCCTTGGGTGCATTGGGAAGAGTGTTGCCAGCAGGTGGAGGGAGGTCATCCTGACCCTCTCCTCAGCCCTGGTGAGGCCTCATCTYGAGGACTGTGTCCAGTTCTGGGCTCCCCAGTCCAAGAGAGACATGGAGCTACTGCAGAAAGTCCAGCGCAGGCCTACGAAGATGATCAGAGGGCTGGAGCACCTGCCCTAGGAGGAACGGCTGCAAGAGCCAGGCCTGTTTAGCCTGGGGAAGAGAAGACTGAGGGGGGGATCTGATCAATGTGTACAAGTACCTGAAGGGAGGGTGTCAAGGGGACGGGGACAAACTCTTTTCAGTTTGTCCAGTGTGACAGGACAAGAGGCAATGGGCAGAAATTGAAGCACAGGAAGTTCTGCCTAACCGTTAGGGAGAATTTCTTCACTGTGAGAGTGACAGAGCAGATTACATCAAAATTAGTGTAATATATACTAAATGGATCAAAAACATAGCATTCACTAATGGGCTAATGCAGGCTTCTCTGCCTAAAAAGTATGTATCAAAGCAACTGAAAAGAAAAGGATGCCAAACTCAACCTGGGGTTAGCTCCACTGCTTTCAGTTACGTTGAATTACATTGGCAGTGAATTAATTTGGCCCCTCTGCAAACACTTCAGCTGCACCATATTCAGCATTGTCTCATCACACTTGTTTTCTTTCCTTCAGTAAGCACTAAAACAAGCAACAAAAAATAGTTGTACATATAAAAACCACCTCTYCTCGCATGGAGCTAGTTTACTCTCTTGTAATGTCAAATTTTTGTATCCTCACTCAAGATTTGTGACCTCTGAGCAATTTTTCCCAGGTCCAGACTCCAGTCTAACCTGCTTTTCTCTGACTAGCACAGGAAATAGTTTGATTCTTTTTTATTTTCCTAAAAACAGCTTTGTAGTGTGTAGCTTGTTATATGCCACCTAGAAACATTTTTTCTCAGGAAAGAAAAAAAAGGAAAAAGAAACAAAGGGACTCTCAAAACTGTTGATTACTGAGACTCCTGCAGCCCTGCTAGCAATGGTTTGAATGATGGTTATTTTGTCAACAACCTGCATTCTGATGGGCTTTGACTCTTGCTGAATGTACTGTCTTATGTGAGATCCTAACTGGAATGTTTGTCAAGCATAAATACTGTTTCATCCATGGGAAGACATAGAGCATGCATGGACAAATAAAATGTAGTTGCTTTGCAGCTGGTGAATTAATATTTCAGGACAATAAGAAGACCATTATTAAATGACTGCACTATGTAATTCTCGATTACAAATAATAATAAAAAAAAAACACAGAGCAGATTCAGCATTTTGCCCATCAGAAATAGCTAGCAATACACAACAGCTGAAAATGGTCTATTTTTACATCCCTATCAATAGAAGTCTGAGTAGCTGCTAACAATTTTTCATCCATGGATTTACAGCTGCAGTTATTAATAAAAAATTCCACCTATTACWCTTTATCACATGTAACTCTAAAAGCTCTTTCAGTTTAATACCTCGAAGTTTAGGCTTTTCAGTTTGCTCACATGATATATATGTATCTCTACAAGCTCTACAAGCATTCGCACCGAGCTTATCCCACACTGGGTATGCATCTCCTAATTATTATGGTGAATTTAGCAGCAACTCCTGTATTTAGGTTGTTCAGCAATACTGATTATAACAGAATTGCTGTGGCCTTTCTGTTCCTCCACTATTTGTATCCAACCTTCTGGTAAGATGCATGTCTCCAGTCTACAACAGCATCTTCTTACAATTCCATGACATGTTAACTTTTTTTGGTTTGGTTTGGTTTGGTTTATATTTAAAAGATTGAAATAGTCATTCCCTTGTATGTGTTGCTGGCTTAGGGCAACTTCAGCAGCACAAAAAAACCCAATTAATTAAATACGTGAATAACCTGTAACTAGTTTTCAARGCTACAGATACTTTAGAGCCATCTTGTGCTTCAGCATGTTACACAGAACATCTATCCCTCTAAAGATACACTTCTAATCACCATTGTGTAAGGATACTTGTTCCATATTCAATTCTTCCTACCATTGTGCATCATCTGAAAGGAGAGCCTTGAGCCTTCTAAACCAGTTTATTTCCTGATTAGGGGAAGTAGAGAATCTCAGTCTGAAAGTCTTGCTTTCTGTTTAAATTTTTCCTGWGCTTTTTCACTGCTGGAAAAAGAGATGTTTCACACCTTCAAGCATTTCTATTTYATGGAGAGTGTAATACATACTTTTAAACATACTATCCTCTGGAAATATGTCTCATAGTTGTAATATCATCTGCTAAAATAAACATGAGGGGGTCTCATACATACAGAATCRAAATCAAGATAAAGATTTATTAACCAGTTGCTGAAGCATAACATTTTCCAACATGCTAAGAAAAGGAGCTTAATAATCCCTGCTGTTCTATATTCTTGTGGATCTCTAAAAATCATTTGTTTGCTCTTTCTGTCATCATGAGTGGAAGATCAAGATAGTATATGATAGAAACGGAGGGAGTTTTCTCTGTAAAAAAATTAACGGAAATAAAAGGATATTAGAATCATAGAATCAGTAAGGTTGGAAGGGACCTCTGGAGATCATCTAGTCCAACCTCCCTGCTCACCAGGGTCACCTAGAGCGTGGTAGACAGGGTTGCATCCAGGTGGGCCTTGAATATCTTCAGAGAAGGAGACTCCACCACCTCTCTGGGCAAACTGGTCCAGTGCTCTGTCACTCTCACATGGAAGAAATTCCCCCTCATGGTCAGGCAGAACTTCCTGTGCTTCAATTTCTGCCCATTGCCTCTTGTCCTGTCACACTGGACAAACTGAAAAGAGTTTGTCCCCGTCCCCTTGACACCCTCCCTTCAGGTACTTGTACACATTGATCAGATCCCCCCCTCAGTCTGCTCTTCCCCAGGCTAAACAGGCCTGGCTCTTGCAGCCGTTCCTCCTAGGGCAGGTGCTCCAGCCCTCTGATCATCTTCGTAGGCCTGCGCTGGACTTTCTGCAGTAGCTCCATGTCTCTCTTGGACTGGGGAGCCCAGAACTGGACACAGTCCTCGAGATGAGGCCTCACCAGGGCTGAGGAGAGGGTCAGGATGACCTCCCTCCACCTGCTGGCAACACTCTTCCCAATGCATCCCAGGAGACCATTGACCTTCCTGGCCGCAAGGGCACATTGCTGGCTCACGGTCAACTTGTCATCCACCAGCACTCCCAGGTCCTTCTCTGCAGAGCTGCTCTCCACAAGGTCAGCCCCGGGCTTGTACTGGTGCCTAGGGTTATTTTTCCCGAGGGGCAGGACTCTGCACTTGCCCTTGTTGAACCTCAGGAGGTTCCTCTCTGCCCAACTCTCCAGCCTGTCCAGGTCTCTCTGAATGGCAGCACAGCCCTCGGGTGTGTCAGCCCCTCCTCMCAGCTTGGTATCATCAGCAAACTTGCTGAGGAGGCACTCTGTCCCCTCATCCAGGTCACTGATGAAGAAGCTGAACAGGATGGGACCCAGTACTGAGCCCTGGGGGACGCCACTAGCCACAGGCCTCCAACTAGACTCTCCAACACTGCCAAACATTGGCTTTTCTTGACATCCAAGCCAAGATACAGTTTCTTCACATAATCTTCATTGCAGATTAATATTCAAGGGCACGTAATTATCAAGTCATTGTCTTTATCAGTCAGTAGAGCACTGAGTGTTGCACCCATTATCGGGATTTAACACTGCACTGAAGTATTGCAAGACTGTAAATGATGGAACCAATCCTGATAAGGGGTGTAAAAAGAGCCTTGTAAATTGCCCCAACTTTCTATTTTCAGAGTGAATGTCAGTCTGAGAGATGGCCTCATCAACCAAAGTAACAAATGTACTCTTTAAATAATCGATGCTCAATTACAATGATGACACCTTCGCTGCAGAACTTTGTGCTGGCCGCTTCTACAAAGACCATGAATCAATGAACACGGATGGCAAGAAAGGAGGGTTTAAAAACATTCAAGCTAATGGGCACAAAGACGGAAGATGGAGCTTCCAGTGCTGCTAGAGAACAAAAAGGTTTTGTTGAAAAACAAGTATTTTATTGACTATCATGGATGTAAAAAYGAGATAGTTACTAGCACTGCAGTACCACACTGTAAGACCTCCTCTGCATTACTGTCCAGAATTTTGGTCAGCTATATTTGGTAAAGATGATTTAAAACTGGAGTAGAGGCAAAAAGGGATTCTAGGACATGAAGGACATGGACGATCACCCTTACATTGACTTTGGCCAAAAGTGTTGCTAAAACAGCTAAACGGGTTCACTCTAGCCATGAATTTTGATGACATTGGATTTTGAAAAAGAGTTGGTAACCATTAGTGCAGTGCTGTTCTGGACCAGTGGGAAAGGAGAACCTAATAATTTCATGATGGAGCTTAATATGCTTACAAAGAATGATGGAACTTAGTACCCCATGAGATCAATTACTGGAAGATTTTTTTTGTGGGTCACTTGATGACCTTCACTAGATTTCTGGATAATGTCATTATTAGTGAGAACTGTGCTAAAAATTCCTTCAACTTTACATTATCACACTAATTTTGTAGCCCTTCCTTGGTGTTATGTTATAGCTTTATAACCACACTAGGAGTCTGGGATATAAATCTGGGATAAGTAACTAGGATGTATGAGATTGAACTCTGTTAATCTCTAGAGAAGAGTAATTTATGGTAGGTATTACATCTGGGAACCCAGGAGGAAAAGTGTGTTCACTGAAAGCTTACTAGTCACTGATCATATATGGCAATTTGGGCAATTTTATAGAGAGATATGTGTTTGGAAATATGGGCACTACATAGCTTTCCCATGTAATACCTGTGTACTCTAACACAAAAAGATACCTAATTTGATACATTTCCTGTAACTAATTCCCAGGCAGCTGACAGTTTCAGAGCCAGGTACATAAATCACAGGCAGAAGTTCATTTTGCAAAAAGCTGTACCAATTAAAGATGGTACCATCCTAGCTGTCTACCATTGCCATGCTGCTCCTGCTTGCACAGTTATGCTCATTGATGAGTCTGTTAAGTATGTCTTATCTGGCCAGGTCAACGGTATTACTTTAACTTGCCAATGAAGGTGAGTGTAAAGTAAATCCAGCTGGCTTTAGAGCAGGAAGCATCCAAACAGCCCTGCAGGCAGCAGAAYGGTTGGGGCAGAGAGTGCTGGTGGGGCAAGCAGTGACAGCACTATCTCCATTCAGCAGAGCTAGACCTAAAAAGGGACATGTCTTTATGGTCTTGGTAAACCACATGAATGCGCACACACATCGTGGCTTGCTGTGTAGGAAACAACTGCTGGAAATACTTTTATTTGTATAAACATTTCCCAGCCTATGCTTCCCTTCCTAGAAGAATTATGAATTTTAAACAAAAATGCCTCTAGTACTACACTGCATACTCAACTGTTCTAAGACCCCTGCTCTGCTGCCTCTGAGTATCACCGTGTGTTTTCCTACATCACCATGACAAGGGTTTAACTTCTGAACAGATTTAAGGACTACGTTCAGTTGGTTTAGTGCAGCAAAACTGGCTAGTGATGCAGTTTGTGATACAAAAACATAATACTTCGGATGTGTCTCGACTTGCTCGAACACATTTCAGAAAAGCTGTCCCTGTGTTCTTGCACTGGTTTTTGTTATGTGTTTTTCAGAAGGAYATCTGTGGTAGGCTCAAAAACACATGGTGCTTGGCTTTTGCTTCCRTGGTGTTTCTTTATCCCAACTGACCAGTTTAAAGGGCTCATATAGGACAATAGTAAAAAAACATTTTATTTAAAGCAAAATGTTATTACTGAATATTAAAAAATGTATACTGAGAGTGTGCAAACTTCACACACTGAGARGACTTTCTATTGTTTTCAGCTTTTAAAAGACAAGACAGGAAAGGATAGAAGTTGTTGCCAGTTAAGTTGAATTTCTGTGCTAGACCTTTTCTGATGTTCCAAAAGTGCCCTTTTTTTCTTCTCTCTCCTTTTTTTTTTTTTTTTTTTTTTTTGTCAAGACATACATAGCTTAGACATGACATTTGTGCAAAGCTTTCCCAGACTACAATTGTGGAAAAAGCTTGGGTAATACGCTGCACTAAACTGAATACACTAAAATAATTAACAACTAAGCTTTATACTTTATACATAAAACCTTGTTCATCATGCTAAGAAGAAATATATTTGAGTCCAGCCCAGTTTATTTAGTAGTACTTCAGCATTTCCTTTCTTTGTAATGTTTATTCACACTTTCCAGTACTTCCTGGACAACAGAACTACAGTTATCTGGCATTTCTTAGGTTTGGCAATTCTGTTGTCTCTCCCGTTCTATAGAGACACACTTATTTTTCCTTTGTCCAGATTGTCCTGCCTCACATGCTTTGGATATTTACAAAGTACAGAGGTGAAAAATTTGGCTTTTATGCATTCAATTAAATCTATTCTTTGAACCATGTTCTCTGTTTCAGCATCCTGGAAATGAGTGTCTGTGGCTCTGGTATTTTCCTCTGCAAGAGAAGTGGCCTTAATTGCCCCAGCTGGTGGCTGGGTCCCAGGAGGGCTGCTTGTACTCCATTCCCTTCACACCGCTGCTGGCTGGTCAAAAGCCCGGTTATCAGAAGGACAGCAAAAATAACAGAGTCCTGTTAAACCCTGCTGGCTGTTTCACTAGCAGCTTTCATTAAGAAAATGTTGTTTTGCTCTGTTTATAAATTGGGGACTCTTTTTGTGGATGCTTACCTGATTCTATGACAAAAGTATGTTTTCTCTGAAGACACTGAGAGCCTTTTGCGAGATGGTCACTACTTGCTCACCAGGAACCAATTGCTGCTCTGGCGGGGCCTTGGTACAAAGAATCAGACTCTCATCTCTCAGCAAAGCCATGTCTTCATGGACCCAGGAGTTGCCAACAAAGAAGTTACCTCTTTTGATATTCTGCTGTTGCTTTTTTCAAAGCTGGAATTTATAGTCAGCCTGAAGGGAACAGCTCACTTCTTAAGCCCTAAAATTCTCAGTTCTGCCACAGAGTAGCTATCTATCTGGCTTGTTGGTATCACCTTCAGAAGCTTCTGGGAAGAACTCAAAATCGACAGGTTCACTTGCTGATCACAGTTGTGATCTTTACCTTATTTTTAAGGATTTTTAAAAGCTCGTGTGCTCTGTGCTTAGCTTGTGTAGCTATTTTTTTTACTGCCCTTGCTATACATGTTCTGATCTATGGCTATGATACTCCTACACATTTGATAAAATCCTTTCTCAGTTTTATAGCTTTCGCAGGCAGCATGCATCAAAGTCACCTATAATTAAGCACATTTCATGCACTGAATGGAAACAATTGCCATCCTTAAAAGCCCTCCATAAACTGAGAAAATCTATTTGAAAATAGTGTTTGCAATGCCAAATACCGTATTTCTAGGCAAAAAGAACACCAAGTTCATGTTTTATAACTTTATTTTCTCTGTAGAGAAAAGTTTTGCATAGTTACTTGACCTTCAAAAAAACCTGAAAATGGATACATTTTGGAAAAGTCCTTTAAGTCTGTATCAGCACTGTCTTCTATTCCTGTTGCTGCCTGTTGCAGGATGATTATTTCTCTACGGCAGTCCTGCAGAGGGTCTAAGCAAGGGACTAAAGCTTTCAAGTTTTCAAAGCTGGTATTTCACCCCCCTCTCTAGACACAGTAATGCCTTCAATTTTCATGCAGGTACTTCACTCTGCATTAGTTTGCTCACCCTGCTGACATTGATGTTCTGATCTGGCAGAATATAGCCTGACCCTCTTAATAAATACTGTGAGGAGATTCACAGATACCACAAAATTTGTGTGAAGGTTCAGACAATGCTCCTGTAACAGCTTTAACAGATTGCATACTTTTCTATGTATATGAAGAACATGAAAGCAGTTATGAGAAAATAGTGCTTCCAGAAACTTCTTGAACATACCACCAAAATATATCAAATCATTGAATCTGCAAGAAGTCTTGGAAGACAACTGAAAAAAACACATTAAAATATGACACAGCAATCTTTCATGGGGCCAGTATCAAACATGCTTGTTCTCTATCTGAATTTCGCCACTAAGAAGTTCAGACGGAAACTTTAAACAGACAATGTCATCATAACTGAATACCTTCTCCTTGACAAAAATAACTTGTTCATTGTGTTTGTTTACTAGGCAGGAAACTTTACCGTTCCTGCTTTCACTGAAAATCTATTTTAATGTACTTGGCCAGCAACTTACTTGCCCTAGAAAGAGACTCCAGACTTTATAGATACAACTTACTTTTATAATCATATTTTGTTCCATAGTTACCTCAGGTTTGCGTTGGCCTTCTCCCACCAGGTATACAAGGTAGATATGCCAGAAGGGAGGCACTATGAAAAATAGTCCTCATAATACCTTGTAACTGTAGTTGTACAGAGGTTCAGGACCAAGTCAGACTTTCTAGGTATCAAGATGTCCAATATCACATAGCTTGGTTTTATGTCTGCACAGGTTCAGGCTTGTAAAATTATGGCTATAAATGTGCTTACTGGCCTTCAGTTCGTTATACTGAGAAATAGCGTTAATTCTACCTTGAAAAAAGCTTCAGAATACCATCAAGGTCAGATTTTATTGCAGCATCACAGTCATGCTCACACAGTTTGAGTATGTCAGTTCTTTCTTGCCAGTTACTAGCCTTTAAGGATAATAAAACTAATAGCAGGAAATGCTAATGTCATGACTACCTTTCAATACAACTGATAATGCATCCAGTGCAGGCTAAAACCAGCAGGTAAATTCAAAAGGTCTGAGTTTACCAGTGAAGACCATTTGAAAGTAAAGGACCTCTTGATATTCTAGCAGCATACACGAGCAAACGCATGCTAAATATTTATGGCATGTAAATAGCAGCCACCAAATAGGCAGGGGAGAATCTCACTTTTTCTGCCTGAGGTGGTTGCCTGGTGAGAGAAGTTTTCTAGTTGGAAGAATAAAAAATGTACGCCTGAGGCCAGCATGGAAAACTTCTAAGTCCAAAGAAAACCTTCACCTTGTTTTTTAACTCCCACTGTCACAACCGCTTCTTTCATTGCTTTTTGTAGAGGATGTAGGCCTGTCTCAACATTTTTACATCCTGTTGGCTGCAATGAGACAGTTCTTTTTGGAGGTTACGTATGTTATTTTGATTAGGTTAACACCTCCCCAAAAACCTGCCTGCTTCCCATGCATCATACAGTTAGCAGTATCCAGCTCTACTTCAGGCATATCCCCAACATACTTCTGCCTTTCCAAAGTGTTAAAAAAGTGGAAACTAGCCTTTGTGCCTCTCAAAACCTATAATTTGCAATGTCTTTCTGAACATCATCAACAAAATTCATATTAATCAACAAAACTTCATGTTTATTAGTTTACCTTCCTGAGCTCTGGAGATGACATTCAGTTTTTTTTATCAGTGGTGTCTTCATAATAAAGTATGCATCACAGCCATTGGCATTGTGAAGCCTTATATCCTAAATGGCTTTGCTATAAAGATTTTGGCAAAATTTGAAGTTTATTTTTCACAGTTAAATTTTCATGAAATCTTACCTGTGTCTACACACTGGAATTTGAAGTAATTTCRCGCTCGTTTCCAATGTATGCTAAACATCTGGGAAAAATACACTTTACAGTGATTTTCAGATGCCTTCTACTTCTGTAACTTTTGTAAGAATATCATTCTACAGCAGCAYAAAAATGTTTTAAGGTCCAATACTTCCTCTGCTCCCATTTTAAAGAGCTTCTGTTTTCTCAGCCTAAGATGATCCTAAGAAATGATCAAATATGATTATATCCCTCAACATTACATTTTCCAGTGGTTTTTAATAGAATTTTCTCGTCCTATTTAGAAATTCTTCATCAGTTTGCTTTGCAATGGCCACATTCAACATTGTTTACCAGTCAGGTTTTTCCCTCAAAAATTGTCAATATTTATTAAAATTTCATTGTATTTTTCTGCTTCCATTTGTTGTGCCTTTTGTGTGGAAAACGATATGCTAGTTCCCACTCTTTCCTCATTACATCATGACATATTTCTTACCTGATTTATGAAATATACAGTCAGCAGAATCTTATATTTTGTTCAGTCAAATTACGCGTGTGTTCCATCCATTTCTGTCAACTCACAAGTTTGCAGAGTCACTTGGACCTACGTAGGCATTAACATGATCGAGCACTTACTTGTATCTGCTTTGAACAGCCCTTAGCACCTAACAGTCTAATCCCATTCAAGTTAATAAAACAAAATTCCTCAGAGACCCCCTAGGCATTTTGTGATTCCTGGTGCTCATTCTTTTTCATGACCTTAATACACCTAATCAGAATGTTTTACATTTGGATTTTCAAGAACTGCTGGTATCTCGTTTCATGTGTCAGCTTTTTTGCTTTTGAGAATACTTATCATTTCTGAGTACATCACCATCAATTTTTGTGCCACTGGGATTAACTTGAGTATTACCAAACTGTGTTACAGTTTAGAATCTCTTTTCCTTGTTTCCTAACAATCTTTACAATTTTTCTCATTATTTTTAGTCCATGACTCTCAATTATTCTAATTAGCACCCTGATTCCTTTGTCTGCATGTCAATTACCTGTCAGTCTACATCAACATGCATTTTTACACCTACAGTGTGAATTTTATTTTCAATTTATCCCTTCCATAACTCCTACTATTTGCAATTTTGCTCAAATTCAGACTCTCTTTTGCCCTACTTCATCTGCATTGATTTGATCTCCATGCCTAGACAGTTTTTTACAGGGTTCTATATTAATCTGCAAAAGCCTATTCTATTTTTTTAAAACAACATGTACTCACTTTTGCAGAATATATTTTTTTTGGTGCTACTAGGCATGAAAGCTCAAAGACAAATCTGCCATCTTCAAAAAATTTTCAAAGTACCTAAAAACTGGTTTTGAAGACAGGAAACATTTGACCAGCAGTGTTGTTTCATTTGAAAAATGCCCTACTGTAATGTGAGAACTTCAACTTTCAGATTTTTCTATGTGGTCACTGTTGCACATGCTATGGAAGTGTGAAGTTTCTTGGTTTTACTCTCAGCTCTTTCAGAGATTAGTGAAGTGTGGATCAATGAGAAAATGCTACTGTATTTGTATGGTCTTTTTTACTGTATTCTGTTTTTTTCTTCTTGGGTTGATGCACCTTAACGGTGAATGCTTATTCTGCCATTGAGTCACTTTTGATAAATATTTGGCTAATCTGCTCTTAAACACCTCAGATGATGAATCCTCCATAAACTCCATGGCTATCTCAGATCTAATRTACTTTTATTACGAAAAAGATTTTCCTAATATTTAACCYGTTTTCCATTGCAACAAGTTAAGATGATTAATTCTTTTCCCATCCCCAGAGGATATAATYTATTTCTTTCTTCACAGCTACTTCTCTTATATTTGAAGACTGTTATCATGAATCCCCATTTTCAGTTTTTGCATAGAGAGCACATTTTCTGATCCGCTGGTCATGCTCTGCACCATCCTTGGAACTCTTTGCAGTTAGTCCATATCCTAGTTTGATAACCAAACCTGGGCACAGCATTCAAATTAAATGCTAAGAAGAGCAGAGAGAATACTTTATGTGTCTCTTACACTTTTCTTTTTTAACCACAGCAGACCACTGTAGACTCATTACAAAAGTTGAGGTACAAAAATTTTGTATTAATGAAGAACAGAGGCAGAAAGTAATATCATCATGTTTTGCCTTGCAGCTGCAATGTATTCTTTTTTCTGAAGGGAACAAGTTTACTCTCTTCTGTGGGGGGACAGCGTTTCTCCTTGCAGAGGGAAAAGATATATTATGTGAACATGCATCCACAGAATTTAAACAAGCTATCCATTAACTTTGAAGCTCTTCAAAACAGTATATATTATCTAAATAATTAAAGAAATTTACCTTCCTCTCTAAAGATAAAAACAGAGTCATGCACAATACTCTGTATTTCAAAAAAAAAAAAAAAAAAAAAAAAAAAAAAAGTTGCAGTCACAGGTAAACTTTGAATTTGCTCTGATAAGATTCTGCTTCTGGATGTTTATTTTCCTTTCTGAACTGACCACAATGCAATAGACATGTAGAATCATTAGGAAAGAAAGTGGATTAACAGAGAAAAAATGGTGTATGTCCATTTTCAGAGTTCTGAAACAAAGATGAAATTTTCATTTTCCCATGGCAGTATGCTGTGTTGCAAAACGCTTTTTGATATGAGTCTAAAGAACTGAAAATAAAAATGTTAAACTTCTGTCCTATCTGTCTGTTTACTTTTTGTTGCCTATAATCCAGTGCAGTTGTCTTTCACATACCTGTACTTTTAACCAGTAGATCACAAATTCCACCTATACTCTGACTTATGAACCAAAGTGAACAACTTGAATCTCACCCAGTATCTTTAAGTCAGATTGGCGTTTGAACAGGATATTAGATCTGTGTTAAAATTTACATATTCCTTCAAAAACAAGAGTGCATTCCATTTCAGAGCATCATGATGACTGAACTAGAGTGCTTCCCATTAAGTCAAAAGATTTTGAATCAAAATGACAATTCTCAGATCTCTAGCAGTCACATACTTTCAGCTGTTTGTGTTAAAAACTATCATGGCTGAACCATGACATTTGTGATATTTATGAGGCTAATTAGCAGAATTTTGCTTTATTTCAAATATAAGGCTTTCATTTCTAGCAGACTCTTCTACAGCTATTTTAGATTTTTAAAATTTAAGACAGATTTGTTTGTGTAAAGACATAACAGTGAGGTTCTCACAGATTATTTTAAAAGAGAAATAATCCTTGAATTTTACATGGTGTCTGTCCTTAAAAGTAAATAATAGCATATTTGATTTAAGAACTGCAGGAGCAGTTCTCATATCGAAGACAAAAATAAAAATATATGAATTCATTCCAAATTTATGTRTGTATATAATTCTACAGTAATCACATTTAAATATTAATTTATACTATATAATTGTCTACTGATGGTGTTCTTGCTTAAGTCTTTCAGTTACTTTACAATAGACATTTTCCAAACAATCTTTCAAACATTTTCTCAAAGTTCTTTTACAGAGTGTTTGGTCAATGGGAGCCAGTAAGTATTTGAAATTTGTTTAGTTAAATTCTTTCATTTCTTCAGATTTTCACAGAACACTTAAGTAAGGTGTTAAGTAAGTGTAAAATTAAGTAAGGCCACAGCTTAAGTAAATGTTCTTGAGTTAAGCCCACGTGTGGCACTGTAAACATCACTACAACAGTAGCATTTGTCAGTAATGCACTTTCCAAAAACAATTCAGCCAAACARCTCGGATTTTACTGTTCATATTTTTGGAAATCTGTTTCACACAGCTAAGATGACATTGAGTTGATATCTCTAGGACATCTCTTTGTAACCTTTACAATGAATCGCATGACTAGGATAACATATGTACAATTGACTAATCAATTTTTTTCAGCTCACAACATAAAAAGCTGAATTAACTCTAAGCATAATATCTACTCAGAAGCCTTTTAGTCCTCCTTATCTTTGAGCTCAGGGTCAAGACTCAAATGAAAATACTTTGCATTTTAGTGGGGCAAAAACAGGTTAAGTTTTACTTGTGTCAGGGGAATTGCTAGGTAGATATATTCTCTGGTGTTTTCTAGAGTGACATTCAGCATTTGATATATTTAAAAAAGAATCACAGAATCACAGAATTGCAGAGTCACAGAATGGTTGAGCTTGGAGGGGACATTTGGGGATCATCTAGTCCAATCCTCCTGCTCCAGTAGGAGCTACTGTAGCCTCCTGCTACAGAATGTTGCCCAGGATTGTGTCCTGATGGCTTTTGAGTATCTCCAAGGGTGGAGACTTCACAGCCTCTGTGGGCAGCCTGTTCCAGTGCTTAGTCACTCTCATAGTAAAGAAGTTTTTTCTCATGTTCAGATGGAACTTCCTATGTTTCAGTTTGAGACCATTGCCTCTTGTCTTATCTCTGGGCACCACTGAGAGGAGTCACGCCCCATCCTCTTTATCCCTCCCTTCAGATACTTATACACATTGATAAGATCCCTCCTAAGTCAGTTTTGTGACAAGATTGTGACATTGACTCAGTTGGTTTCTATTACTACTATCTCAATTTGGCTTGCAATTCTCTGGAATTTAGTTTATTCAGTCTCATTTTAAGTTTGAATAACCTATRGCACTCCTAGGTGCCATTTGCCATTATAGAGCACAAAATAAAACCAAGAGATAACAGGTTCAAGGCAAAAAAAAGCAAGTACTGTACATGGCATGGAGATAAGCTATGGAACTCCTCGTAACAGGATATGGAGAATGCTAGTATTGTGAAAAGGTTCAGAAATCTGTGGGTTTCTATCATTCCCTGTGGGAATCTATCATTATTATTAAATATGAAGACAGCATGTCTGGTTCATTAACCAGCCCCTAAGCATCTGTCTGTAGAGCCTAACAGCCTGGGAAGTTTCCCTACACACTTGCACAGTATGCTTCTCTGGATATTTACCAAAGTCAAGTTCAATGACCTTTGTTCTGATCGAGCATATATCTCATCTTGTGCTTTCATGATCCCTACTATTATTAGTTTCTTTTATGGTTCCAACAAACAGYTTATTTATTTATTTATTTTCCAGAAATCAAAGTTTTCTCACTGATTTGTGATGTGCTAGTGCCTCCTTTTCTCACTTTAAAGGATAGGCACTCTGGTGTTTCTTTACTGTCTTCAGGTACCTCATCTACCTTTCATAATTTTTGAGACATAAGTTGTAATAGTTCTAAGATTGTTTTAGTCATGATAGCATAACCTTTATCAAGCATAGCCAATCTGAGAGCATTTTATTTAAACATGTACTATGTAATTTCTCTTTATTCTAGATMTAAGATCTAATACTTTCTGTTTCTGTTGCTAGTAATATTTTTGCTACTCCTATATTTGAAGTTGATGCTTTTAGTAAAAGCTGAGTAAAAGAATCACTGAACATTCCAGGCTTTACAATATCCTTCAGTGTCCCTCCCTATTGAGCAACAGAGATTATACTTTCCTTGTCTTCATCTAGTCAGTTACTCTAGGAAGTTTTTGTTGTATTTTCCATGTCTCTTTCTATTTGTATCTTCTTTTGTGTCATGTATAATTAGATTTGGTTCTCACAGGATAGTACCTAGCAGATCTCTGYGTTTATTGAGATCAGTATTCCTCAAGTGCCATAGTTTTACTTCACATATTCTTTCCTCTCTTTCTGTGCATCACAGACTCTCCAATTTTATGGTTACTCCCACATGAGTTGATTTACTCTCTCTTGTTCTTAATCAGTTCCACCTAGTTAGACAGAAATGGCTGTTCTCCTTAGCTATCTTTTGTGTATATATATACATATACACACACATATATGTATATATATGTACACACACACACACACACACACACACACACACACACAAAAATACAGATGTAAATGTTCACAATGTACTCAAAGAACTTGCTGGACACTTCTTGTCCTCCTGTATTCTCATTAGATCCCAGGGTAACTTATTTCCCCCTGTATCAATTCATGTGCTTTAGATAATTGTATTTGTTGCTTACAAAAAGCCTTGGCCAATTGATCTTTCTGCCTGGGAAATTTACTCCCACTATTAATTCACTTTTGAGTTCTTTTATCTTCTGAAGTAGTCCCTGAATAATGAATTGCTGGAGGTTTTTGTCGTAGCTTATGGTTAACTACATCTTTTTTAAAAGAGTAAGTGGGCCTCCAGCCTCACRTGATGAATGAGATTTTACTTAGAAGCTCTAAATAGTTATCAAAATATAGATATTCTAGGATATTATACATTATGTTCATATGCATACTTTTTCTAATACGAAAACTATTGGCAATGTTAAAAACAGAGTGAGGGAACTGATCCTTTTCTGACAGCAGCTTTCTATGCTTTGAATGATTCAGATGAATTGCATTTACTTCAGCTAGGAATCCTGCTCTTTACTGCAATACTCTGCTGGTGTTAACCATGTCTGCTGGCATGTGATAGCATTTCAGGATGAATAACAGTGCATGCTGCCAAATGTTTTCTTGAAATCTATGAAGTTTCTGASTTTTTTTGACACCCAGCCCTCTCTGTAATGATTATTCTTAAGGTGAAAATCTGGTCCAGATATCACAATCTGCAATACAGACTGATCTCAGCTAAACTGCTTTCTTTATTCTACCTATGAAGATTCTGTGGAAGACTTTGTTACTGAAAGCAATTTTACATTGTACAGTGTAAAACAAAAAATTGTTATTGCTTAATGAAGTTTTTGCTTCAKTTGCTGTGGTTCCCATCATCGTTAATTCATTACCAGAGAACAGAAAAACAGATTAATTAGAATACTGTTGTCATGGTATAGGTAACARGAATCTAATGAGAATGTGAAACTGACAGAAAGAACAAATAAAGACCTATCATTCTTAGTCTCAGGTTACTGAAGTATWTCAGAATAGTAAGGTATCAAAGTTCTTATGAAAGAAACATAAAGGAATATTTTAAATAATGACTCAAGTAGAATGTAGGAAAATGATCCCTATTAACTTATTGATTATTATGATCAACTTTATTAGCTAAATAATGTATGAGTAATTTTTTTTTCAAAAAATACATTGGAAAGGCTTCTGTCTTCCTCAGGGACAATAGATTACMTGTTATTAACCAATAGAATTGAACAGAATATTGTTTTCATGCAAGTCTTAGTATATTCAAGATTGACCATAATACAGTAATAGATTATAAGACAAAATAGGAAGAAATGCTATTGGCAGGATATTAAATAATGGTAGAGGTTGTTTTGTATGTATACTTCCTATCTACTTACTAACTGTAGCACCAGAAGCCSTAGCAGTGCATCTGTAGTCCTAGCAGCTCTAGCCCTGGGCCATCTCTGTGTTATACAGTCATCAAGCACAAGCTATGTGATAGCATGCCTAAAATATTTACTGTATATTTACAGTAGTTGGACAAAGTGGAGAATACCTATATTATTTCCTAAATCTCTTGTGAGCTATGGAATTTTATTTATCACCCCAAAATAYCTGTAAAGAAAATTATTACTTTCATGATGGTCCTAAGGAAGAAGAAGATAATAGTCCCAGATACAGAGATATTAGAGTCAACTGGGAGAACTGTGGAAGTCACCACAGGCCCTGAAACATCAGGAGAAGGCACTACTATTACAAGGCACAGTGAACAATCTTTATACCTTATATAGCTTTATATCTTTATACCTTCTTCCCACCTTCCATGATTTTTTATAGACTTTTTTTCCAGGCTGAAGAGTCCTAGTCTGTTTGCATCTGGCAAGAAGAAATCATGTCAAYCTATTTTAATAGGTTAGGGCATTAAGGAAGACACAATGAATGTCATATATTAGGAAGGCTTTTGATACAGCTTCATATACAACTTTCATAAGCAAGTCAGGGGCACTAAATGAAACTACTATTGGGTGGATGCAAAAGTGTTTTTAATTTAATATCAGAATAGAAGAATGTATAAAAAAGATTTCACACAGTTTGTCCTGGGATGATCCAATATTTTTACTTATGGCTTGGATGAAGAAATATAATACATGCTTACTAAATCTGCAGATGATCCTGAACTGGCCAGGCTGTAATTAGATTGAAGGACAGAATTAAAATGCAAAATGATCTTGATAAATTGAAGAAATGTCCTGAAAAATGGGATTCAATTCAATAAGGATAAGAACAAAGTTCCATATATTATCAAAAATTATCAACTGCACAAACACAGGATGAGGAACAACTGGCTGGGGAGTAGTTCTGGAAAGGAAGACCTGGCAAGAACAGTGAGTTACAAAGTGACTACAGACTCCAAATATATTACTATGGAAAAGCAGTATCACTGAGATGTATAAGATGCACAGAAAACCATGATACAAGAATGAATCTTTCTATTCTACTCAGCATTGATAAAATAGCAATTGGAGTACTGTGTCCACTTTTGGGCCTTGTGATCCAAAAAAACGCCAGAAAACGTGAGGAGGAAAACACTAAGAATGAATAGAAGTATGACTAACGAGAAAAAAAATTAAGAAATTGAGCTGGTAGGTCYAGAGGAAACTGGAGAGAACTATGATAATGTTCAGATACATAGAATAATGCTTCTAATGGGGAATAATCTCTTTCTTACTTTCCCTATGGATGGAATAGGAAGTAATGAACTCTCTGAAAGGATCTCTAAATAAAGGAGGTCCGGGTCAGATGTTAGGAAAAACTTTCTAACACAAAGGAAAGTTAACAACTGCAATGATTTGCTATAGGACACTGGAATCCCTACCACTCAAGCTTTTAAAAGAAAAAAAAGAGCATATTTGTTAGACAAATATCTATCAGGAATAATTTTGATATTCTCAAACCTTCTTTACAAGGGTAGATGGATTTTGATGACTTCCTGATTTACTTCCCATCCCTATTTTCTGGATGATTTATATACATGATCAGAAACATGCAAGGTAACAGAGAATGCAGAATTCAGTGATGATACAGTCTGGCAAGATATTGCCTGTATTTATCTGCGTAAGGAGGATATGATCATCAAACATCTGCAGCACTGAAGCTTCAGCTCAAACATTCCCTCTTGAGCAGAAAATGGATATGAAAATAACAATCTACCCAAGAAACAAACTTATGTATATGCCCTCCACAATATATTATGCATTAAATAGAATGACTTGATAACAAATATTGCAACTTATGAGTTCAGCTTCTGTTTCTAATGCTTTTCAGTTAAGAATAMAGAAATAGGTCAGACCCAGGTTAGAAATTTAACGATAAGGTCTATGACAACAGGTATACRATCAAGGAACTAAAGGAAAACTCAAAGAAGATATTGAATGTAATCTCTTCTCATGATTCTCTTTCATAAATTTTCTCCAGAAGTAAAATGCCTAAGCCAGGTCAGACCCCTTTTTCAGAAACTGAAGACCAATGTCCTGCTAACATCACATTACACATGGTTGGTTAGCATTTCAGCTGTGAATCGGGACCATCTTTCTGCATGGCAGAGCAGGTGCTCAAATCTTAGTATTCTAGATGGACTACAGCACTGGTAGCAGTGTCTCTTGCTCAACAGTTACTTTCATGAGCAAATAGTTTAGTTTCAAGATGAGAGAAGTACTCTGGGATCTCCAACACTCTTGGGTAAGAACTTGCATTAATGTTACCACAGTAACCACTTTTAGCTTCATCATCACCAAACTGAGCAGTTCTTGGAATCAAACCTGCATTTAATGCATTCAGGGGAAGGATGCAACAATGGCATGACTGTAATTGAGGAATACAAACACACACATAGAAACAGTCAGCTAGCCTCTCCTCTTTCTTCATATGATATACTTGCTCTACACCATGTACGGATGAAAAGGAAAGTAAGTAGTAAGCATCTTTTTTGTCTCTTTTCAGAGAAAGCTGCAACCCAGAAAGACAGGACTATGACCTTAATCACTGTCTCTTCTGTTTCTTTCCATGTTTGAGGCATATTGTGATGCAAGGTAAAGCACTGAAATTTCTTTTCTTGTGGCAAATCATCTCTACAGAACCTCAAGATGCACACATTTTCTTTGTTCACAATTGCTTTGGACATGTTCTGCTTGCTTATATTGACAGAATACTGTCTTTAAAGTAAATGCAGTGGTAAGGTTACAGTAGGATCACTAGGGCTAAGACCTTTTACTGTGCACAGTGACACAGGCACAAAGGAAGATCTGGAAGATCTCAGAAAAGCAGCTCTTTCAGCTGAGCTGAGACAAAAATATACCTATACCTTATTAGCAGTAGTCCTATTTGAAGCCTCCGAGAAAAAGTTTCAATAGCAAGTACCTTTTGTTAAGAAAAACTAAAATCACCATCATCAATCAAATCAACATGTATGGATCTAAATACAACACTCTGCAGGTAATACCCATAAAAAATTATCACCTACCTCAAAGAAACAATGATYCATACCTCTACTCTGCCACACAGAACTGCACTTAAATCTAGCTAGTGCGGAAACCAAGGAAGAGATGTGAAAACAATGAATAAGAAATTAAAAGTACATGATGCAAAAATTCTGTCCAGCAATGCAAGACCATAAATTTGAAAGGATATTTATGTACAAAGTTAGTTATATAAAGTTAGATAAATTATTACAAGTGTAACAAAACTCTGAGGCTTTGGACAGCTGTTCTATAAAGGCTTCAGGGAGGCTAGTGCTCCCAAAAGAGAAATTCAGATATGGAGAACACAGTTGTATTCACCCTGTAGGGTCTGATGTTTTTGCTTCCTAGATTTTACACAGATGTAAGGATTTCAGTACTGTAAGGACTATTATGATAGTTCAGTCCTAGTTCTCTGCACAACATAGTYCATAGGATTTTCTGAATTAACTCCTCATTCAGACTCAATAGTTAGAGATGAAATGAGTATCTTTTAGAAAAAAAATAGTCACTTTGAACACCCCTCTGCCACCAAACCGATACCTCGAACCTACTCCTGGTTAATTGTTCCTATTGACAGTTAATGATAAAACTTTGAACCTTTTTTCTAGTCTGAATCTGTCTAGCCAGCAGCTAAAGGACTTAATGATGCTTTTCTGATAGACTGAGTAGCTCTCTATTTTCAAAGGTTTTCTTTTCAAACAAGTTCTTACAAGTTATGATGAAATCAAGCTGATCCAGGACATAACTCTTCTGTAAAGCAAGCTGGATCTTTAAGATGCCAAATACGTACATAAAGGATAGGGTTTGCTGAATAAATGCAACCAGGTCACAGTCACTTGGCCCTCATTATGTACYTGCTTTTATATTTGTAATCTTTGTATCATTACCTCACTTTCTAGATTTCAAATGGTCATCTAAAAAATTAAAACATTTCCAAAAACACATGAGCTATGCCAACATGTATAATTTAGCATGTTGCTGAAAGAGAAGTCTCCCATGACAGCACACATTTTTGTCACATGCACATTGTGGAAAGAACTTTAAAGATCCAATCTTGTCATTCCATAATGTTATTTAGTGCTCTGTATCAGATTCAAACTATTACTCCATTTAATGTTTTTTGAAATTTGCTCTATAGATATTTAAGATTATTTGCTCTGAGTTATCAGTAATTTAGGGAGTAGTCATAACAATTTGTCTTTYCCATTTCCCATACTACCCATCCCACATAAAATAGAACTCGTAATTTCAACGTTTTGGTAATGTGAATTTTACAAGKTGTTAGAACCAATAACTAAATCCAGTATATACTCATAAACAAGCAATTCTAGTTCCTCTTGATGTTACTCAGGGTCCTAATATTGATGTATAGGTAATGAAAGAATTTCTTCTCATTCTGTMTCTTAATGGCTTGATTAATTTTGGTTTTGTTGTCTTGATTTGACACTAAATGAATCTTCTTGRTTCAACTCTTGTACACTCTTACATGTCAACTTTTTAGTATTTTTATGCTTTCGTCATCCAGCCTCTTCACAGAGGAATGATTCTTCCATACTAAAAAATGAATAATTTTCTCTCTTCCTGTACTACAGTGTCACTGGTCTCTAACATCATATACCTATGCAGCTATTCAATTTGAGAGTCTTCCAAAGAAATCACATTGAATTTTTTCTCTGCCAGTGTCCCTCCCTGCCACCCGTTAAGTTCTCCATATGTTCTTACATACAGAAGTGTCATTTGCACTACTATGCAATATCACCAGTAGAACTTTTCCTGCCAACTTCACTAAGCCTTTCCAGAATGATGTCGTAAGACTTGGCTCCAGGAAGACAGCACAGTTATTTATTGTCTAGCCTCCTTTACAAGCTGTCCTTTCCATTCTTTTAGCACAGAAGTTTTGGATGTCTAAAGAGGTCTTCTCAGACAAGGCTTTAGTGTCTTGCAGTTCAGAAAAGCCACACTTGTATTTCTGTTGTATAGTTCCCTGTTCCATTTGCTCAACTGWGTCTTCAAAGAGAGTTTCTGCAGCTTCCACTTGAAAACTCAGCATGCAGTTTTATGCAGTTTCAACYTGAAAACTAGTTGGATATTTCTAAGTATATTCAGTTCCTCTTGGCTATCTGCTCCTTAGTGGTGACAGTCTTCCTACTTTTATTTGCATTCAGGATATTCAGTGCCATCAGTTCTTTCTACTTCCAATATTTATGAATTCTGCATTCTTCATTTTGGCCATCTATCTCAAAATCTTTGTTCACCTTGTTTCTGGTTGTCCATGTACTACTCAGCCTTTCTAAGGCTTAATAATGTTAGTTCCTGCCCTTCCAAAYCATCTTCCTGCCCTTCCAAACTTTTTCCTGGCAGAGTCATCAACTTTTATTCCATGTAGAGGGAATACTTTCTAGCTTCAGGAAGCAAAGAAAGCAGAATATGAATTTCATCTCTTTTCACCATGGTTGTGAATGTTAATTGTATACAGGACAAAATCTCCTGAAATGTTTTCTAAAACTCTTTCTAAATGCRCCTGTCTGCTACTGTTGACCATCTCGGGGAAGAGAAGACTGAGGGGGGATCTTATCAATGTGTCAACGGAGRGTGTCAAGGGGACAGGGACAAACTCTTTTCAGTTGTCCCRTGTGACAGSACAAGAGGCAATGGGCAGAARTTGAASCACAGGAAGTTCCGCCTGACYRTGAGRGGGAATTTCTTCMMTGYGAGAGTGACAGAGCACTGGACCAGGTTGCCCAGAGAGGCTGTGGAGTCTCCTTCTCTGGAGATATTCAAAGCCCACTTGGATGCAACCCTGTCTACCATGCTCTAGGTGACSCTGGTGAGCARGGAGGTTGGACTAGATGATCTCCWGAGGTCCCTTCGAATCTTACTGATTCTATGATTCTATGATCTCATCAGTTCGCAAAGCAATTGACAAGTATGCTAAGATTCATAGCTTAGCTCAACCTGCTATTTACTTTGAGTCACTAAGAACTTACTGATTTGAACCCAGGATTGATTCTATGCCCACAGGACTCAGAAACGTACTCTTTGGAGACCCTCTCACACACACATATTTTATCCATTGTGATTAGATCTGTATAACCTTTATAGATAGCAAACAGCTCCTGTCATTTTACTTGAGAGAGATAAGTGTATCTCAGTAGTGGGTAGAGATACACCATCCCATACAAAAGAACACTTTTTTTRTAAGATGCATATTCATATTCCTACATGCACCATTATGTGGTATAAATACTGCGCATATGTATGTAGACATAGCCTTTGGAACTATGAATATTTGAAAGAAATGCAAATAACTGCAGTATTTTTGTAGGTACAAGTAATTATGCTGTTCTTCAAAAGGCTGGCTCATAATTCATAGTATTTAAGGTTGTTTTTCTACCTCAGATTGAAAAAGATGTTAAATTATAATAACGGGCACCACTGTTTCCAATGCATCTCTGTGAATAAATATCAATTAATTCACATATCATGAAATGATAATGAAATATTACAACTTAATCTGTGTTAACAATATAACTTTTCATGCCAGTTCACTTGCAATCATCCTCTCTAGATTGCTAATTATATGCCTCAAACTGTATTTAGGAGAAAAGATTGAACCATTTGTTCTTTTGTATAGTTTGTCAGAATAAGAGTCAGCCTGAATGAAATATCTATGAACTTGTTCACACTGGCAAAGAATCAGCACTCCAACCTACTGCATCATTTACTTGGCATAACTACAATATACTTCACTTCTGCGTGCAAAAACAGTCCCTGTAACACATGAGTCTTCTAACCATATGCTGGACTGGTCTTGTAATGAGGCTATGCTCCTACTACTTCACAGTGTGTGTGTCTGCATACTATCACAATTCTTCTGAAATGGCAGTGTACACGGATATTACAGACATCCAAGCAATTTTTCCCGTGTCAGTGTCATCAGCTCTATGGTCTTCTATGTCCCACAAAACAAATTTTGGAGATTCCTCAAAAAATTATGGAAGGAAAATCGTCTCACCTCTTTACATGAGCACAGCATGAAGACAAGCTTCAAGGGCCAGTGTCCAGTTTTATGTCTCAAATTTTAACTGCAGAGAAGAAGAAGGTCTGGATTTAGTGGAGTTTCTCTCTCTATGGAGACTTCTATAGATATTGTGTTACTTGTATTACGTGCCATGATAGAACAAGACTGACACTAGACCCCAAAGTACAACCTGCCAGGACAAGTGAAGGAAGCACTGACAAGATGGTATTGCACTGGTTATATAAAAGGCACAGGAGACCAAATGATCATAGACTTCCCCAGTAATTCTAAAACTTAAAAGATCACACTGTATTTAGTGTCCTGCTTAGCCGGTGCCAATCTCAGGGATATGTATATTATTATGTAGTCTTCAACTCTCAGTCTTGAAAGAATCTGTTCTGAGGTACTGATCTGGGCTGCGGAGGGGAATATTTAACAGCATCTGCTTTATGAGATATCAACCTCAAATGTGAAATCATTAGCAGAACTATTGTCTTYTTGGTTATTTCATTTTGCCGAGAAACTTAGGTGCTCCTGAAAGCTTCCAAAATATCTACTTTTTTAATCTCAGTGAAAATGTGTAAGGAGAAGGAGGTTCTTGCACAAGTAGCACTCTGTACAGGAGACTGAGCTTTCACATCAGTCTTATTACAATGGAAATTCATGAATTTCTGTCTCATAACATGATTTTCTCTGCACCTGAGGTGATCTCAGCATGCATAAGTGCATATTTAGTAGCGCCTGTTGATTGATATAAGCCAACTTGTGCAATATGAAAATGATATATGCATATTTCTTAATCAAAGCAAAGAACAGGGAACTAGATAGCTTATGTGCATGGTTTGCAAAATTTAATCTTCCGTTCTCAGAAAAATGTTTTGAAGCCAGTCATGTCAAGAATGACTGAAAAGAGTTATCATCTGTCATAGACCTGGGAGTCTATAGGGAAGAAATCTGTGCTCTTTGCCCAGTTTCTAATGATTTCACATTACAGTTGGCAACAAGTAGTATATCTGGTAATGCTTCTGCCACCTCATCTTAGGTGTGGTGCAGGATGGTAGTAGTCCTTATTGTAGGTAGCTGCCTTTTCATACTGGGATTGTAGCATAGGGATGAAAAGGTAAGTAAAGTGTAAGACACTTTACAGTAGCCCTACTCTTGCTACTCTGGGGCTATGARCAGTATCAATCTGCAGCCCAACTTTATACATGAGCCTTATTAGCTCTTGAAAAGGAGCAATAATATTAAACATAGTCACGAAGATTTGTGCAAAGGGAATCTATGCAACTATTTTATTGGCAGCTCTGAAGGAGCAAAAACAATCTTTTCACAAAAGCAGCCACTCTGAAAGCTGGTTTTTATTTTTACCTGCTGATTTTAAGCAAAATAATTTTATTCTGGGCAGCTTGTTCCTGGAAATGGCTTCATAATTGTTAACTTTATCTTCTGCTGACAGTGTCTATTTAATCACCTCCTTGTTGCATTCACAGCCCACACACTGACGCAGAATCTCCTCCTGTTCTGATCCTGAACCTATTAGAGCCTGAGCCCAAATACCTCTCTAATGCTGAATGAGCAAACACCAAGTCAGTGTGAAAGCCAACCAGGCATAACTTGCTGCAGACAGTATTTCTGTGCATATTTCCCCTTTGCATCTCAAATATAATATAGCCTAACGTTATGGCCTCAAGAATGTTGGAGTTCAGTAGCTGCAGACATAGAGTTACTTTCTAAAAGCAAATACTTTTGCTGTTTATTAAAATATCCATGTTTAAACTGCTGTACTGATTTATCGACAATGTACATGAAATTTTGAATTTAGATGCTTAGAAGAAGGAATCAGAAGCAGGTGTAAGAATGTGTGGTTTTTCTTTCAGGGATGCTGGCACCTGCAGTTTCCGTGCTGCAATCCATCARTACTATTGAGAATGAACTATTTTTATTTAAGTGTTGAATTGTAAGGTTAGGGTTAAGGTAACCTGAGTTAGGGGCTGGCATACCCACTTCTGCCAAGACTGGGGCAATTCTGCGTGTGCACTGCAAACAGATTTAGGCACCTGGGGAATTTAGAGTAAAAGGGTAAAGTATCACTGGACCTTAGGTATGTCTAGAATTGGAATATAGCTGAGTGGGAACATTTTGCACCTATTTGGCAGCAATTTTGTATTTAGGTACCTGAAGTCCATCTAAAGGTCCATTTTGGGTAGCACATCCCTTGTTTAGATATGGCCTTCCTGCTTAATTTTAGGCCTCCAAGAATTTTGGCTTAATGCCATTATTTCAAAGCAGCAGAGGAATTTGTGCACCTAATCCAGAAGATAAGGCTGCTATACGTGCCCCTGGAATTTACAGAGACGTGCCCAGTGCAAGTGTGAGGCAGCTGTGCAGCTTTCTGAGAAGTCACATATCTTCGAGGCACTGTGGGAATGAGCATGGGGCTAGACACCTTTCTGGACTTAGAAACTATGCAGGAGTTATTTAGCGTAACAGGAGATCAGTAGAAATCATTTTGGTACGCATCTGTGCAAAACTGAAGCAATGCAGAAGGAAATCAGGTGGTTGTGTTTACCACATGTGCACTTTAAACTTGTATGAACAAGCTGCATTCTATTGTCTTGCTACCCAATGTGTATTTCTCCAGGAAAAGGGTAAATACTATGTTTTGACACAAGGAAGCAATAGGAAGCAAAATCCAGCAATAGTTTGCTGGATTGGAAGGGACAGCTGGCATGTGTCTGTTGTGGCACTTTCCCTCTGTGCAGTTGTCAGAATGCAGCACAAAGCTGGCTGCTAGAGTAAAACAGAATTTTAATGAACAAGCTGCAGGGAGAGAAATAAAACAAATTTGTCTCTATCCAAGTGATCAGCCACCAAACATGCATATAAAATTCAGATATGGCAGAATAACAAGTGAGCATCTGTGATCAGGTTGGATTTTTCTTTTCATTGACTTTCTCATATAAAATCTATCCCTGTGCATCTATGTGAATACAAATTTACCTTGAAATCATGCCTAAATCCCAGTCCATTAGTAGCCAGCTTGTTACTGCTGCTGGTACTGTCTGTTGCTGTTGCACACCTTACATTTTCAGCTGTTGCCTTCAAATTTCATTCTTTGTAAACAATGAATTTATCTGGTATGACGCATTTTTGCCTCAAACTCAAGGTGTGTTTATAGACAGCATAATACAATGTGGCCTCTGCCTCTCTCCTGAAAAACCGGCTCACAGAGTTTCCTCAGAGAAAGGGATGCAGCCTGAGGTCATATTGCCTTTTCTGCACTGTCCATCTGCATCTGCGTCATTCCTTCAGATGGCTTTTGGGGAAAGCTGCATCCAACAGCATGTCAGTGGGAGGTGGGGGTCCCCAGATGCAAAGTTGCAGCAGAATTTTGCTGCTATACAGATCATTTCCACTTTCAAATTCCTTGACATTAAATCAAACAATGGAATTTTCAAAGGAAGCCTTGCATACAGATTTTTAGAAAATATTTTTGCAATATATAGCAAGAAGCGTCAAAGTGGGGGTTACCGTACATGGTACGTTACTATCAGCATTGCCTTATTCCCACTAAAGCTGTAGAACTCTAGAGACGATACCGTGTGTACAGTTTATGGCCATACTGATGAGAGGACAAATCTGGACATAGAAAAGCTCAGACAGTACATTTCAGTGCTTTATTGTGCTGTTTTGGTGTTGTGAATTCAAAACACTCAGTATCACACATGCCAAATGAGAACATAGGCTAGTGAGAGTAAAAGCATGAGAGTGAAACTCAGGCCTACTGAAATTAATGGCAAAGTTTTCACAGACTAAAGGTAGTCAGAATTTTACCACTGATATGTGTGTTTTCCTAGGTGATAACCATGATAATCAGCCGTGAAAAGGGGAAACTTGCGTAGGAAATTTATAAATTTTCCTTCAGTGGAGACAGTACAACTCACTGAACTAAGCTTAGCTTAGAAGCCAAGATGCAGGACTGTGGAAGTAAAAATCTCCTACCATTTTCAGTATTAATAACAGGACTTCAGTTAGTTTTCCTAACTTCAATAGATTTCATAACACACAGTGGGAACTGGGCACCAGACTTGTGTTCTGCCTTTCAAAATCACAACAGCCGCCATRCAAAAATAAGTAGATAGCAGTTGTTTGTCCTTTTGTTCAGGTTCCTGCCTTTACCTCAGAACTTTTCCTATGAGCACCTATCTCAGCACTTTGGATCTCATGACTTTCATTTCCTGCAGCCAGTATGTACTTTCCTAGGAACACTCAAAGGCAATGAGAAAGTATTGACATTTTGATAAGAAAAGAACAGAGATATAACATGCCCTACAGAGCAATATGCTGTCAGCAGACCACCTGGCATAAGGGGCCAAACTGCCTCCTACAGGAGTGACTCATTTTTCCTTTCACTACTTCTTGTTCATATACAGTGAACAAGGGGGCCTGATCCAAAGTTTATTGACAAAACACAGAGTCTCCCTGCTGGATTTGGCTTCATCATAGATTTTGGCAGCAGTTCAGCCTTTTAATGTATTCTGTCCTTGGAGAGACACTGGCTGCCATTAGCACTGGTGACAGATTTTTCTTTTTTCTCTTTAACCTGTAATTCTTTTTCAATTGGAGTTGTCTGTAGGACAGCTAAGCTAACACTCAGCTCTGGGCTGACAATTTCATTTTCAGTGTAGAATCTTGTAGGGAAAGTATCTTACAGCAACTTCATCCTCCCGTGTCTCTGACTCCAACAGAGACTCTATAACTTCTTGGTAATACCCTGTAGGCCTGGACTCTACCTCAGGATTTCCATGCTCTTCTTTTACTTTCCAGTCTCTTCTCAAATCTTATTTGTTTCGTTATTTATTGTATGTATATGGATAGGTAGATAAATAGGAACACCTCAAAGCTTCAGTCAGGAATGAACTCCACTGCTCCTAGCAGATACAGTTTCTGCTTTGATGGGAGCTCTAGTAGAGAGACCWCTAAACACAACCATGACTGCATCTTGTGATGCAGGTTACACCAGCTGGTGTTAGTGTGGGGGGATCGAGACCTTTTCACATGGCTTTACATCTTCCTGTAAACTTGCATCTGGGGAGAACAGTCTCTGCTAAGACAAGATCCAAGAGATGGTAACAAAACACAGGAAGAAAAAAGGGAAACAGTTTTCATGGCTACATAGGCTAATTAACAGACTTGGTCCAAAGCCTAGTAGGGATCTCCCTTCTAATTTCAGTGGTCTTTGTATCAGGACCTAAATTAATTTCGTCTGTTTATCAGGTGATGACACTTATATCTCATATGCCAATTCTGCCTTGGAATGAGACATCCTTTGGATCCAAGGGAATACACTGATTCTGTCCACAAGAGGAGAAGGGAATAATTATAAGCTTTATGGACAAGATATTCTGATTTGCTTTCAAGAGGTGTCATTTTTTTCAGGGACAATGTTGCTCAAACAACCAAATGGCTGAGATTTGCAAGACAGCTGTGTTCCTTGCACCATCCACCCCTCCTCCCCCCAGATTTTCTATATGCCTTGGCCTAAACTTCAGTAGTTTTCATGCAATTTTTGGAGAATGCAAAAGCCATGCATGCAATGGAAATTAGAGCTCCAGGAAAGCAACAAGAAAATAAAAAGGAAGAAAAGAACAGGGTAAAGAAAAGCCATCCTTTGTATCTCTATGAAAGGCACTGCATTCCAATGTTTCCTCTCGGTTGTTCATGTCTTGCTGTGCTATCTCTAACGTAGATTATAAACTCCTCAGTGCAGACACCTGCTTGCTTTATTTGTACACGTAAGATGTTCTTTGAATAAATTACTAACAACCACAACAATAATAATATTATGCAACAGTGGCATTTACCATTGCTGAAACAGACAATAGGGAGTTCCTAACCCAGAGCAAACAAGTAGGAAGGAGCTTACAAGTGCAGCACAATTAAAAGGTGCTAATAACATTAATTAGTACTTGTATTTCTGTGGCAGAAGGAACCACAAGCAGATTCCAGATCCCACTGCTTCATAGTGCTGTTCAAAATCATAATAAGACCATTCCTACCCTGAAAAAGAATCTGCTTGAAGGTTTTGCTCTTGCAAAGTGTTTCCAAATGAGGGACCTCTGAAGAGTAGCTTACAAGACTCCTAGGTAATGTAGACAGGAAAATAACTATTTGTTTTACAGATAGATAACAGAGATGTGCATGAGCTCGCAAAGAAAACTTGCAGCAGAGCAGTGAATCCAGATCTGTTGAAGTCTAATTCTGCACCTCAACTGTAAGACTGTCCTTAAGTTACAGCGTAATGATATCAATCATTCTAAAAAAATTCTTTAGCAATGAATCTTTTAGCCATTCAAAACCGAGAAATCTAAATTTAATTCTCTTGAATTGATGCTGGATTCAATTTCCTAGAAGTTTAAGGTATAAAACATAGTACTGTGTCTATGGGGAGAATAAAAGAAGACTCTTAAAGATAAAATTAATGAGACACAGATAGAAAATGATAGTATGAACTTTCTGACTGACGTCTTAATAAATAATAATGTTCTGGTACACTGAAAACTGAAAATAATGAAAAATTTTATTACACCAAATGTTGTGTGACTGTAGGGCATATATAACTCTTCAGGTCACAACAGTTCTTGTTTTTTTTTTTGGAACTCTTTTCCTGAACTATTCACTTATTATATACAATTTTATTTTGTATATGTTTATAACTTTTCAAATATAAAACTTCATTCCATTTCTTCTTCATTTCTCTGAACCTAAACTTTTGCGTAACATTTATCACAAATGATATTAAAATAATACTTTTTTAGGATTATAAATCAAGCACTCCGAAGTTAGGAAGTGCTAATCTTGAAGTAGATTTTTTTTTTTTCAGCTGGAGTCAATACCCACAGGAGCTTCTATTGTGATAATTTTCAATTACCTGATCACCAGTTATTTTTCACGCAGGACCTTTGTGCATTGCACAGAGCCATATTTTCTGCACTGCTTTCTAGGGAACAACAYAAAAGCTGAAGCATTTAAAGTCTCTTTCTAGAGTGAATAATTTCTCTGTGAAGGAATACAACTAGGGTTGTAGACACATGCACATAAATGGACTTCTGGATGCTTGAACCAATTATTTTTCTTCTGTCGTTTATTCTCCTTCCACAAATTCTATTCTGGTTGCTACCTGCTTCCTTAAAATATTTTTATTTTTATTTAGTGTTTTGCATATGCATTTACTGATGAACTGTTGAAGCTGGTGGAAAAAACACACAACCTCTGTTGGACCATGTCTTTACCATTAAGTCACTACAAGCAGGAGGCCTCTCAGACTTTCAAGCTGTCTAATCCGATCCCTTGTTCCTCTTTGCGTTTTGGCCGTTGTTTCCTCCTAATCGCTGGCTTCATTCTGAGACATGGAGTCTTGTTGGTCCTCTGTCCTATTGAGGTTTTTTTCTTCCAATTCTATGCCAGGCCAGATGACAGATGAGATCATAAGTCATGCCATGGCCTCTATCTGCAGGTGACAACTGTCTGCTACTTTTCTGCAATTGTCCAATTTCCTGCCGCTGCTACTGTGATTCCACAGTGACTCTGTATGATCTGTGTTTCTTGGAAATATATACATTGTCTTTTCTCTTACCTTTTTCATGGATAGGCCAATGGGAAATCTGCTTACCTTTATGATCTCTTGTCATTCTGTCCTCTCAGGATYTGCAGCTAACTGCACCTTGCAGGTGGTAGAGTCATGACCTCTGATCTGTGAGAGGAAGCTCTTCCTATTCTGTGGCAGGCTGCATTGCAGAGGACTGCACGTGCAATTAGGCATACCTTCTTGAATCTTTAATATGTGCCATAGGTGTCTTGGTTCTCATTAGTGTTGCCTCTGCCTGTTACCTTATCTGAACCTTGAGGAGAGATATTTTGTGCTCACATCCCAATTTGGTGTCAATGCACTTGAGTTCTGCTTCAGCCCACTGTGGCTCGTTATCTGAACATGATATGGTAAGTATGCGCTACTTCTACGTGATGGACCTGCAGTTTCTKTGTGATCCTTTCTAATGATTTGTGATTATCCCAAACTTTGTTCTGACACCAAATTTAAACAGATTAATCCATTTTTCTTTAAAGATTGCACCTAATAACTTATTTTCTAAGGTAACAAAGCTTATTTCTGTATCTGTGGAATATACCAGCAAATGGTACAGTGTTCTGGTTACTGTATAGCCTCAGCTGGGACCATCCCTTCTTCCGAAGCTGGATTCTCTTTGCAGAAGAAATGCAAGATTCCTGTGGCCAGAGTGATAATAAGCTGTTAGACAGTGGCAGTTACACTGATATATCTCTGCTTTTTCATTAAGAGAAATCATTTCTGTCCTTAACTTGCTGAGTCATGCTCTCGCCTATGGAGGGTCAAAGGCAAGCTTGATCGTTATAATTGTAAAGGTGACATTCCCAAGTTCTCTGTCTGCCCTTAAGGTCCTGTGCGGGTGAATAATATTTAAGTACTGCAGCAACGCTGAAATGGTACACAGGACTTAGACTAATCCTTTTACTCACGTATCTTCCTCTTTATAGACATTGAATCGATCAAACTTCCTTTTCCTCTTTTGAGTTCAGCATTGCAATACCTCAGACCTCCAAATGTCTTTGAAATATCCTCTGTTAATCCCAACATTTTTTTCAGTTTACAGCTCTCTGACTGATTTATAACAGTTTCAAAGGGAAGTGAACACCCCATCTATTATCAATCAAACCTCACCTCTTTTTAAACTGTGGAAAGACTATTCCAGCTGTAAGGCTGTTACCCGCCAGGCACCACGTACCAACAGAGAGATTAGAGGTCTTGAACTTTACAGAGTACATTCTCATCAGCACTCACTGAGTTATGTGCTGTGGTCCCAAATTCCCATGCATCACAATGAGAATATTGTACATTTATGCAGGACAGTGGGTACTAGTGCTATTTTTCAATCAAATTTGTGGAGGGCAGAAATCTGATAATATATTTTCATGCTGGTCTGCTACTTGCAACAATAAGTGTATCAAGCAGCTGGAGGAAGCTTGGGAAACTCAGGACTCCAGACTAGTTAGATTCAACAAGTCACTGAGGGTGGGATTCATTTTACCTGGCTTTAATCTAAAAATCAGACATCCAGATGATTGAAATCAGGTGAGATGAATCCCATCTTCATTATTTGGTGTGGAAGTAAAGAAATGGCAGTAAACTGCTGTTATTCTCTAGGATAAGTAAGTGAGTGGTTTAGTAAGCCCATATTTCTATTCTTGACAGTGAGCAGTATCGCACCAATTTATAGTCTTCCCAAAAATGCAGTATCATTTTTAGTTTTGTAAGACCAATTTGCTTTCCGCCTTACTTGTGCTAAACAAATCTATAAGGAAGAATTTCTTCCTAAAGCAAGGGAAGTAATGTAACATAGCATGAAATCCATAATGGATGTAGCTTCAATTGATAGTGCTCAACTGCCCTATCTTCACACCATCTGATGTGATACAGATGCCACAATTCAGCCTTTTTTCTAGTAGTTTTAATTGGTCTGGTATCAGTCAGTGTGAGAAAGCTTCAGAGAAATTGCAGTGCTGCACAASAGCTGGGAAGCAGAAAATGGCAGATAAAATCATGGAATCATAGAATCAGTAAGGTTGGAAGGGACCTCTGGAGATCATCTAGTCCAACATCCCCAATCAGCAGGGTCACCTAGAGCACGGTAGACAGGGTGCATCCAGGTGGGCCTTGAAAATCTCCAGAGAAGGAGACTCCACAACCTCTCTGGGCAACCTGGTCCAGTGCTCTGTCACTCTCACATGGAAGAAATTCCCCCTCATTTTCTGACAGAACTTCCTGTGCTTCAACTTCTGCCCATTGCCTCTTGTCCTGTCACATAGGACAACTGAAAAGAGTTTGTCCCCGTCCCCTGACACCCTCCCTTCAGGTACTTGTACACATTGATCAGATCCCCCCTCAGTCTTCTCTTCCCCAGGCTAAACAGGCCCAGCTCTCACAGCCGTTCCTCATGGGGCAGATGCTCCAGCCCTCTGATCATCTTTGTAGCCCTATGATGGACTCTCTCCAGTGGCTCCATGTCTCTCTTGGACTGGGGAGCCCAGAACTGGACACAGTCCTCAAGATGAGGCCTCCCCAGGGCTGAGGAGAGGGGCAGGATCACCTYCCTCCACCTGCTGGCAACMCTCTTCCCARTGCACAYCAGGAGACCATTGACCTTCCTGGCCACAAGGGCACATTGCTGGCTCATGGTCAACTCATGGTCATCCACCAGSACTCCCAGGTCCTTCTCYRCAGAGYTGCTCTCCASAAGGTCTGCCCCCAGCTTGTACTGGTGCCTAGGGTTGTTCTTCCTGAGGGGCAGGACTCTGCACTTGCCCTTGTTGAACCTCAGGAGGTTCCTCTCCACCCAACTCTCCAGCCTGTCCAGGTCTCTCTGAATGGCAGCACAGCCCTCGGGTGTGTCAGCCCCTCCTCCCAGCTTGGTATCATCAGCAAACTCGCTGAGGAGGCACTCTGTCCCCTCATCCAGGTYRYTGATGAAGAAGCTGAACAGGATGGGACCCAGTACTGAGCCCTGGGGGACGCCACTAGCCACAGGCCTCCAGCTAGACTCCATGCCACCGATGACGACCCTCTGAGCTCTGCCTTTCAGCCAGTTCTCAGTCCACCTCACTGTCCACTCGTCTAACCCACACTTCCTGAGCTTCTCTTGGAGGCTTTCTTAGTCCCTCCCTTGCAAACCCATATGTGATACAACATAATGGAGCACAGGGCTGAAAAGATACCATTGCTGAGGCAGAATTATGCATCTCCTGCAAGTGAGCCTCTTTGACCTTTCTGAAACAAAGTGTCTGACTATACTGAAACAACAACAACAACAACAAAAAAAAGCGATCAGGTCATTTTGATATTCCCAAATCCACTATTTTTTTTCTGTAGAAAGTATTATTTTATCAGAAAAGACAGAAGCTTAAGCTGACATTCCATTTTAGAGAAAAAAAAATTTAAATGCTAGATTTTTTATGAAATAAAAATTCTAACTTTGAAGATTCCTGATCCAGATATTTCATCCTGAAATCTTGTAGGATGAGGAAGTACTGAAGTGACTCATTTGAAACACAAATTGCATGGGACTAATTGTTCACCATTTTATTTATATACTTAACCTTAAGTTGCTGTATCAGCCTATGCAAAATCAGCACTACAGCACTGAATTAAGGATGCAGGCTCACAGTCCTGTTTCTAAGAGTTTAAAAGTTACTGCACAGTGGTGGAGCTGTTGCTCAGGTTTTCTGCATGCCTTTCACCTGTGGCAGATTGAATTTATCCTAAATTTGTTACATTTAAATATAATGTAGAAGCTTCTTTTTGCTATGGGCCAAATTCCACTCACTCACCTCTGTGGTGAATTTCACTGACTTCAATAGGACTTGTCATCTGGAAAATGCCATAGGAGAAGGAAGACAGCATTGGCCAGAATGCAGAGTTACCCTCTTCTCACCACTGAAGCCTCCAAGAGAAGCTCAGGAAGTGTGGGTTAGACGAGTGGACAGTGAGGTGGACTGAGAACTGGCTGAAAGGCAGAGCTCAGAGGGTCGTCATCGGTGGCATGGAGTCTAGCTGGAGGCCTGTGGCTAGTGGCGTCCCCCAGGGCTCAGTACTGGGTCCCATCCTGTTCAGCTTCTTCCCTCTTCACTGGAAGTCTGGGTTTTGCAAGAGATCAAAACAGATTTCTGTGACATTTGACTCTAAATCTTGTTTGGCAAAATAAACTCATTCCCCCCCCCCCACACACACCCCAAACCCCCCATCTTCTTTCCTTTTGATTTACAAAGGTGGAAACTTTCAGGATGTCTTAGCTGGAGACAATAAAACATTTTTCAAAAACACATTAGGAGTGTCTAAAACCACCTTAGAGATGAGTAACATCTTCTAAAGTAATGGGATAAATCAACCCAAAACCTTTCCTGACATTTTGATTGCATTTGTGTTAGTTGGTATAATGAAAAATTAACTTTACACATGAAAAATTTATTGTAGTTTCTGTTATTGCCTGGGAAAGAAAGTTTAGTGTAGCCAACTGAACCATGCTTCTTCATGGGTTGTCACTTTATACACTTTATTATTGTAACTTATGGGAATGTTTGTAAGCAAAGGAATGTTATTTATTCTGCAGTACTCCCATTTGCTCACTTTTTACACTTATCATGGCTRTATGTAATAAACATCATAATACCATACATTAATGGGGTTATTTAAACTACAAATAGTGTAAGTTAATGTGCAAATGCCTTGCAGTTTTCTCATGTTTACTCGCAATCTTAAAGAAATGTTCAGGACGTGCTCTGCATCTGGGAAGGATCATGCACTTCAGTGCAATAATGTATGGGGAGAAGTGCAATTATTTAACAAATATAGAAAAATTGATGTTAGTGTCTGTGTATCAGTGGCTTTGTCTATTCATTAAAATGATTGCTTACTACTTATTTATGCAGATAAAATATACTTTTTGCCATTTCATATACATTGCTTTGACAAATACTTGCCCAAATCTGTACAAACTTGGGAAATAGTTATAATGTAGTTAAGATTTCCCTTGCTTTCCCAAGAATTAACAGAAATGGGAAACAGATAAACTTCATTTATCTAAAAGATACAACTCTGGTTGTATCTTTATTAACATTAATATTGATTGTTATGTATTGTCTTTTGCATGCCAATCAGATCTATAGATCCATAATTATCCTGCATACTCTCTACCTGAGGGGTCCTTTGAAACAAAGACCTGAAAACCTACAAAATAATTCCTAGGAAGGTAATTTTTATAAAATACAAGGTTTTTCTGGTCAGCATGGAAGTACATGGATTAGTTTCTCCTTCTTTCTTGAAACTTGAATTTGTATGTGTGATCAGTAATGTAGGAAGCATTTGAGTATTGAAAATACACAGATAGACTTTTTATTGTTAAAAGAAATAATCAAACTTCCCCCTATACCATGACAGCATTTTGTGCTGTTTGATATACTTTAACCTGAATGTTTGGTTGATGGTTATTTTAATTCATGAGTTTCACRTATTTGAACTGTTCTTGGAATACATTTTCAGACATTTAACAGAGTACAAAGAGTGTGTATTAAAAACTTGATGTAATGAAATTACATCACTTTCAAAAGCAGATGTTCCCATTATTCAAAAGAAACCACTGATTTTTTTTCAAAGTACTTCCGGATCCTCCTGAGAATGGCAACTAGTGATGAGGAAACCTCTTGGTAAAAGTCAGCGATATGAATTTAAAACACCATTTTCCATGACAGATGATACCTATTAATTTGCAGAGATGTGTAGGCTCTAGTGCATATGCCTATAAGTGAAAAGTCAAACATCAGAACGGCTTGAGCATTTCAGTAAAGAAATGAATGAGTAGGGGAGTATACAACGTGCCTTGAAGGTCAGTTCCTCTAAATTTTTAAGTGAGCTATCCCTGACTTGCCTGGTACTGCACTGCTTCAGATTTGGTCCCCCCCTTTCTTTATAATAGATAAAAGGACAGGATCTGCTGTTTTAAAATGACCCTGAAAAGTTCAGACCAAAGCCCTTTTAAATTCCATTATCTGAAATGCAGAAATCCTCTATGAAGTGCTGCCAAGCATTACCATGGTAACATTATGTCATTGAGTGACAGAACAAGTATTGTAGCATTTAACTGAAATGGTGTTGCTTCCTCCATAAGCAAAAAGGTTGTTGGAAAAGCTGGGGTCCAGGTGGGTGGGGGAACATCTGTAATCTAAACACCTGATCTCACCTGCAGAAAGGGCAGAAATTGCCCTCATTGCCTCTTCTCTCCAGAGGTTGGGCAGGGTTTATATTACACAGGCAAGAGACATTCAGCATCAGGCAGGGAGAGTGATCTGAGGATAAAACATTATCAGTCAGGATGGGCGCTAAAGGCAGCTGAGGAGTGGGGTGCCTGGTGGTCTGACTTTGCGGATAGCCTGGCTGCATGATTCAGAGATAAGGCGCTCAGCAGCTGTCCTGGTCTCAGCTCAGGGTATGTGAGCAGGAYGGAGCTGTCACACTGCAAACTGCAGATGATATTTCACTATATTTGGTTATTTATATATCATTCCAGCATGCTTTAAATGCCCACTTGTGCTTTTTGTTTGTGTGCCCAGTGGACTGTAGATTGTTCTTTAAACTTCTGGGGATGGATCCTCAGTATGTAGGTGCACTGCCTTGCTACTGTGGGCCTCAAGTGAGAAAGATCTCCCAGTCAACGTGCTTTTCCCCACGCTGTTAATCTTCAGAGTAAGAGAAAAAGTACAGAAATTACCCACAGAATCTGCTACAAGATGAGCAGAAATTTGGGGAGTATTTTGGGGTGGAATAGAGTTAAAGGGAATGTGGAAGGAGCTCCTAGAAGGTTTTGTAACCAGAAGTCCCACATATGGGCAATTGCAGCATCCTCTAGAGAAGTTTAACTGTAGTGCATGTACATACCTTTTTTTTTTCTTTTTTTTGAACATGCTTCCAGTTGCTTTAATGTCTCAAATTGCTGGAACCTAAAGCAGTTGCTAAGATGTGCGTGTCAGAATCAAAGCTGTGAGATGCTTCACAGAAGATATTTCGCAAGTGTGCATGTCAAAGTTCTCACTAGTTTTAATCTGAGTACACAGTCCTTGAGGAATCAATGAAACTAACACCTCATAATGAAACCCAGACAAAACTGCGAGGCAAATGTGATTTCAATATTTGCAGCAAATTTCAAGCACATTTAAAAATTGTGAGCCAGCCCAGCTTTGTTGGATTTTTTTTGGATTTATGCTGAGGACACTTGGAAAAGTTTTAACTGGAATATTCATTCTTTCCATTCTCTTGAAAAATAGGCTAAATTGCTTCATGTCAGTTGTAGTAAAAATGAGACAATATCTTGGAGTGGAAAGGAACGGTAAAAATCATATTTAGGTACACTTGAAATCATGCAAGATTTTAAAGTATTCTTGTACTGATATTCTTAAGGCTTCACTTTTTATAGATAGACTGTAAAAGATTAAATGAAAATTTTGGGCTTTGATCGACCTTGCAGATGTGATATAAGGGGTCTAWTCTCTTTACCTCTACCATTGCTCTTCTCTTGTTGATTTAAAAATAATACAATTTATTGTACATTTCCTCTCTTTTCCCCAAACTGGATGAAATATACATCCTCAGTCCCAAGTCTGATTCCTYGTCATGTTATTCCACAGCATGTTATTCATTTTCACAGAATCACAAAATCGCAGAATTGGTAAGGTTGGAAGGGACCTCTGGAGATAATCTAATCCAACCTCCCTGCTTAAGCAGGATTTTGCAGACCTTCTGAGCTCCAGATTAGTCTCTATTATGCTGATTAGGAGACCTTCCCAGGCTATGATTTTTCTAGCAATTAGGAATCTTCTCCTAATTTCCAGTCTATGTGCATGTGTGCTTTTCCTAGGTAAGTCCCACTGAGTTTTTTCATGGAGGAGGAGAATGGAAGTCAAAACCTGTTCTACATCAGTATTTACAATCTATTTTGCTTATCTGTATGATTATCTTTTGATATGTAAATTTGCTGCTCTGTTTTTTAATGAGGGCATCACCTCTAAGTGGCTAATTTTGTCAGTACTTCAGTGGCAATTCATTTTTACAGTAGAACTGAGCTATCTTCCAGAGCATATCATAATTCCACACCACAACCATCTGAGCTTAAGTCAATGAACAGTAACCTGGGTTATCTCAGTTTTTCACTTTGGAGGACACTTGTTTTCTATGAAATCAATGATGATTACTCTTTATCTTGTCAGGATTTTGCTGAGATCAACTGCTGTGAGGCAGCTCTCAAGTGCAGATTTTCTATGAAGATACAGAACCTTAGATCCAGGTATCCACCTTGGTGGGTTGTTTTCCACCCTCATGTGGAAATGCTTGTGATGGGGGTCTGGTCCTGCAGGAGTATGTCAGATGGTATACCAGGAGTACCAACTGCAGCAACAGTGGAAAATGTGAAAGAATCAGCTGGCTGTGGTAAAGGGTTCTTACTCTGTCCAGTTCATGCTAATGGTCCATTGCAAGTCCTTGTTCACTGGGCATGTGTTAACTGTTTAACTGCAGTAATATTTCACAAGACTGTTGAGTTAACATTACATGAATTATACACAGTTTATAAAATGATTATTTAATCAGTAGAAAATTAAGTTCATAGATGTTTTCCAAATCTGAACTAGGACATTCATCAGCAGAACTGCTAAATTTTTAATCAGCTCCACTGTGCTTGATGTAGCTATCATTCTAATTGCCCTCTCTCTGCCGGTCCTCTTTTTGCAATATATATCTTAGAGTTATCCGTTCTCATTCCTAATTGATTTTTTTTTCAGCTCAGATTTAAGGCAGAATGACATGTCATTTGGTATTTTCATCAAAGGACAGTCTTACTTACTTTTAACAGACAAAGTACTTTAAATATTAGGATGAATGGTTTCAAAATCTGCACAATGCTCTTCAGTTCCTTCAAACTGCCAAATTCTTAGGGACATCTGTTAAAAGCAAACTTGTGACAGAGGTATAAAGAGGAAGTGACTCAAGGATTTCTGCTTGTCTTGAAGAGGAGGAACAGTTTGAAACACTCTGGCCTGGATTTGTTTTGTACTTTGGTTGTCTAGTTCATTTATGGAAAAGGTATAGATGAGAAGCAACAAGCAATACAGTCTTTCCAGGCACCAATTCTTCTCAGTTCTGTAAAAAACCTTTGGGACCTCTCCTTCACAGTGCTGATTCAATCATGCAAAAAAATTGAATTTCCAAAGATAAGGAAAAACTGCACAGAATTTTCACTGGGAATAACTTGGTCTAGATGCTGTGGCTTGTTAAGAGCCATATCCGGTAAGGGACAGCCAGTAGCAGGCACTGCCCTTAAGCCCTCAGCGTTGAACAAGCTTTCCAGGAGGGCTGAATTTCTTAGGAAAAGATAGAAACTCTCTTCTGGTAGGCAGAGAATCGTTTTTCCCCTCAGTTGTGCGTGTTACCCAGTCTATTCCTAAAGCAAGTTGGGATGCATGTACGGATCCAAGAATTCTCATCTGAACAAGCTCTTAGATTTCCTGGGACTCCTCTTCTAAGGGCTTATTCTTGGCAGTGACTATCTTCTGTATAAAAGTATTATAAAGCTCTCCAGCTCACTATTCATTTTTAAGCATCCTAAATTTGCCCATCATGAGAACAGGGCATGCTGCTGCTCAGGACTTGAACCTGATACTTATAACTTCTGAAGGGCATGATGTGACATACTAGGACTACATTTTCTTAAAGAAGGACAGAGCTTGACACTGGCAGTCAAATTTAATGCAAAATAGAGATTTTTACATACAGTCACAATGTGAATTAAAGTCACATGTGGCAAAAGTTTTTGAAGGTTAGGCTGCAAAATTTATTAAGAGTTACTGACAAGACTGAGCACCTCCAGAGCACCGAATGATGGAAGAGGTTGGATCTAAACTGTAGTATAAAATTAACAGACCTAATCTCATAATTTCGTATGCCTTCAGTCATCTTCTGCATTAAGAGATGAAGAGATCACTATAAATATATACATAGATACATATATGTATAATACGTAGCTAAGACTTTGACTTTCTTGATATTCACTATTACAAAAGAGACAGATTCTTTAATGCAAGTTAATAACTGTGTCATCTCTATAGTTAACTTCTGTAAGAGCCTTGCATTACCCTGAGAGAAAGAAAAATATTCTTTAAAGTTCTAAACTACTAATTATCTAGCTGAGAAATCAGGCTATTCTTTCACATGATTTTCTGGAGTTTGCCTGTGCACTCTAAAAATGCCTGTGCAAAGCTTGCCTAAGACAGTTTATTAGTCTCAGACCCATGAGATGAGGGGAGAGCAGTGGATGTTGTCTATCTTGACTTCAGCAAGGTTTTTGACACTGTCTCCCATAACATCCTCCTAGAGAAGTTCAGGAAGTGTGGGTTAGACGAGTGGGCAGTGAGGTGGATTGAGAACTGGCTGAAAGGCAGAGCTCAGAGGGTTGTGATGTCACATGGGTGACACTGTTGTAAGTGTTTACTACAGGCCACCTAATCAGGAAGAGGAAGTCAATGAGACCTTTTACAGACAGCTGGAGGTAGCCTCAGAATCACAGGTGCTGGTTCTTATAGGGGACTTCAACCACCCTGATATCTGCTGGAAAGACAACACAGGCACAAACAGTCCATGAAGCTCCTGCAGAGCATTAATGATAACTTTTTGACACAGGTGGTGGAGAAGCCAACGAGGAGAGGTGTGCTGCTGGACCTTATTCTAACAAACAGGCTGGTTGGAGATGTGAAGATTGGGGGCAGCCTTGGCTGCAGTGACCATGAGATGGTAGAGTTCAGAATCCTGGGTGGAGGAAGCAAAGCAATAAGGATTGCAACCCTGGACTTCAGGAAAGCAGATTTTGGCTTCAGGGACCTACTTGCAGAAATCCCATGGGTTAGAGCCCTAGAAGGAAGGAGGGTCCAAGACAGCTGGCTAATATTCAAGCATCGCTTTCTCCAAGCTCAAGAGAAAGAAGTCCAGCAAAGGGGGCAGGAGACCTGCATGGAGAAGCAAGGAGCTCCTGGAAAAACTCAAACAGAATAAAATACACCAAATGTGGAAGAAGGGACAGGCTGTCTGGGAGGAATATAAGAACATTGTCAGGGTATGCAGGGATGTGACGAGAAAGGCCAAGGCTCATTTGGAATTAAATCTGGCAAGGGATGTCAAGGACAACAAGAAGGGCTTCTTCAAATACATCAGTAGCAAAAGGAAGACCTGATGGAAAGCAGCTCTGCTGTGATGGACCTGGAAGTTTTGGTGGACAAGTTAACCCTGAGCCAGTAATGTGCCCCTGTAGCCAAGAAGGCCAGTGGTATCCTGGGATTCATTAGGAAGAGTGTCATCAGCAGRTTGAGGGGGTGATCCTCCCCCTCTGCTCAGCTCTGATGAAGCCACACCTGGATTACTGTGTCCAGTTCTGCGCTCCCCAGTGCAAGAGAGACATGCAGCTACTGGAGAGAGTCCAGAGTAGGGCTACAAAGATTAGAGGACTGGAGCATCTCTCATGAGGAACGGCTGCGAGGGCTGGGCCTGTTTAGCCTGGAGAAGAGAAGACTGAAAGGGGATCTTTTGTATGTCAAGAGGATGGGGCTGGACTCTTTTCAGTGGTGCCAAGCGACAGGACAAGAGCAACGGGCACAAATTGAAACACAGGAAGTTCTGCCTTCATTAATGTGAGAGTGAAGTGGAACGGGTTGCCCAGAAAGGTTGTGGAGTTTCTTTCTCTGGAGATATTCAAGGCCCGCCTGGATGCAGCACTGTCTAACATGCTCTAGGTGACCCTGCTTGAGCAGGGAGTTTGGGCTAGATGATCTCCAGATGTCCCTTCCAATCTCAGCCATTTTGTGATTCTGTGATTCAAGTACTGTGTCTAGCACATAGTCTAGTGTTCTACAAAATCACAGGAAACAATTAATGACCATACTGGTGAAGGTATTTACACACTTTGTCAATCCATTCCTGTAAAATCTTTACAGTCCAAGTGCTTGCGAATTTTTGATAGTAACGTCATTAGGGGCATGGGTGATCTCCAGCACATGCTGAAGGCCTAMGTCTAGATGCAAGCTCACGCACATCTCCACTGGAGAGAAGGTATGTCCTGGAGATGTCAGTGGAGCAGGCTGTGGCTCTGTCTCTGCCCACAAACATAGTTTCCTTCAGAAGGAAACCTGAACACCTAGGGGAATGTTGAGTGACAAGGAGAGAGCAGGGGCATAGCCAGGGTGCACACAGGAACCAGAACTGCAGCGTGCCTTGAGGAGCAAACTGAATTCATGTAGACTTTGCTGATCTCACTTAAGATCATATCTGAATAGAATGTAGATGATTCAGATAAGAATTATGTGCAATTTAATCATCTCATTCCTGAATTATAATCCTCAAAATGCTCCTAAAACCCAGCAGAAGTTGGATGCTTTTTTAAGGGAACCTTCAGCCCTCAGAAGACTTCTTCTCATACCCAGAACCTCCTTAATTTTGAGAGAAACAAGCAGAGAGGCTGTGTCTAGTCTGCAGATAGCAACAGCTGAGGTACAAGAAGTCTCTGTATTCCCTAGAAGTTATCAGGCAGGTCCTGAATTTTATTTAGTAGATCATCCTTGTGCTTTCCCAGAGCAGAATGACCTCAGAGCAGCTTTATGGCAGGCAGGGCAGGGCTATCTACCTTTTGAAGAGGTACTGCAGATTTTGAATGAATGGAAGCAGTGCCCTGTCACCCAGTGTGAGCTGCCTGGGGAGCAGGGTCCAGCCTTCCTGTCTGCAAGGGGCTGCGGAGGGCTCAGTAAGCTGCCTCTCTTGAGTTACATCTCTCCTTATACTGAGTTGTACTTCAGGAGCCAGGCATACAAGAGATGCCCAAGTACTCTGTTGCATCTGGCCCTTAGCAATCTGGGCTGCTTTTCATCTAAATGTTGACAGTGCAAACTCAAGTATGTGTGTCATTCTAACACAGTGTGAAATTGTTGCTCTGATGATGCAGTGTGTATATATGCGCACTTAGAGAGATCTTGGGTAAACATATATCATGATTTAGGCTTCCCAGAAACAGCTGCTGCCACTTCATTGTCATGGAAAAAAAAAAAAAAAAAAAAAAAAAAAAAAAAGCGTCCTCCAAATTTTTTAAATGCATCTTTTTGAAATAAATATAAAAAATAAAAAAAAAAAAAATTTTAAAAAAAAAAAAAAAAAAAAAAAAAGTACTAACTGCTTACAAAAACAGGTACATTCATCACCACCACTTCTTTGGCTCTGCATTTCAGATGTCCTCACCCTATGCCAAGGTACATTGTATTGTGAAATTGTCTTTTTAGCCAAATGTTTTCCAGCTTTTTGATAGCTTGTTTCTGAAGTGGAAGCATGCTTCACCTGTCCCCTAGAAATCTGCAGTAATTAAAAAAAAAACAGACTAAAAGCTAGTTTTTCTGTAATATAACATCTCATGCTTCTTCAGTTTGGACCATAAGACACATGGAAAGTATTTTGTATGCTTTTCCAATTTGTCCTGTGTATGGTTAACAGGAGGCAAGAGAAAATGCACTAGTATTTTAAAAGTTTCTGAGCTGCACAGTATACTTGAGTAGAAATGAGTGATATTCTGGAGGATAGAGTTGTTGTGATGCATGTAAATTTATTCTCTGTTTCCATCCAGATGATCTGTACTCCTTGAGTTCTTCCCTCTTCTCTTAAATTGAGTTTTGAGTTTGTCTCTCTTCTCTAAAATTTTTGAGTTTGTCTCTTAAATTTTTGTGTGTCTGATGTAGCACTATGGAGATTCAATAGGACAAGTAGTACTCTCCTGTATGTATAATCCAGCATCTGCTTTGAAACAATTCATCTTGTGCAATATATTTTGAATATTGTGTTCATTTTATGAACAAACGTCTTCACAGTTTTATTATTCATTCAGCTAATACAAAATCAGTGTAAATAAGGACCAGATGCTTAGCTGGACTAAAATTTACAGCTGAAGATCTATCCAAAGTTACGAAAACCTCCTACAGCGAAACACAGATGAAAGTGTCAAGCCATAAAATGTTATTTCATATCTCTCTGAAACCATGCAGAAGAATAAAGATCTGCATGGGTTCAGTGGAGAGTTATAAATAAGCCTTCATTTATTCAAGACATTTCATGAACCATTTTGCAATTCCTGACAAATCTGAGCTGAGTTTTAAGTCTGTAACAAAGTCATAATGGTTTGAGGTTTTGTAACAAAAGTTTTGCATTGGATTTTTTGCAGATAATGATCTGAGATTTATTTCACTGATTCTCATCCACTTCCCTACACTTGGAGTTTATTCTGCATGCAGACACAGAATATATATATCTCTGATAAATACTGGTTATTCACATTGCACATCTAAGATCAAATGGGCCTAAAGTATGAAAAGGTTCTTAAATGAAATAGCTTAATCACTTCCATATTCTGCAGGTCTATTTTTGGCAATAATACTAGCTTCTGGCTTGCACATGTATTTATTTAATGACAATCTCTGTTCCTTAAATTGCCAATTGTATTGCTGATTTTCTTTTCATGGTAATAACCCCGTTCCTTCAGACACTTTGTATTAACTTGTCTTTAGGGTTGTTGTTTTGTGTGTTTGTAAGGAGATGGGGTTTCTTCCTTTTTTCCAGAAGGTTGCATTCATCAAGCTGGAGAGCAGGCAGATATTATAGAGATTTGGAATTTTTATTATTATGCACCACTCCTGCAATGACTTATCTACCTTCCTAACTTTAAACACGTGATCCATCCCACTGGGCCCAGAGGAGTAGCATTAAGCATGTATGTAAGTCTTGGCAGTTTCAGGATCTAAACAGCATTTGCTTTTTATATTTCTGAATGTAAAGGAATTGATTTAGTGATAATTAGAATCATAGAATAGAATAATTAGACAGTAAACAGTTAGTTTCAAAGTGCACTTGAGATTAAAGGCATATTCATCCTCATGCAAGTTCTGAGTTGGGACTTACAGAGTCTTCCTTAAAGACCTAGCTCTGCCACAGTCTCTTGAAATAGCTTTGAATAAATCACAGAAGTCTAAATCTTCAAAGTCTTTCAACTTTCTAAATTCCATGATTTGAAATTTCTTGACTTACGACACATAGACAAAAATCTTGCTCACATAGGCAAAAATCTTGCAACTGATAGCAGAGTCACAATTTTGCTTTCATAAAGAACAGAGTGTAAATGCACCAGTTTATCCATAGTGCTAGCAATTGCATTTCCCCATGCCTCACTTCCTTAGCTGTCAAAAATAATCATATTTCCTCCCTCTCTCCCCTTTCCTCCTATTATTTCTAAACACTTAGTGGCACCAACTCTTCAATTCTTACCTGCCAACTCCAAGACTGGACTGTAAGTTACAGTTTTTGGTGGTAATCTGCTGTGCTGCCACATTTAGTGGTGGCCTAAAGAACTTTCAGATCGTAAGTCTATTACTGCCTTTGTATTTAAAGATTTTGGCAGTCATGGTCTTTTTATGGATAGTCCTAATTACAGTTTAATTCAGCCACTAAGTGCTCTAGTTACGCAAATTAATAATAAAAATGTGGATGAATAATGGTGAAATCAGTATTTAGCTATGCTTTAAACATGCACTCATAAGCATGTTGAAGCTGTACGATGTATGTGTCTAGTCATATACATTCAGCAGTGCTAATTATATCATTTGTATTCCAGAGAATTATTGTAGGCTAAAGCAAAATTTCCTGAGTTCTCTCTACATATTGCTGTTGCACTGCTTATTACAATATTATTAGCATAAGTTTTAGTAAAGTAGTAAATAATTCATAAGGAAATCTGCAAAAGCAAATATGTTTGTCTTTTTCTCCACTTTCATTGGATTTGAAGGGAATTGTTCATTTTCTTCAAATATTTGGTTTAAAAATGCAGTAGCAGGACATTGTTTTTCACTCCAGCTGGCCCATGCTTTTTTTCGTTTCTCAGTGAAATATTTGAAAACTCTGTGCAATAGTAAAAGTAAGGAACATATACATTATACAGACAACTGAAGTTCTTATCTATTCTTAAAAGATAGCAAGAAACATAAAATAATGGGTCTCAGTTTGCAAGTACTTGGGGCCAGATCTGCAAAGTGCTTACCCAGCTAATTCCCACGGAAGTTTCATCAGATGTTTGCGCACTGGTTTAAATAGAAACAGCACTATGACACTTATATGGCAGTCACACAAAACAATCAAAGTCAAAGAGCAAAATCCCTTTGTGGTGGATACTATACAAATTAAAGGGATACACTCTCTATCCTGGGACATTTACAGTCTTAATCAATTTTTAATCTAATTTATGTTAGAAGCTGGCATTCCAGGCAGGTATACAGCTATGGAATAAAGCCCCAAATGTCAATTCAGAAGAGACATAGATCCTCTAATGGAAGAATAGCTGATCTTACTGTAGTACAGTTTCAAAAGGTTATAGTATTTCCAAAGAATAGAGATGCCTCCAGACCACTGACTTTGACAACCTAACATATGTCCAAATCAACTGCAAGCCTCATGCAGCTTGTCATTATTCTGGGAAGGAATATGCAAGAGGCAGAAGTAAACCTTGAGCAAGCAGAGTGTGAGCAGATGGCCTTAATTCCAAAGTCAACTCGTGCACCTAAATTCAATTTCATGTCAAGAGGGACAAAGACACAAGATGGTTGTGTGAGTTTGAACTGTCATTTCCTAGAGCTGGTTCATCCAAACATGGATGAACTTTTCACTTTTTTTCTGAAATATGAGGCTCAACAAAACTAGGGCTAAAGTCTGCCACAGCTGAATTCAGGTCAAAACTGGAAGATAAATTTGTTCCACCAATGATACTCTCAGCTTCAGTTTGACTTTTATGTACCAAATTCTTACAAGAGAAACATCAAGAGCTTGGRGAGAAAAGGAAAAAAAAGTAGTTAGCATTTTAAAAGCCTCATGTGTTTAGGTTCCACTCGAGAGGAGAAAGAGCTTTAAATGTTACTAAAGCAAAAATATTTCACGGGAGAGCATTTCTTAAGCAATATATATAAATATATACACAAACATATGTTTATATTTTTGAGGGGTTTAAAAGTAGTCAGGGAGAATGGTAGTCATGGGAGGACTCACTGCATCTGTTTTTAATAGTCCAGAAGGTAACCCTCCAATCCAGGATGGTTTTCCAAGCTCCCATGATAATTAATGGAGGAAAGAAGGCACCGCCAGAGGCAATTCAGCCTGCCTAAGACATGTCTTTGGAACTACTCTTCTTTATAAACTTTCTGTCTTTCTGCTGATCATGGGAAAGGACCAGACAATTGTCTTGCTCCAGAACTTAGTTTTTAGATGGCTAAAACCAAAGTAAAGTATGTTTTACCCCCAGTGGAAACTTTATTTTAGAATTAATAAACCTAGCTTTTTAAAGTACARTGTTCCTTTTGCTGTATTCTCAGCCTGATCCTCATGTGTGTCTGAGCAGAACTGCACAGCTTGAAATCTTTGATGGCTTCTCCTCCATTGTAAGTTTGTACAGCACCAAGCACACTGCCATCAGACAAATAAAACGAATAATGAAACTCAATCATGCTTGTATATATAGAAGGCCAATCAATGTAAACACAGGGTTTCTCTAAACAGGAGAATAGCGGAAGCCAGATGGCATGAAATCATTGATAGCTGTTTCATAAACTTTTCCTGCAATCAAATCTAATTGAAATAACACTAGATTGTAGGCTTTAGCAGGTGGGCAGCACACACAGCTGTTTCTGCTAGATGATTTCCAAAGAATACATACATAATACATTTCACAGGGACTGACATATGGGAAAAAAGGTTAGTCCAGATGGAATGCTCTCTTTCAGGCTTTATTTTACCGGCAGATTTCTGAAGCCTGCCTCTTTAAAAATATGGGCAGAAGTGTTTTTCTGATATTGTTGAACCAATTACAGCCATATATAATGTGGATGGGGGCTATGGCTTGGTCATGCAGTATCTTCAGTTTTAATTTGTATTTCTAGGAAAGGTAGAACAGAGAGGGACCTCCTAGTGTCCAGTTTATTGCTTTGCACTRAGGTAGGATAAATATAACTGAATCATCTCTGAGAGATGCATGAGCAGAGAAAATCCCTATGGAAAGTTTCCACAAATATCCGAGGTAGCTTATTCTAGTTTTTCTCTGCACGAATAGTTTAAATTTCTTTCCTAACCTCTAATCCAGTTTTCAATGCAATTAAGCCAATGCCCACATGTGATCAGGAAGAGGAAACAATTGATGTCCTTTTTGTTATTATCTTTTATATGTTGAAGGTTTTATTCCCTTTCTTCCCTCTGTTCTTTCCTGCAGACAGACATTACATGGCAAAATTCCTGAWCATTCACAGATGACCTGGGAGAACCAGGTTGGTCTTCCTAGAAAGCTCCAGCATCTGAGATGAGCTTGGCAGGGTTTCACAAGGCTGACCAGAAAGCTGGCTGTYTGAGATGAATTTTACTTTGAACTTTGTTTCTGCTGGAAATTGAGACTAAAAAGAAAACAAGGAGAAAGCATGGAGAGATAGGAAAGACCAACTTATGAAGATCAAATGACAGCTTCTGTGAAGGATGTTGACCTGAAACACATTATATTGGTCCACTAACTAGTACAGCCTAGCTACATTACAGAGCAATASTCTGTACTCCTACTCTTCATAGATTATTCATGCAACTCATGATCTTTATAGAAATATACAACATACAGCTCTGCAGCATCTTTTCCGTTACTGTTTGCATCAAAAATGATATTTTTAACATTTCAGTCTAAAGACTTAGAAACTCKCACTCACTCAATAAGAGCAACTAAAAGAGAGAGCATAAGGGGACAAATAAAATATATGCAGACTATGCTATTTAATAACTCTGCTCTGTTGGACTAGAGGAGTCTTTATGGATTCTCCTTTGACAATGTTAGTTCTGGGGTTAATGGCAGTCAAAAATGCCAATTTATTAAAAATTGTCAGGCTAGGAACAGAGGGGGGGGGGAAAGAAAACATCATTATATCACTACATGAAATCATAGTTTTAAATGCTAAGCATGGCTGTGGTTACCCCAACTCAGAAAGGAAAAGTACAATGAAGGGCAGCAAGGAAGATCAGAGGTTTGAAATGGGTTCCGTCGAAAGAGATATTAAACAGAATAGCATTTTTCAGCACAGAAAAAAGAGCTTGTGGTTTATAAAATGATGAAAAGCAAGGAGACAGGAAGGGAATGTTTGGTTACTATAGCTCACAAGACAAGAACATGGAGGGACCAAGTGAAGCGATCAGATTGTAGATTTAACACAACAAGTACTTCTTCGCTTAATGCATAATTAACCTGCAACCCCATTGCAGGTTAAAGCATCCCGTTGCCACAGGATGCTTTAGAAGCCAAAATTATAAATGAGTTCAGGGAACAGTTAGAGAAACTCAAGAAGTAAATGAAACCTATTGAGGAYTGGTAAATAACGTGGATGCATCCTCCAGCTCTGGAAGTCCCGAACTGCAGAGGCATCCCAGTGGAGGTACTGCTCCATGCTCACCCCACCCTCTGGCTCTTTACTGCCAGGGTACAGTGCCACAGGGACCCTTACTCCTTCCTGTGCTGTTATAAATACTAGCTTCAGATTACTTCAGAAAGTATTGTTACCAAAGGAAAAAATACTCTCTGCAGAGTGCAGAGCAGAAGTAAATGACAGYAGCACCATGTACTGGGAGCAACTGTTGGAAAAAGGCAGGAGAATCAGCCCTGGGGTGATACGACTTTGCATGAAATAAATGAGTGGAAGCAAATGCTTTTRAAAGCACCCATCTCAGTTTTGTGACAGAGAAATCAGGAATATTTAGAAAGAATCAGTGACAAAAGATCCAAAACAAGTAGTTGATTCCCTGAGGGGAGAAAAACAAAGTGTTTACAAACAGTAAATCATCAAAATGTTATTTTGAAAATATTTCAAATGTGATGTTCATTCCTACATTTATATGGAGGCACAATAAAGGCAAGAAAAAGATCTAGACTACCTTTAAAAGCATTTGGACTAAAGCAGATATAACATGYCACATAAGAATAACAGCAAAACAAGGAGAGAAAGAGGAAGGACTGCAGGAGGACCGGGGCACAAGGATTATATGTAAGTTTGTATGATGATTTTGGATAACTGGGCAAAATTTTCATCAGATTGCTTATTGACTTGTTCTCTATCTCTTTACTTGCATTAAACGAAGTAGTTATTTCAGGCTGCTGAAGGGGTTTATTTTGAGTGCAGTTTCATGAAGGTTGATTATGGGAGTGGGTTTGTGGGAGGYAAAGGAGGGAAGACAAAAAGAGAGCTGAAGATAAAGAACAATAGATGCAGAAATGGGGGGACCTAGTACAGATCGTAACACCACATTTAATAATAGCTGGCTCTCATATAGAGCTTTTCAASCATAGATTTTGAAGTGTTTTAAATTGAAGTCTGAATCATTTTCCTCATATTACAGCTGGAGAAAYGATTTGCTCAAGGTCACTCAGCAAAAAAAAAAATGCACCATGGTCAGGCAGCGTATTCAAAGCCCCTGAATCCTAGTGCCATGCCACCCAGAAGGCGCACTGTCCCTCTGGTCAGTGGTGGCTGGGAGGTAGCGTGTTAGAAATGCACTTATCAACTGTTCTTGCTAAAARTGACATGCTGAAATACCATAGCAGCTGGCTTACAGAGAGAACYGAGGGCATTTTCATGAGACAGGGATTTACTGGGGGTATTAAGAGGATTTAAGGTTTCTTTTCCTCATTATGAGTAGCTTATGTAAAATGGGTACCCATACTAGGTAACTTGGTTTCAGCTACACTGTAGCACAGAGCTTCCCAGACATATTAGGACACGTATGCATCTGATTTACACTGCCTCTTCATATGTGCTGTCTGTTTGGATGATGAKTTGGCAATATAGCCCTGGAGGACAGAGGATCTCTGAAGTCCAGAGTCTTAGTAGATTACCAGCATGCTTGAACAGGACACCTAGATGCAAGGGAGAAGAGAAAATGCCATGCTTTCAATCTGGCTGCAAAGTGCCCTCTCAGGGTGTCACAGATGTAGCAGATGTACCAGCAGGTTGATATGCAGGAAYATTTTTGGCATTTGAAATGCCAAAAGAAAATTTTAATATAGGTAAAGTTTAAAAGGCCTTTTCAGATAATAGTACCAAAGCTGTAATGACAATGTTTAATTTTTGGCACAAAATTATTATTTATTTGACCAACTAGCTAATTTTACTGTTCTTTTATTTGTACTTCCTTCCATCTAACACAATTATATTTCATCTTGAAATGTAACATCTTCAGGGCAGAGAGCATGGCTTTATCTCGCTGGACCATGCACACTTATGGCAATAATGTTACCTTAATTCATTGCCATACTACAGTGGAATTTCTGCTTGCCTAGTTCATTACAAACTCTGCCCAACAGCTGTGCTGCAGATGTAGTTGCACATGCACCTATAATTGCTGTTTCACWGTGCTGGCTGGCATTCCAGACCTTAGAAGATGTCCCCGTTTGGTTTTCAGAATGCCTAYATTACATCCATACCAATTCAAAATGAGCTCAACATCATTCACATTAATAGATATAAAACTAGTAGAAAGAATTATCAAGGTATACTGTTTATATGAAAACATAATTTAATGATCTAAGGGCTATAGTAAGAATTCTACTGTTTTAATATCTTTTAGGAAGCTGATGTTATTCTTATTTGTGTGGCAGTTAACAGGAGATCTTTCTATAACGGTGAGATTTTTATAGCTTGAAAGACTTTGAATTACGTTTGCTCTAACAACTTGAACTAGTAGCAGGAATTTCTTTTACTGAGCTGAGTATCATGTAAAATTGTTTTGAGCAACTATGTATCATCACCATCATAATGATTCACTGCTAATCAGAAAACAAGTGGCTGTAGCACCATACTGCAGAAGTGAGATGCACAGACTCTAGAACACCTCTTGTAGAGAGCAACAATGATTTTTGCTCTTTGTGCTGATCAAAAGGTAATTCTGATGTGTTAGCTAATGAATTCCACCCTACGGTGCATGATCCTATAATTACATGGTTCAGGCTCCACATCAGCTAGTCAAATAGTTTCCTGAGTTGAATTTTGTAATGATTCAGGCCCTAACTCACCAAAGTATTTGCCTACCATCACGCATATTGGGTAGTCAATGGAACCACCATCATGTACTTAAATGGATGGCTGAATATATCGGATCATTCACATACTTTTATTTAAGCAGATTCTTTGCTACTTTGATGAATTAGGAACCTGCTGTGGAAACCAACTGACATATTTGTCAGTTATTTCTGTTAGAAATGGTTGCTTAACACAGAGTGTCAGTAGCACAAGATCATATTTTAACATAAGCAATACATAGTCTAAGAGGAAAGAAATCAAAGAATCAAGCTCCTAGAACTGATAGTAAAGAAACATACAGAGTATTTGCAGTCAGTAACCATTTTTTCTTTAAAAGCTATGGATTATCATATCCTTCTAGTTTTCTGTTTTAAAGTTTTGTTTCCAGCAAAAGTTCTCTCTCTGCAAGAAAACACAGGACTAATACATATCTAAGCATCAGCCATTTAGCTTAACAAACAGATAATGGCCATTGGGAATGTGAAAGCTAGACTACGTGGCTGCTCTGACAAATGAAATCCAGGAGTAATGAGTCACACTAGATGTGATCCTTTAAAAAGAAACATTGGCAAACTCTCAGATTTTAAAATAACTTTGCTGAGATCAAGTGGAGCTGTCTTCAGTCATGATGAAAAAGCTAAAAATGAGTATCTGACTGTGCAGATAATTCTAGCAGCCTGGCAGCATTCATTTGTGAAGCAGCCTAGACTGATAAGATTGTTATACTGATAGTAATATGAACTGGACTGTGTGGGATACATATTACATAATCACTGCATACATGGCACCTTCATTCGTATACCACTGTATGCGATTATCAGCTTAGAGAGATAAGGTGAATGCCTGTGAGGGAGGATCTGCACTCATTTTTGTTTTGCTTTACACTGCAAGACTGCAGAATAGTGTGCAGAATGCCCTGCTGAGCAAGGAAGGCCAAACAGCTCTTGCCTAGCAACACTGAGACAGGCCAGGAAGGCGAGGTGTTGGAGTTGCTCTTTAGGTGAGAGAGCAACTGGAATGCATCGAGCTCTGCCTAGGTGGGGAGGAGGAGGAGGCAGTTGAGAGCTTATGGGTGAAGATCAAAGGGCAGGCTAGCATGGGGGACACTGTTGTGGGTGTCTACTACAGGTCACCTGACCAGGAAGAGAAAGTTGATGAGGCCTTCTGTAGATAGCTGGAGGTAGCCTCAYGATCAYAGGCCCTGGTTCTCATGKGGTACTTCAACCACCYTGACATCTGCTGGAGGGACTACACAACAAGGCACAAACAGCCCAGGAGGCTCCTGCAATGCRTCAGTGATAACTTCTTGTCACAAGCGGTGGAGGAGCCTATGAGGAAGGGTGTCCTGCTGGACCTTGTCCTAACCAACAGARAGGGACTGGTTAGAGATGTGAAGGTTGGRGGCAGCCTTGGCTGCAGTGACCACGAGATGGTGGAGTTCAGGATCCTGCAGGAAAGAAGTAAGGCAACAAGCAGGATTGCAAYSCTGGACTTCAGGAGAGCKGACTTTGGCCTCTTCAGGGACCTAATTGATGGAGTCTCATGGGTTAAGGCCCTAGAAGGAAGAGGGGTCTGTGAGAGCTGGCTRGTATTCAGACATCACTTCCTCCAGGCTCAAGAGCTGTGCATCCCTATGAGGAAGAAGTGCAACAAAAGGGGATGAGCAAGGAGCTCCTGGCCAAATTCAGACAGAAGAAGAAAGTACACAGACTGTGGAAGAGGGGACAGGCCACTTGAGAGGATTACAGGAATGYGGTCAGAGTATGTAGAGATGCTGAGAGGAAGGCTAAGGCCCAGTTGGARTTGAGTCTGGCAAGGGATGTCAAGGACAACAGRAAGGGCTTCTTCAAATACATCAGCAGCAAGAGGAGGAGTTGAAGCACAGGAAGTTCTGCCTGACCGTGAGGGGGAATTTCTTCCCTGTGAGAGTGACGGAGCACTGGACCAGGTTGCCCAGAGAGGTGGTGGAGTCTCTTTCTCTGGAGATTTTCAAGGCCCGCCTGGATATCACCCTGTCTACCATGCTCTAGGTGACCTTGCTGAGCAGGGATGTTGGACTAGATGATCTCCAGAGGTCCCTTCAAACCTTACTGATTCTGTGATTCTGTGATTAGCTACCCCTGTACCATGTGGGCCCACTACTGAATGGTGCTGGGGCCCTGGTGACAAGGGATACAGAGAAGGCAGAATTACTGAATGCCGCCTTTGCTTCAGTCTTCACTGCTAAGGGCAGCCCYCAGGAATCCTGCAGCTTGGACATGAGGGAGAAAGTCTGGAGAAGGGAAGACTYTCCTTTGGTTGAGGAGGATAGGATTAGAGACCTGGGCAGGCTAGACATGCACAAATCCATGGGCCCGGATGGGATGCACCCAGGGGTACTGAGGGAGCTGGCGGATGTTGTKGCCAAGCCGCTCTCCATCATCTTTGAAAGGTCCTGGAGAACTGGAGAGGTGTCTGAGGACTGGAAGAAAGCCAGTGTCACTCCAGTCTTCAAGAAGGGCAAGAAGGAGGACCCAGGCAACTATAAGCTAGTCAGCCTCACCTCCATCCCTGGAAAGGGGATGGAACAGMTCATTCTGGATGTCATCTCCAGACATATGGAGGGAAAGAAGGTGATCAGGAGTAGCCGGCCTGGATTCACCAAGGGGAAATCCTGCTTAACCAAYCKGATAGCCTTCTATGATGGAGTGACTGGCTGGGTAGATGAGGGGAGAGCAGTGGATGTTGTGTACCTTGATTTCAGCAAGGCTTTTGACGCAGTCTCCCATGGCATCCTCGTAGAGAAGCTCAGGAAGTGTGGGTTAGACGAGTGGACAGTGAGGTGGACTGAGAACTGGCTGAAAGGCAGAGCTCAGAGGGTCGTCATCAGTGGCATGGAGTCTAGTTGGAGGCCTGTGGCTAGTGGCATCCGCCAGGGCTCAGTACTAGTTCCCATCCTGTTCAGCTTCTTCATCAGTGACCTGGATGAGGGGACAGAGTGCCTCCTCAGCAAGTTTGCTGATGATACCAAGCTGGGAGGAGTGGCTGACACACCCGAGGGCTGTGCTGCCATTCAGAGAGACCTGGACAGGCTGGAGAGTTGGGTGGAGAGGAACCTCCTGAGGTTCAACAAGGGCAAGTGCAGAGTCCTGCCCCTCAGGAAGAACAACCCTAGGCACCAGTACAAGCTGGGGGCTGACCTTGTGGAGAGCAGCTCTGTGGAGAAGGACCTGGGAGTGCTGGTGGATGACCATGAGTTGACCATGAGCCAGCAATGTGCCCTTGTGGCCAGGAAGGTCAATGGTCTCCTGGGGTGCATTGGGAAGAGTGTTGCCAGCAGGTGGAGGGAGGTGTTCCTGTCCCTCTGCTCAGCCCTGGTGAGGCCTCATCTTGAGGACTGTGTCCAGTTCTGGGCTCCCCAGTCCAAGAGAGACATGGAGCTACTGGAGAGAGTCCAGCATAGGCCTATGAAGATGATCAGAGGGCTGGAGCACCTGCCCTAAGAGGAACGGCTGTGAGAGCTGGGCCTGTTTAGCCTGGGGAAGAGMAGACTGAGGGGGGATCTGATCAATGTGTACAAGTACCTGAAGGGAGGGTGTCAGGGGACGGGGACAAACTCTTTTCAGTTGTCCTATGTGACAGGACAAGAGGCAATGGGCAGAAGTTGAAGCACAGGAAGTTCCTCCTGACCGTGAGGGGGAATTTCTTCCCTGTGAGAGTGACAGAGCACTGGACCAGGTTGCCCAGAGAGGTGGTGGAGTCTCTTTCTCTGGAGATTTTCAAGGCCCGCCTGGATATCACCCTGTCTACCATGCTCTAGGTGACCYTGCTGAGCRGGGATGTTGGACTAGATGATCTCCAGAGGTCCCTTCAAACCTTACTGATTCTATGATTCTGTGATTAGCTACCCCTGTACCATCCTGGTGGTTAGGGAGAAGGACTGCAAGTATCTCCCAAACCACTAATGGTTGTAGGTGATTCCTCTTCAGAATACTCAAAGGCCACAGGTCTTCAGSTAGGTTTACAGACTCTGTGTGCTACAGGCTCTATGTGCTTTGGACAGTAGCCTTTAAATCAGCTATATAGTTTGGCTTCTTGTGGTAATGTGCTGTTTACATCTTTCAGTCAGAAGTAAAGAACCAGATTTTCTCTGAATTTTGCATATTTGCCCCATCTGAAAGTAAGCCCAAACTAACCATTTCTCTGCTGTTTTGAAAACAAGTTTTTATCTGGTGTTGTTGCAGAAAGAAATGCTTTATTTCATTTCTGTGTACCTCATGACAGTTCATCTACAAGCTGCTTGTGATTCAGGTACCTCTAAAAAATTATTAGAATAATATAATATTTCTCATCTGTCTGCAAAAAAGTGCATGCAGAAGTTCACTGCCAACGAAAGGCCTGCTTAACTTACTGTTTCAGCAAGAAAATTTCAAACAACAAAGTTCAGGGCTATAGGAAAAATGTCTGCCTGTCATACCATATATCTTTTAGGCTTTGAGGAACTATGCATTAATCAGTAGAAGCAATGCACTGAGCAGAAGCAAACAAGGTGAAAAATCCCAGACACATTCCAGTTTTGTCACATTGGATTTCTTATAGCGATCTCTTCAAGCASACTTTCTTTTGACTCCTAACTAAATGATCATTGCTAGATGAATTCAAAGTCTGCACTTCAGTGCTCTGCTTTACCAGTGCGCAATGTAAACCACTAACACCATACTAACGTATTTATATTAAGCAGCAGATAATTTTTTAATGTTCAAATTAAAATTGCAGCTGGTTGTACTTTTTCGATATTACATGATATTTACTGTAGCACTGAAGAAATTCTAGGTATACTGTAGCAGGGAGCAGTGTTCCAAAATACCGATATTTTACAGATACGTCACATACAGAAACTGATTTGGGAAACATAGAAAGGAGTGATGTATAAAATGCAAAGCAGAAATGTCACTGATCACTGATATGACTCAGGAGCAGCCAAAGATTCAGTTTTACTGTTCAGCAAGTTTGCAACAGTTCCTTTTTATCTAGACTATTCACGTGCTTTCTCAGCAGAAAATTCACATTAAATAACATTAAGCAGAGAAGAGGAGACTACACAATAGTGGAGTTCTGTGCAAAGATTTTATCACTGGGAGCTTGGATTGCCTGAGGTATTCATTAGTTGGTATATGACAGATATTTCATAAAGAAACAAAAGATGGCACGAGTAGTGTTCTTAAAATGTTCTTGCAGTGTTTCCTCACACTTATTTCTCTCAATTCCTTTGTTACTATGAGAGAAAATGCACAGATCACAAAGAAAGACAGGCTTCATAACCTAAGCATTAACCTCTGGATGTTCCCTATAAAGGGTCTGATTCAACCCTGCTGAAATCAATTGGAGACTTTCCTTTGATTTCATAGATTTTTAGATTTAGCCCTAATTAATTAAGAATGCTTTGAAAATCTAATATTTTAGGACATTGCATGACTATAAAGAGTTCTTTGCATCCTTTTATAAAGCCAGTAATGAACCTTCTGCATGAATATAAAGATACCAGTGTGATCACCAGATATCAGAGTGAACATTTAGTGGATTGGATATGAATGCATATCTTCTGTATCTCTACTTGAGATGCTACCTGTTTCCCTTGGGAGGGGAAGAAAGAGAAGACACATTTCCATATCCACATATCCAGCCTTGCTGGATACGGATACCTTGTTGGTATCTGTTTGCAGTTGCTTGGCAGGTAGGAAAGTGAGAAACATCCCCAGGGTAACAGATCAGCAGACTTAGGGCAGAGTGCAGGTGAAATGGGCAAAGGTGCACATTTATCAAAGGTACAGGCAGGCTTTYACATGGCTTTGTAGTTTGTCAGGAAAAAATGAATATCACCATCCTGTGATATGTCAGGCATGTGTCTAAGTATTGCTTTTGCTTTGGCTGAAAATTCAGTARGAATTTTGGAATATTATCTTAAATACAGTTGAATTAAAGGTCAAATACAAGGCTATTTTAGCTAACAGAATACAAATGTGGTCAAATATTAATGCAATCCTGGAACCACAAAAAATGAGAATGGAAAGTAACTCAAGGAGTCATCTAGTCATTCCTCTGCCCTAAGACTGGATGAGCCATTCCTGATAGACTTGTGCCCAAACTGCTCTTTAAAATCTCTCCTGATGGAGTTTCCATCACTGTCCCAGACACTCTGTTCCAGTGCTTCATTGTCCTTCTGTTGGAAAGATTTTCCTGATGTCCAACCTATATCTCTTTTGCTGTAATAAGCATTTGTTTTTATCCTACAGGCAGACACAAGGAAGAGCTCATTCCCTTCCTCATCTTAGTTGTCCCTTATCTAAGCTTTCAGTCTTCTTAGCTTGGACCAACCCTTTCATTTTTCCCCTGATGATCCTTTTTAAAAATTGTGATCATTCTCGTTGCTGTTCTTCAGTCTTCCTCCAGCTCATCTATTTCYTGTGCTCCAATGCCCATGCTTGTCAGAGGATACATGGTAAAGACTTAGCTTTACTCAGAARTCTTACTGTTACAGAAGGAGTCACTTCAAGAGTAAACCCATATGTGTTTGCCTGTTTCACAACCATTGGATCACTGGATCTATTTTTCCAGACTATTTCTCCAATTTATCAATACTGTTGAATTCTAATCCTGTCTTCTCATATACATATTGCCCAGCAGGTGCTCTCTGCAAACTTATTATGTGTATTCTCCATCCTGTCTTTCAGATCACAAATGGAAGCATTGTTCAGAACAATTTMTGTAAATACCCATTCAATCCGTCCCTCTAATTTCATCAGGAACTAGTGATACCTACTCTTGTAATGTACTTTTTCCTATGGGTAATGCACTTAGCTAATGATTTTTTTCATCTAGTCCACGTTTCCTAAGCTTGCATATAAGGGTCCAGAGGTGCACTGAAGTCAAGATATATGACACCTGCTAATTTTCTCCCTATTCACAAAACCTGTTACCCTGTCACTGCATAATCATTCCTTTCATTATCAAAGTTCACGTTTCATATCAGAAATTGTGTATGACTAAAAATCGGTTCTGATATAGCCTCCAGAATGACAATCAAGGAGAGAGACGTAATGGACCAAGGGTCTCTGTTATTTGAGTCCGTGGTGCATTCTACTGTACACATGCTTTCAGAATAGTTGTAGACACTGAGTTGTATTGCCTTTCCTTATCATCATACGCACTTTTTACTTGTCAAATCAGAGGAATTGCCYCTCTTTGTGCCTCTAGGGACGTCAGACTCCTGGAAGATTACACACTGTGCCTAGAAACCATGATGAGCTTATTTATTTATTATTTATTACTTATTTTAATACAATGCACACCTGATACAGCTTAGCTTCACAGAATGGCTGATAGCTCCACAAAGCATGCATGTAAAGAATTCCCTGGAAAATACTGTCTGTGCTTGATGACACTTGACTTAATACAGTTCAGTGTTTAATGTCCAGAGTAGTCAAAGTTCAGCTATATGCTGGACACAAAACTGTGCTCTAACATCATTCCTTGCCCAAGGGTCCACAGCTCACATTTGGGTTAGGAGGTTTTTACTGATGTCCCTCCAGAAGCTCTTGGCTACCTCAGCTTGAGYCATCACAGCACCTCAAAGCTATCACCTCCACTCTGTTCTCCGTCTGCAGGGGCTGTGATCAACTCCTGATCTCAYTGAGATCTCTCCAATGTCTCCTGGCTTTAACCCAGCAACAAGCACCAAGCCTGTGCAAAAGGGCAAGCCTCACAACCGGATGAGATTCTCTCCATCACCCACTCCTTCCCACAAGCTCTGGCTAGCATGATCCCCAAGGTAACCCCTTCAGCTGCGGTACRTTTGATATTCTTCTCATTTATTATTAGAGGGACAATAACATTTAATGAAGTCCAATTTTCAGGTTACAAAGCATAAGGAAAAGGAAAAAGTGTGCTTGGACTTCCAGATTTATGACTAGTCTGAGCTAGCAGTAAGAATCATTAATATGGAAATATTTAAAGGCACATGCATCCACAGAGCAGGTAATGGTCAACCTGGGTTCTGGAAAAGCACACTATTTTCTCTTATTCTCAATTCCTTGCACTTGCTCAGCACTTTAGATAAAAKTTTTTTCCTCAATGCTTTCCCAAATTATTTCTCACTATCTTGAACTGAAAATGATGCCAAGAGTTATAAGATTTGGAGWTTGTCCATTGTATTTCATCAACACATTTTTGGATGAAATTTCAATTGACTTACCCCTTTTTCATAAGCAGATTAAGCTTTCAGCTAAGCAAACTTTTCTTTTCATGGGAAGTGTCTGTTGCCCAGACAAAGTGTCAATATTTCACAGAAAAACAGAAAGCCTGGAAGCAGAGATATTTTGATTTAGGGGTACTACAGTGTTTTCACAGACTTTCCTCATATCTTTCCTTCTCCTCTAGAAGCCTGACTGTTTAAGTGAACACAGCATCCCCTGTGCAGCAGCTGCTGGCATTCAATGTGCTGTCCAAATCTCTRTGGTTATGGGGTCCACAGCACCCTCTGGAAGACTAGAGAATGAGCCCATGCAAAAGCCTGGTCTGTAAACCAGAATAAGCCAGTGAAACAAGTCCATTATAATGCACAAACAGCACCACACTGCAATTTCASAGTCAATTAATCATTTTTGGGGTTTTTTTTTAGGGGCAAAAATCCTACATTCCTGAAGAAAATTGAAATAAAGATAAAAATATAGCAAAATCTCTCCACTTTCTGAGGATCCTAATAATACTTGTGATAATTGTCCAGAAACACTAGAGGACCTAAGGAAAGGCAACAGTGTCCTTCCTTCTCAGGTCTGMGTTCTCTTTAGATGCATGGATGGTGGAGCAGTTACTTTGACTGAAAGTAGTGCAATATGTCACAGGTGGTGCTGTTTTCCCTTCTTTTTGGTGGTAAGGATTCCCCCCGCTTTTTTCAATGTTACCCCTATAAGAGAGATTAGAGAAGTAAGTCAATAATAGTACTGTTATTGCGAGTTGCTGTATCACCAGTATGGCATATCTTAATAGATATATTAAATATCATGGGTTTTATTCCCAATATAGCTGAAAACAACTTGTTATATATCAACTGTTGACTCTTGTGGGAATGTGGCAAGTGCTGGTGTTTCTTAGTGGGTCAAGCTGAGGAGTGAGTTTATGCTGGTTAATTTATACTGTGAAGTTTCAGATAAAAGAAAGATCACTCATTCTCAGTTTGGCCCAGTAATATTAGACTATTGTTCAAAAAGGTGAGAAAAAATGTCTAAGTTGGTGTATCTTGACAAAATAGAAGGCAGAGAGTATGTTTGATAGTGCTTATTATTTTTCCTTGTAGCCAGTTTCAAAGTCCTTGTCCTTCTAAGAGTCTAAGAATCACAGTTAAACTTTATTTTTCTCATTTTTTTCCCAAATGATTCTTCACTACGTGAATACAAGATATATTTTCCAGTTTTGTTTTAGGCTGACAAATTCCTTTTGCTCTTGATGACTTATGACACATACAGTAACAACAACAAATCTCTAAAAGAATTCTCCCACACTCACTCTTCTGCTGACTGACCCTCGAGGGATTTGAGAAAAGAATCAAGAACATAAAGTGGCTTAACCACATATATAGCAGCAAGCCTGGATCCATTTGCTTTTGAGTCTGTTTTCAATGTTCTCCTTATGGTGGTTAAAACAGACCCTGGAATGCTAGGAAAGACTCTCTCCAAACCTAATATTAATTTACATAGGGTGTCTGGCCTTGGAAGATGGGCCATTACAGAGACTTTGATGACAGGGAAGAAGGAATAAAAAGAACATGAAGAATTCCACCTATCATGGAGAATGGRGGAAATAGTGAAATATACTAATTAAGTCCTTTTGTGCCCAGAGTTCTTTTTCATAAATATTAAAAAGTGTTATTTATGGCTCCCTCTTCCTCTCTGACTGCTGTATTTATTTGCACTAGGTCTTTCAGTTGGCACTGTTTGCTGTCTTGCTTGAGGTTATATTAACAGTCTGAAAGAAGAATGCATGTCGGTAAATGTCAGTGCCCCTTCTCAGCAACATATTCAGGTTTCCTTAGCATCAACTCAATCCACAAACTTTAGTTGCCATTACTTCAAGCACARTGCAAGAGATTTGCCATTCTACTAAAAATGATCCTAACATCCAACTGACTAATACAGCCAAAAATGTTACTMAAAACAGAAGATAGAATATTATACTCTATGGTAAAGCTTCCTCATTAAAGATGATCAACACCTGAAATGAGAATTTTTATTTTTATGAAGAAARACTGTAGAATTTTCTCTTAAAAATTCAGCATACCATAGTTTCTCAATCTGCAGAATGTTAAGAATTCTGAGTATTGTAGTCTRAAGGATATTTTCTGGACTAACTTTAGAACTCCTTATAGAGATCATTGAAGATATTAATGACAAAAAACTACCATGCGATGAGGGTAAAAGAGAAGGTGTATCTTGTGTAATAATTGTTGGATATCACAGAATACTCTACTGGCTTGTTCTGACAAAGGTGGTACAAGACTCTGTGTAGAGCACATGTATAAAAGCCCAATGAATTTGGTTTATGTTGGTAACTCAGGATGTGAAAAAAGAGTTTGCAATCACTTTTGAAAGTCATTGATGTAGATAAWTAATAGTAAGTAAAATTTTAAAGAAAAATAGTTATTTAAACAAAAAAGTATTTTCCGGACATCTGTTGCTTCCCATATTAAAGATCTTTTTAAAGACCAGAATGGTTTTCGTGATGCCTTTTATCAGAGCCAAGACAAACATTATTATGTAACTTCAATTAAAATCCTTTGCTTCCCAGGTAACTTCAGATTACTCATGAATATAAACTGTTAAGGTCTGGGTCAAAGATACCATAAAATGTTACTGTAAGTTTTGTTTCATGATGGGTCAGTGACCTTGATTTTTTTTTTTTAATACCAAAGAAATAAAGAACGATGGCACTGTCATTTTATATTCAATATCTGCAACAGGTTTAGCAGCTGAAACTCATGGGATTATCCAGCTTTACGACTCCTGCTGAGTAAGCTGAACTAGAAGAGAGCTTTGTTTTTCTGATGGAAAAGGTGCCACTGTGGCCCAGCAAATCAAATGCATTAGGATTTATGTTCTTGCCTCCAAGCTAAATGGTCACTTGCACTACATAAACAGCAAGGAAAAAAGTATTTTGGCAGATGCCCTGACCTGCATGAGTGGAAGACTACATAAAAGCTTTTGAGAAAGGCCTGACTAAAGCTGATCACAGAGAAATTTTCCCTTGTAGACTGTTGATGTCAGCAGTTTTGGGTAATCTCTGTCATATTAGTGGCATTTGCATTGTATTAGTGATTTACATAGTCTAATAAAACATAAAAAATGCTAGCATAGTGTGAGTGTCTACCATTCTATATTTGACATCTCTATTCTGCAACAGGCTTTTAAAAAATTAATAGAAATGGTTGATATTAGAAAATTTGTTATGATAAATATAGCAGAGATAAAAACCTTGAATTTTGAAGAAGAGCATCAAAACCAAAGAATCCTCAGATATATTTTGGAAAAAAATCAAATAAAACTTTTCTGTAGTTGAGGAGTATGTAGGAGTACAGGCTTTTGTCAAATTGTCTGCTGATTTCTTTCACTCTTCCCAGAGCTCATAAAAGTCTATGCAATATGACCTGAGTTATGGAATAGAACATACACTTATTAAATTTGCAGATGACATGAAGCTAGGAAAGACTGTGAATAAATTGGAAGGTAGGATTAGAATTCAAAAATCATTTTGACAGGTTGGGGGAAAAGCGAAAGGTGAAACTCAAAAGAGATAAATGCGAGTCTCAGACGGGAATTACCAGCTACAGGAATTCAAGGTAATGAACAACTGGTGAGGTAGCAGTTCTACAGCTAAACAGAAGGGTTTATTGTGAAGGACAGGTAGACCCAGCTATGCCCAGATTTCAGGTGGTAACCTTCAAGATATTGCAGATGAGCTGGAGAGCATTCCAGAGAAACAAGAACAGTCAGAAATCATGGAAACATAACCCTGAGATCAAACAGGCCAAAATAAAAGGAGATGGAGGGCCCTACTAACAGTTTTCAAGTATGTAAAAGGTTGTTTTGAAGGGAAGAAGGGGAACCTTGGGTAGTCTTGGCCACAGTGTACAGGACATGAAGCAACAGAAATAAACTACTAAGAAAAAGGCAGGTCAGCCTTAAGAGAAAAATACTGCAAAGACAGGGATAGAAAATCAATGGAAAGGTTTTACAGATGGAGGYGAGGGAATCTCTAACATTAGAGGTCTTTAAGGACATCATACTATTGCAAAACAGCATGTCCTAATAAATATCTCTCAGGAATGACTAATCCAGGGAAATAGTCTAAATGTCCTCTTGATGTCCTTCACAGTCATATCCTTCTATGGGTCTATGAATTGCAAGAGACCATACAGCTATTAATGAGTGGGTAATGCCACATTACTTTCAGGGAAGGGCAGTGTGGCTCAGGATTTGGGAAGACAAATATTTATTAGTGATTTTTCAATGACTTAAACGTACATGATACAAGAATTTCTGGCATCTTTTCATTACTGGTTCTGCAGTGATTCCCTTTGTGAAAATAACCCAGTTGCTTAGCCTCTTGGTGCCAATCCTCTATCTGTAAAATAGCTGTAACTCAGTGCTATCATAAGGCTTCAGTTAATGAATGCTTATACAGTATACGGAAAATCCTGGATGAAGGGGGTTATAAAATGCAAGTAATGATCCATTATTTACTTTTCCTATGGTTTAATGAACACAATCTGGTTCCAGTTTAGTTAGGTGGCAGTGGTTCCTTTACATTAAGAATCTGTTTGAATTTTGGAGTAAGTTGCAAACCAAATCCAGCCATTTCTGACCTTTAGAAGAAAAATGTTATCAGCATTATGATTTCCAGACTGCTGCATGAAACATTTTGTTTGCAGAGATTAGCAGCATGTAGATTCTAGAGTTGGAGATCTCTGACCTCTGGAATTATGGCTCGATCCTGGCAAGGATGGAGCCATAGCTGCTTATGYGTCAGCCACCTCCTCTCGTGTGATGACCTTCCACCTACAGCAAACATGTGCCACATTGCACGCTTGAGCAGCTATGAGGCTGTTCTTTCCTGTGCTGGAGGTCAGCTGCATTCCCAGGAGCACAAGAATTAGAAGGTAGGGTGATCTGTGTCCCCACAACTCCATAATGTGGTGTGGTGACCCCAGGATCACAAGACAGTTTAACATAGCTACTCATCAAAACCTTCATTTTAAACAAGTTCTACTATCCAGCAGAGCTCTGCATTGCACACCTATGCTTGATGCTACCATTTTGTCACCTGCAAAAGTAGTATTCACTCCACAGATCAAGTGCTGTCATGAATATGACACAGATAAATTTGCTGCTTATTTTCTTAAGCTGATAGCCTTAAGGCTTTAAAAGAATTTATAATTTGTATTATATTCAATACACTGCTCTTACTTACTTCTGTGATATTTATAGGAAGAAAGCCTATCTTTAAAGGAAAGTAAAGCATATAAGAATCAAAGACCAGCTCCAAGTTAGCACCCATATGTTTTGACAGAGAATGCAGCATCGCTTTTGCCTTTCAGAGGCTGTGCCCTTACTGATGCTGAACTCCAGATCATTGAGGTAGGTTCTTCAACTCCTTATGCAGTTTATGGGAAGAAAAGGGTACATCACAGTAGTCTTGGAAAGAATTGCACTTTCTGCAGGGGAAATSCCTAAGGCCAACACATTGAATAGGGAAACTATAACTACTCAATAGGAAAACTCTGGGAATAGAGTGATCTCCTAAATACAACCCTTCTCAAGGGTTTAGGTGCTTTCATCTATTTAGAATTCAAAAAAGTAAAGGGCCAATAACCTTGCCTAAAAGAAATTGAACGAAAATGACTGACACTGTTTTGTGAACATCATCTGTAACAATTTTACCRTCTTATTTTGTTGCTTTGAGGGCAGTCCAGTACTGATCCTGAAGAAAAGATAGTGTTAATCTCTGCTCGAAAGACCCTGACAGAATTACCGAAGCAACAAGACGTGTCCTCCTCCCTCCTCACATGGGGGAGCATGACTACACCTTGCTCTTCTTTAGCCCAAACTCRTGCCTCTGTATTACTCTGGTAAGCTTAGAGGAGCCTCTTCGAGCCAGGAGCCTGCCTACAGCTGGCTTTGACTTGATTGTGCTTCCAGGTTGCTAATGCAAACAATAAGCAATATGGTCGGCTGGCTACAAAGCAGTATGGTTGCTTTCTAATCAAGGGTAGAGGGACTGAGGCCACTGTTCCATTAGCCAAAATCTCCTATATTGTTCCTTCTGATAATGTAGCACTTGAAACTGCTGGTAATAGTACTCAAGTCAGAGGGTAAGTAGCCCGGATCCAGTCTCCATATTCACCACCTCTCTGTGTCAGATTTAAAAAATTCCCTAAGGTAGAGACATGTTCTGCGTGTTCTGCATTTTTTGTTCAAGTGTACAGAAAAATATTGAGAACTTAGTCAAAATATAGAGTATATTTTGTGTGGAATCCAATATGATATGCCTATAGCCAGAGCCCCAGCGGAGAAATACATAAATCTGTTTTTTGGACCATGATGAATTTAGTTATGAAGGAAATGCCTTTGTACAGAAATATCAGACCCGAGGTGCTTCTAGGCATAGTCTCAAGGAGASCTCTGTATGCCTGGCAGACTTTAAGTGGGTGTCCACGGTATCTGATTGCCTTCAGGAATAAGTAGCAACTGAAGGGAGCATTCAAGGTCACATTATTTTAACATAGATACTTGTGTTAGACCTCAACTGCTTTATGCATCCAAATTTTTGCTGAGTCTACCTACCCCTTTTAGCTTACATCTCATTGAAAATCATAGTTCTAGGTATATTTGCCAAAGGAGAAGACATTTGATTATCTTTATTTGACAGACTGAGAAATCAAGGCAAAGGTGGGTAAAGCAGCTTTCCCAAAGCCAATGTTTTTAGACATGCAGCTCTCCAAGTGAGTGAGAGCTAGGCAATGCTCATTGGATTTAGGTTTCTCATTTAAGGATTTAGGCCTAAGGAACCTGACGAACAAAGCTGAGAATAAATGAGAACCCCTGACCTCTGGCTCAGCATCCTGCTACCCTGCTGGGTACCACTGCATTCGTACAAGGGAGAAATAAGATCACTCAAGTGGAGCATTTGCGGGAATTTGGACTATTAGAGTGGCTTCCCTGCTTAATTTCCATGAGCAGGAGCTGAAATTAAAACAGAAGCAAAAACTTACCCTTACTCATGTGATCCTCCTGAGAAGGCAATTGGTTCCCTATGGTCTTCCTTACATAGATTGCACATGACAATACCAACACACACAAATTAAGTAGATGCTTGCTATTTCCTCTTTCAGGAAATTAATTTTTCATAAGTTATTATAAAGTATTTTATTGAGTCGACTCTTGAATATCTTCCCTGTAGTGCCTCAGCCCTTGTCACTTTCTTTTGCCTAAGCACTTTGCTCTTAGCCCATGAATAATGAAATCGAGCAACTATGTACRAGTAATGCCTCCTGCTGCAAAGCCCAGAAACTAATCTGATGAGGCTTTTTTCTTTTACTTTTGAAAGTCTGGACACCCCTGAGGGCTGGAAGGTGATACTTGCCCTTAGTAATCTGGGTAAAAAGCACAGTGGACAAATCAGAGGGAATTTCACTGTGCTCCAGTTGTTCACTTTACTTAACCTTGTAAATATTTTATAGCAGCCTAAGGAGAGAAAAAAAAATGAAATCCCAAATATTTTATACATGCCGTTGCAGTTAATAATGGGGAAATGTCAGCATTTATATATGGTATTATGCCCCTATATGGTTCCTTCAAGAGCAGTATAATTTCGATACTTTTCACTTTATTTAAAAACTTGTTCAAAGAGACCTTGGATAAATTCTGCAGAGCTGCAGTTGTGAACAGGGAGGTGAATCTACTGACACAGCTTCAGCAGATGCTTTTACTACTGTTCATTAACTTCAGCTCTGCTGCCATCAGGATTATATATGGAACATAAAGGAAATTAAAAAAAAATGACTCATGCAATTTGATTTCTGCTGTGTCATTTCCCGCTGTTTTGCTCTTTGTACCTCAACAGGCTGGCAGTCTCACTGACTATTGAGGTCACAGTACAGAAATGAATGGCAAAGGTTCAAAGTTGAAAATGCAATTATCTTTTCCACTGCCAAATGGAATTACAAGAGTAACATCACTGAGGCTGTAACAAGAAAACTCCTGCTTGCTTTTATTCTGGTTTGATTTGGCAAAGATGTTCTTTCCTACTCCTTCCCACTTTTTCTTTCCCTTCCTCCTTACCCTTTTCCTTTCATTTTTCCTTCCCTTTCCCTCTTTTTTCCTCTTCCTTTTCCTTCCCTTTTCCCTTCTCCTTTTCCACTTTGTAGTAAGGTTTAGCCACAGACATTTCAGAAAGGGTGTATATTTGAAACCAATTAATCCCTCACTTTATGTTCATCTCACACAGTGTATTTGGATATAGATCTTCAGATATCTCATTTCTGTGGTTTTAGGAATATTAACTTCATCCAAAATCTCAGTTAGACTTTCTGATCTTCTACAAAGTATAACGTCAAACATGGTAAAATCAGAAATTAAGAAAACTCCTTTTCCCCTTTTCTGGGGAAAGGAGGAAGTGGTAAAATGTGGGAATGACAGTATAAACCCTTATTCACCCAATATTCATCTATATGCAGTAGAGCTATCCAGAAAGTGCTTGGTTTTATCTGCATAGAAAATAGACGTTTGCCTGTATACCTATTGGCTGTTATCAGAAGAATGTAAACTGAAGCTTGCAGGTTCTTCAGTGGGATCTGAGTACAGGCAGCTTGTAATTGTTCAGCACAATCTAAATAAACAGATGTTACAGGAGATAAGACGAGAGTTTTTTGGAATTTACTAGAAAATGTGTTTCAGTAAAATTATATTATTCTTAAATTTAACATGCACTTTTTCATTACTGTCTTTCCTCTGATAAATTTTTTATTCATTTCCCCCTAATTTATATTTTCACATTTGTTTTTAAGTGAATCTATTTTCAGTGAATTTACATTTCTACATCGAGTCTCTCTCAAATATTTATTAGTTATTAAATTGCTTTTCCTAGGTCAATCAGGTGCTAATTACACTTAATTTGAAAGGCTTGCAACATATATCAACAATGCTATCCTACCACCTTAATTCCACTGAATTTAGTGGAATAATTTCTGCTTTATTCCAATGAATTTGCAGGGCCAACCAACCTCTTTTGGACCAGATTCCTTAAAGAATATAGGTGCTAACAGATTAGATGTTATAAAATATGAATTTTAGGCATAAAATCCAAATTTGCATTGGAATCCAAACGTTAGGACAAACCTCTCCGCATGGTCACATGGAAACCTGTCTGGGTTTTGAACAATCAAAAAAAATTTACTAGAATGGGAGCTTTTTTAATGGGAAACATTAAGCACAGAAATATCTATGCCTTCACCCTTTCTTTGAAGCTTAAGTTCTGCACGTAAAGTAGGATGCAGAACTTGGAATCCCCTATTGGGAAATATCACTTTGAACCATCTTTATAATACAGCCATTAGAGTAGGATTTTTTCTATCCTAGACTCTTTTTTTATAGCAGCCCAGTAGTTAGAGTAGGTGTCTCATGAAGACCTTACTTCAGAGTCTTTCTCCACTAGAAAGTTCAAATCCAAATTCACATGCCAGAAGATGTGTGAGCCTGAAACCAGTAGGGTTTATTTTATTTTATTTTATTTTATTTTATTTTATTTTATTTTATTTTATTTTATTTTATTTTATTTTTCAGTAAACAATACTTGGGATGTCAGAGAAATTGTAAATGCATATTTTAACATAGCCTTTAAACATAACATAACAATGATCCTCAGTGATATTAACAACAGGAAAAATTACTCAGAACTTTAATACCAAAAGATATGAATCATCTCTTAGGGTCATAGATTGGCACAGCTCTATAAGATTAGCATACTCATTTAAAACATTACTACATATCTAAGTATTGCTATCTGCTGCAAACTGAGTGCTACGAAATTTTAAAACTTTACTTTCACTTAAGTCATTAGCAATCACCTTGGTTTTAACTGTACTGCTGCCTGTGTGGCAGAATAGAGACATATCAAATAAATCAACATAGCTTGCCTTTCAATCATTGCTCTCAGGTTCTTAGGGGACACACAGATAGAAAATGAACAAGTAAAGGGAAAGAAGGAGAAATAAAAAATTCAGGTCTGTTAACACTCATAAATCCCCAGGCTTTTCTACAGATTAAAGGCTCAAGCTAAGGGGATAAAGTTAATCTTAAATTTAAGACAAGTCACTTTTCTTTTCCACATCACAGTGTTTTTGTACCAATAAATAAACATTCTCCCATTTGTTCTTCTAAAAATTTTCTATGTTGAGTGATCTCTGCAGAGCATTTGTGAAAAATATTTTAAAGCTATACTTAATATTCTCAAAATCCTAGTAGAAACTCATGCTCCAGAATATTCAGACACACACAGCATGATATGATAAGTAGAAAGACAGACATATAAATAAATTATTTAAAAAGAACTAGCATTTACTATTGCTGCTCAAACTTGAGTAAAGCCAAATGTGAAGTAGCTTTAATATAGTTTGCACGGATCATCAAAATTTTGATAGCTGAGCAAAACTTAATAAACAGAGACAGCTAGTTATAACTTTGAAAGTGTTTAGTATGAAATCTTCAATAGATCAAAATATGAATAATTGAGTTAATTTGTGAACATTGAAGATACTTATGAAAACATTTTATTTCTTGGTATAGCTATATGTTTTTTTCATTTGTGTAGCTATCCTGCCCATAAAGCAATGCACTTTATTCATTATACTTAAGTTTACCTTCCCTAGAATGGTGTTAAATTGGATATTAGTTCAGACAGAAAAATACGTATCTAAGTTCTGAACCATCATAAAGATGTTTTTAGGTTTGAATTGTGCATGCCCAAAGTCTAGGAGTGTTAAGTTCTGAGATATTAGTGTCAGCATATCTACAGCCTATTCACATTGGAGAATTTCATGAAAAAATCCCCAGATGAGTTAGCATTGGGTCAGCTGTGTTAGTGGCAGCTTCATGATTGATTGTCTTTGCACTTTTAATATAGAAGTGAACTATATGAATCCTCATCCATTAACGTGTTTTTCCCTCCATAGATTAAATAATGTGATGCTTAGCAGGTATTCAAATGCCCTCTTTAAAATTGTCTAAAATCCCCAAATATTTGGTCTGATAAGCCAGAAACCTTCATAAGGAAATGCTGTTATTTTGACTGATAAGGCCGTCACATTTATGACTTTGCATCACATTTTGCCGTACTGTTTCATCTGCGTCTGTGATGCATCATGGATTCTTCTCCAGAGAAATGGTTTGTCACAGGAGGTCTTGGCAATAGAGAATTATCAGAGATAATGTAGATAGTGGAAAAGGAAGATGTCTATAATTTCTCAGGACCTCCAGACCATATATAAGGCACAAGTATTCAGAAGAGGGGATATTTGACTTTCTGACACCACTTTCTCCCATAAAAATCAGAAAATACAAAAATATTCTTACTTGAAATAGCTTTTATGGCTATTTTTGAGCCACTCCTAAACTCTAAACTTGAACAGTTGAAATGCCAATACTATAGGTGGAATCTGTTTCCTATAATTCTTTCATGTACGCAAAGCCAATGATATAAGCTGTATTCGAAAACACTTCAGAGAGTTAAATAATGCAGGCTTATAGCTGCTTTCTTTTTTACCCAGTCTCACTGTGTAGCTTTACAGCAAGAAAATAAGAAAGAACAACCATATTCTGAAATATTATTTCCCAAACTACGTTGAATGGATCAAGTGGAGGAATCAGGAAATGTGATTGGAAAGCTCAGGTACTGCAAGGGGCAAGGCTCTGCTTGTGCACTGTTCAATAATCACTCAGAGCCAAGAAGTCTTGACACTGAGCTGTTTTATTCACCACCTGAATTTTCTGTACTCAGCATTGCATAATGTGAATCTCTGCAAAAATGATTGCCTCTTGCCAGAGCCTTGCAAAGATGCCATTCTGCACAACAGCATCAGAGCCTGGAGCCTGTGAGATTAATACTAGAAAACCAGTTTCCACCATCCATGTGCCCCATTTCATCCTCAGTCTGATGGTCTGTCCCTTCATGGTGAATGAATGCAGAGGCTTTGATTTACAAAATGAAAACAAAATAAATTAAATAACAAGTAAACTAACTGTGTCACAGTTCAGGGAGGCATTTTCGTTCAGAGCAGCCCTTTTTTAGCTCTTTAATTCCACCAACACACTCATTGCCTTTGACGACAATGAAACGTCACAATAAAAACAGACAATCCTAAATAAAGTAGTGGATGCAGATAATCAAAATAACAGACCTTCATGCTGAATCCCTGGCTATTCTCTTGCACTGAGATTCTCCGTAAAGGATGACTGAGGATTAATCTTTCCCTCTCTTCCATGCTTGTCTTCATGTACGGAAGTATATATCCCTAACCCCATCAGCTTGGGGAGGCAGGCTAATCCAAAGGCAGCRCATTAACAGGATCCTGAGGTGGAACCTGGCATCTCTTGCTTTTGCTGGTAGCCTTCTCTGCAGCTTTGAGACAGATGCCACTGAAGTGCTTTGCTCCTTTGTCCAATCTCCAAACACGTGCCCAAAGAAATGTTTTCTCTAAGTGTTAGTAGTTCCCTAAAAGGCAACTGAACAACTTGAAATTAAACGTGTTTGCTGGAGAGGGAGAGATCTTGGGCTKCAGTCTGATGACAAGGTGCTTGTATTGTTTATTTTTTCATGCAGTTAGTACACTCAGCTGTACCCCAAGTAAGGCAACAAATAACACATTAATAAAAGAAGATGCCTAAGATTCAACAAAGTTGCGAATTCTTACTTTTATGGCCCTCACAATTCATGCAAGCAGAATGACATTAGTAGTTTTTTTTTTTTTTTTGTTTGTTTTTTTTTTTTTTTTAAGGTCTAATGGGCACATTCAGACTCCTGCCGAACATGCTGCGTGCCAGATGAGCAGCTGCCAGATCATAAACTTCGAAGGACTTGTTATCCAGAGGAATAAAAGAGTTTGCTCTCAGTCTACATTTTGAAATTTTATTAACAACTTAATTGCTACCTTACAGAGTAGTTGCATCAGTCCAAGAGCACTGTCAGTGTTGTCCAAATGGCAGAGATGGATCCAAAAGTCCTGATATGTAAAGTTTCCATTTTGTTTTCAAACAATTTCAGGATTCTTWTTTGGATTCAACAAAATGCCAGGGTTTTACTAGGAAGATGCCATGTCCAAGAGCACAGGGAATGAGCCATGATATAGTTTGGCAAAGCAAAAGAGAAGAAACACAATTTTCTGCAAGTATGTGAATTAGAAGGTATTCAGAGACACATATTGTGCAAAAAGACAATACCTTGTTTGGACTTGGACTAGCACAGGAAAGCTTTTAAGAACATTCACCTTACTCCAAGTATATGCTTAAATTCTGTTCTAACTAGAGATGTCTTTATGAACTAAGACRGTAAATTCTTCAGTTGATCATTAAGAGTCGTCTGTAGGTCTGAATGTGAGACCATCCTGAGACTCAGAGAGTCTGTCTGAGTATGTGAAATGTAACTCTGCAATAAATATCCTATAAAATACATCTAGTTTAAAATGAAGTGTATTTTGAGTCTGCCTCGAATTATTTTCAGGAAAACAAAAACTTGAAAAAGTATTTTGTATTGAAAAAAATGTCTTTTAACTCTATGCTTCATTCAACTTCAAATAAAATATTCTATGATCATTCTGAGCTTTTTAAGCCATTCTTAAATGAAATGCTGTTTAAATCAATTGTTTTGAATGACAAATCTAGAATTTTCATTTACAGACTGCCCTGGTAAAATATATTGACCATTTAGGAATTGTTTGTAATATGTTTTCTGGTATACACCTTTTGTCAAAACAAACATGAATTTTCAAAAGAGTTTRGTTTCATAAAATCTCCAATTTTCAGTTTAAAATATTTTGACCAAATAATATCATCTTACTTCATTCAGAAGCATCAGTATATTAAACTGGTACACCGGTAAATACCCAGAAACTGCATTATAAGTTTCCCTAAAATCAAGTATTTATGAAATAGACATTTTGAAAAAAAACTATTTACAAGGTATTTACCGATATTTTATACATAGCTACTTTAGCTGATGTTTTTATCTATGTCTGTCCTTTGGACAACAGATCTCTTGTCTTGTTGATCTTCTCAGGGCTATCGTAAATACTCTTTCATAAAGTACATACAATTCTTAATATCCATAAAGGCTCTATCAACTGTGTGTTCTAGCAGTCACAAAATTAGGTGGGAGATACTATTCCCCCGTGTGATCTGAGGCAAATCACCCTACAATGCTGCTTTTCTGTTTACAATATCAGGTCTTCAGAGAAGAAATTGTCTTTCATATTGTATTTGTATATTGCCTCTCAGCTGAGACCTCCAGATGCTAGCATAATACAAAGATTAAATAGAAGTACTATCTGTTAAATAATGAATCCTGAAAGCATGACGATGAGACATCCATTTGGGATGAGGAGGCTAAGCAGAGAGATTAAATAACTTTCCCAAGGTCATAYGATTCATTATTGCCAGAGAAATGATCACAAGTGCAACAGCCATGTGTTCAGATTGGGTCGCATATCAAGAATCCCCAATGCCTTGCAAGCTTTTTTGTTGAGGTAACAGACTTTCTGTGTTTAACTAGATACTAAGCAAAGAGCTCTGAAGATAGCAGCACTGCTCAGCACAAGGAGAAAATAGTGGGATCTGTCATCTTAAATAGACACATTTGGACTTGGGCCTCCACCACTCTACCAACAAAAAACTGGATTAGAAATACAAGTTAACTAACTGGGTTAGGGGAAGTATCATAAGCCACCTCTATACTAGTAAATCGGCATGGGAGAACATTGCTGGGCACTGGAAGTCAACAGTGTGCACCCCTGACTTGTCAGGACAGCCCAGCCATGTTCCTAGCTGGGGCCAGCAAACCCTCTCCAAAGGGCTCCGGGACAAGATTCAGGAGTCAGCAAGGGCCACCACCATTCCTAGGAGGCAGTTTGCCCACTGACAAATACCCAGTTTTGGAAGGTAGGAGAGGTACCTGTAAGGACATATGACGCCTCATGCCATTTGGCCTTAATGACCAGGAATGGTTCCAGATGTGCTTGATCCTCCAGGTTTGCCACTAAGCACTAGCAAATCAGCCACTGGCACTAACAAAACCACTGAGGTCMGTCCGAGATTTGTGGCACTTTAAAGGTTAGGACATACTTGAATGCAATGGAGTTTTCTTTTTAAATTCTTCGTGCTGGTCAGTGGATTGCTATCGCATCTCTGTCTGTTTTACGTTCATTGATTCTTGAAGACATCTCATGGCAGAACAGGAGATACTTACGTCTCCAGTGCAAAACTAGTTGGCCTGCTAATTATGCGTCGTGGTGCACGATGGTAAATCAAGCTGACCTCCGCTGTGAGATACTCTAGCAGAGCACTCGCCGCGCTCTGACCGATACCAACCTAAGGCAGTTGCTTGGCAACGGTAGCAACTTCTGTATTCACTCGCCAGGCGTTAGGTAATGAACTACCCAGTGAAACGACAGCTAGCTAATTTCCTTTACCATTTGCAGCAGAGGATACAGTGAATCTGTAGTATCTTAGTGATATTTCTAAGCAATTGCCTGAAGACTTTTTTTTTTTATGCTACAAATTGAATTTCTCTGTTTCAGGTGACACGTCTTTACCCCTAGTCAGCTATTTCATGTTTGGGAATAAACAGAGAGATATAGCTTTTGAAGAGCTGTTGTTTCTATTTGTGCACTCATATACCAAATAATGTAATATTTGGAAATCGTTGACTGCATGCCTGACATTGTGCAAGGTTCAAACTACAGCCAGCTTTTGTTGGACAAACTAAAACAGAACAAAGTGAACTGTTCATGAGAATAAATAAGCATCTTAGTTATTCTTTCCTTACTTATACTTACCATCATATTTCCTGAGTGAATATTTCCTGACTGGGATGATCATATTGTTGGAAAAAGTGAGACTGAGATTTGCAAGACTTCTTCATCCAATGAACTAAGAGCAGAGACTGGAATGACATACTCTCCCTCCTTGCACTCTCATGGAAAATGGTATGCTTTTACTGGAAAAAGGATAGAATCAGTACCCCTGGATCCATTTGTTCTTTGCTAGTTCTGGTGACCTCATAAAATGGACTAATTAATTTTACTTTATTTGCCAAGAAACAGCTTAAAACCTTGAAGAGTGTTCTGTGGTCTCTCATGGTGGGTTTGAACAGAGAACCTTCCTAGCTCAGTACTGGCATTTTGTGCCTGGTGCTAATGATGAGTGAATTTCTCAGCCCTCTTAAGACACACACACACACACACACACACACACACAAGGTGCAAAGTAAACTTTTTCCATGAAGGAAACAAACTGAATCAACAATAAATAGAGTGGATGAAATATTAGTCATTGAAAAGTAAGGTATCTATGGTATCCATCCTGACTTAAGCTGTGAGCTCCCTTGTTAGTCAGCAGAGTGAGACAGTTTGGTTAGGATGGCATTAACTGCTCAGCRGAGGAGCCCATCTGTCCTTACTGACTACAAAGGGAGCGCCAACAAGTGCTTGTGATTAGACAGCTAACTTTAGGTAGCTAACATTAGTTCAGTTGAATCCAATTTCTGTAGGCAATATAAAACCATTTGGTTGTGCCAAACTAGCTTTTTCTGGGAAAGGTCAGAGGAGAAAGACAGAGAAGGTAAAGATTAGTTAGATAATGGCTACACTTCCAAGCCTTCAATTAGGCAGATGAGCAATCTGTTACTTGTCTCTGAAAATGATTTTATGACTGCAGGATAAACAGATATCTGGAGTTTTGGGAGAAGATGCATTTAAGTTTGGTCAGGTGGCTCAATATTAGCTCCAGAAGAGTTGGRTTGGAACTTCATGCTCATGCAAAGGATCCCCAGAGACTGTGGGTAAGATAATTCTGTTCAGACCCTGCAGACTTAAGTCCATACCAAATAATTCATAAGAACAAAAGGACTGGTGTACTGGATCAAAATAAAAGTCCATTCATCTTTATTTCAAGTCTCCAGCAATAGCCAAGCTAATGCTTAGAAAAAAGATGTAGCTCTGCAAACTAGTTTACTTATTTAAGGACTTACTTGATCAGAAATTGTAACAATATGTTTGTGTTCAGGAACCCCCGGTGGGGGTTCTTTATAGTGAAACCATCTAGGTTCTGTCCAAAAAAAAAAAAAAAAAAAAAAAAAAAGTCCTTTTTTCAAACACGACCTGGAATGAGACAAAGAGTAATTAAGGATTTGTGCAGAAACGGTTATGAATTCCTACCAACTGTGCCAGCCCTGCAGGATGGAGCCAAGGTGAGCTCTGCTCTACTCTGCCTGTTGGTCTTAGTGTGGCAGGTTTCAGGATATTGACTGAGTTCATAAGAGGTCCTGTCCATTATTTAATTCTAGGAAAATGTTTGAAGGTGCAAGTTGCTGTGTAAATGTCAGGTGTTATTATTACTAACATCAACATAGCATTGCAACAGCTATTTGATATTCAAATTAAACACAAGAAAAATGCACTGCCCAGGGTTTTGCTAAGTGTTCTTTGCAGTGATTCCCTGCAGCATAAATGAGAGYATGAGCACAGGCATGAAAAGCTGAGGTGATGAAAAGAAAGCTAACCCCTTCAAACACTGATTCTGGGACATGTGTTGCCAACACAGCATTTCTCTCCTTGTGTTCAAGGACCACATTTAAAGTCTTGAAAGGTGCTGAGCTTGAAAGGTGGAATAATTTCCAAACAAAATTGGTAATTCAGAGCTCTGAGGTCTTTGATACTCTCTSATTGTGACCCAGAGCAGGAAGAGAGCCTGTTCTTTCCAATGCAGTGTATATCTGGGGAAATTTGTAAAAGAAACAGGTTTCACAGACAGCCCCAGTGGTGGATGACTGAACATCATAGATTGCAGCAGATGAAGGGRAATGTCAAGCCCTGCCAGTACTTGCTTATGAAAATGGACAGCAGCCTGACTGTGCAGCCCAGCAGAAATGAAGTACCATTTAAATCACTTACGTACTGAAATAAGCAATGCTGTCGGCAGTTATTTCGTACCTTTCAAGTATTCCACCACTTCTGGAAACCAAGAACGAGCTTTGACATTGGATTTATAATCGTTGTTTCTAATTGCTTGCCAAGCACTCACAGTTGTCTCACACAGTGCCTACCCTGGAGAGTCTACAGATTCAATTGGGTGTAGTGAGATTCACTGGGATGGCAAGAGGAATTTATAAGTTTTTAAATGTATTTGACTCAATTAATTTCTTCCAGCCATTTAGCAAAAGATTTCTCTTTAGACAGAACTTGAATCTAGAAGGGCTAGAAATGGAAAGTACTTCTTACAGAAGCAAAAGCAAGACAGAAAGAAGAGGGGCATGAACAGGAGACATGGACAGGAGACGAACAGGAAATTTAGGATGTTTTTGTTGGTGGAACAATGCCATTGTGAGGGACAGATGGCTAGAGGCCAGACTGGAAATGGAGGCAAGGACAGAGTCATTCAAATATCAGTGATGGGGACAAAAATATTAAACTAGAGCATAAAAGGCAGTGGCAGTAAAGGAATTTTATGACTTGATTGATGAGGAAGAGAGATGTTTGTACTATTTGGAGTTCAAATGGAAGGGAGTGCCTGAAACTGCTCTCCAGAGTTGTTGTCTGTTGCTGTTTCTGCAATTGCCACTCTTTCCTTTCACTTCATATTGACTCTGCACTTTTCCATAGTGACATCAGGAATTAAAATTCTGTCCCCAGTGAAGTCAGTAATCAAAAACACTAAGAGACACAACCTGCAACAGTGCTCAGAAAACTACAAACAAATGAAAATCTAATTTAATTTACATTACACACATTGATAATTCCTCTACTCTCTCCTTTTATTTGTAATAGGACAAAACTTAACTAAGCATAATATAGCATGTGACAGAAGGATAAGAAATAAGTATTGTAAAAGCAATTTTATGAAAGCAGTATAGTCTACATACTAGGTGCAATACTGGGAACCTGAATCCTGGTTTTTAGAGATGACCAAAACTGCAGAGAAAATATGTGGACTTTTTTTTTTCTTTTTTTTTTAGTGCTTGCATGTTGCTAGTTTGTACACACACACAAATTAAGCTCGCATGATTTAGACCATATTAAAAATGGGAGAAGTGTCTCATCTTCAGCTGTTCCTCCCTTGAGAAGATGAGTTAATTTAAGAGTTCACATAGGGGTTTGACTCTTAGAAACTTCTGATCACATGTCCTCCAGAAATCAGACTCTCCAGAATTTTTCCCTTGGGACAACAAAAAATCACACAGTCTAACCTCTGCAAACATCAGTCTGTAGTGGTCTTTTCAGTTTTTGATGTCATACAAGGAAGCAAATACCATGGTTACTCCGTAGTGACTCTGTACTCCATTAGTTACCTTGTGAGCTCACTGAATAAATAAACAAACGAGGGGCAGAGAGTACTGACTAACGCAGCAGCAGACTTCTAATGGGTTGGAGTGGGAATGTGTGCTACGATGTCCTTCAACCATCTCATGATGGTTTATCAGTGGCTTATTATTCCAGGAGCTGCCACCTCCCATGCCCTCATACTTAGTCTCACAGTTTGCAATCCAAGAGCTGAAATTGTAATCTAAGGCCAGTGCCACCAAAGATTTCATATTCTAACGCTGTCTCAGGATTTCTGTAGCCTTCATAATGAATAAAGTGCCCACAGTCCTTAGGTGCTATCTCAAATATATCTTGAAAAGGTASTTATCATGCATAAAATCACTAATACATGCATTCAAGCATAGTGTGAAACACGGTACAATGATAATGGCTCAGTTATCAGTACACGTGCAATGCTTCTACAGTAGTTCCTCATAAGATAACATATCTGAAATCTACAGTTGAGATTTTCAAAGCTGTCTAGGGGACTGAGGTACAAATCTGCCATCAATGTTAATGTGTCTATGTTCCATATACTGCCTTAAAATTTTCAACCTGTGTTTCCAGCAAAAATAATAAGCTAAGTACAAGATAATTTCAAGTCTGAAGGTCACAGATATCACAAGGGATTCGTGCTGGCCTTTACCACAGTAAAATACCAACCAAAAGTGGCTTTCATGGGAAACTTGTTCTAATTCAAATGCAAAATTAAATCAGCATCTTCAAAATTCCTTATGAAAGGATGTTCAGGAGAAATTGGCTTCATAAAAATTTCACTGAAGAATTTTGACTTATTTTCCAAGTTTTATTTTATGGGAGATCTCTTTTTACATAATTTTTGGTGTAATAGTCTTACAAATCAATAATACTATCTTTGATGTGTTATAAAAAGTTGTAGTAGCTGAAGTATTTTCTTTTTAAAAAGTTTTACATTAAGTAGCTAGTATTGATAAGTTTTTTAATGAATCAAAATATTGGATATTTCCAGTAAAATGAACTAATTTAATCATTTTGAAGATCAAAAATAATCTAAAAGTCCAAAAGAGATAGAAAAAAATGGAACTAAAATGTTTCTCAGGAGAACATTTCATGAAATAGAATTGAAATCYATATACATATACATAATTTTTCTCCAAGTGACTCTTTTCCTCAATAAAATGATTTTTTAAAACATTTAGGCTGGAAACTTYTATGAAGAAAACAAACTATTCTAAGATATTTTAGAACTGGCAATATTAAATAGTATTAAATTAAAATATGACATAATGCAACACTTACAGAACTGAAAGTGAATCATTAATTTCATTTGTACAGAATCAAATCATGTTCATTCACATGTACAGTATTATTTAAGAAAAAAGTAAAATCCAGCATATCTTCCAGAAATCAAGTGGGAGTTGATTTAAACATGTTATATTTTATTCAAATGCCAGTTATATATTCTGCTCTACTGCCCTCTGCTAAAGTCAAAGACTTGTGAATACAAGTATAAAATGATTTTGTGTCCCTCACTGCAAAGGAATCTCTCTATATTCTTGTAAAGGGAGAAACTTTTACTAAAGGCATGTTGCAGGTGAGCATACCATTCAGTAATAGAAAGCACAAACACACACCTACAGAAAGAAAACAGATGTCTTTCTGAGTATGCTGAGTTGACAGTTTTTGAACAATGTCAAACTATGCAAAGTCATTGCCCCTTAATCTTCATGCCTAGAGAGACTGTCATAACTTCATGACTCCTGCTTCCATTATTTAGCTTGTTAGTTGAATGACTTGGTAAATTCAAGYAAATTAAATATCTGATGAAGGATGGGTCATAGACTGCACTCATCTACCTTCAGAAGAATGATATCGACAACTGCTGATGAAGATTAAGTTGATAGGTGCCAAAGTTTAAAAAAAAAAAAAAAAAAGTGTTTGTCAGCTGTATAGTAAAGTACATTGGAGACCTGGATTGCACTCATATGCATGAACAATAAAATGTTTCTTGATGATAGTCTGCCTCACAGTTCATTTGCCTGAAAATCTCTTGGCAGCCATCTGGATCAGGTTTGAATAAAATGTAATACTAAGCCTCTAATCTGACAGTGATAAGCTGGTGACAATGATTATTCATGAGTTTAGAGAGGAGTAGACTTTGACAGGCAGATGCRAGTCCTTTCTTTCAGGTCCAATTTCAGTGCTTAGAATGTATGGGGACCATGTCAAAACATAAGGTTTGTTTTATATAAGAAAAAAAATGCATCTTTAATTAGTTTGACATCTAATTGCTTCCTAATTATCAGAAGTTACACTTAAGAAAAAAAGAACTAATGCTTCCTGATGCCTACTGCACCTGCATCCTCATATAAAAGATATGTAGATATGTTGGTTTTGTTAAATTGATGACCCAAAATTTTTCAAATGGTTTGATCTTTTCTCAGATAGGGAAATTGTTCTGAAGTAGAGGGATATCATTTTACTTTTTTTATAGAAATAGAAAACTTGGAGGATGTTTCRAAAGCATTTAACTTTGACTGAACTTTGCTCTCATGAAATAATCTTCAAGTCCTGGCCAACCTAAAAAACCTAAATTATTCCTCATAGGCCTAATTTGAAATCTTTTCAAGTCAATAGGCTCTTTTCCATTGACTTCCCTGTATTTTGGATCACTCTTTAAATTTAGTCAGTTTAGGATGGGAATTTAAGAACAGKCTTTACAGGAAGCACTCTGCTTTAATTTTGTCTATGCTATAGACTCTTCCCAAGTCAAGTTTTATATCTGTTAGTGTACGCCTTTCTCTCTTTGTGCTTAATAAATGTTGAAATAAATAAATAAAAAAAAGTTTAATTAACAAATGAAGTATAGATAGTAAGAACTGTCTCATGTTCACCACTACTATAAAAGAAAACATGTCGTTCCCCCTTGCAAATTCATCATTTATGTCTAGAAGGTTCTCACCTGAATGTCAGTCCTGTTTCCCATTTCTGCTGCAAGCCTAGCACGGCCTCAGAGGCTGAGCCATACTGTGAACGTCTTTTAGAAGCCTGTTCTTGATACAAGTAAAGTGCTTTCTTTTCTACCTGCTCCCAAAGGGGAACTTTCAATCGCTTCTGAAAATGGAGGTACACGGAAAGTTCCAGCCCGAAAACAGTTGTAGCATTTGCAGGCTCTCTTGTGTGACCTCAATGCATTCTAACGTGCAAACTTTATTCCCCGTGGCACAAACTACCTGACAAACAGTCAGGACCCTCATGGATAATTCAAATGCCAGCAGTGTCAACGAAACCAGAAGATGGAACATTCATACTGGTAGGACAAACCCCCACAGAGAAAACTGTCCTCATAGAATAAAGGCCACGTACACATTATCTAACTCCAAGTGTTTGCAGTGGTCACTATTATTTATTTGCTTGTAGTATAGCGAAATTTAGATGTCCCAGTTAAGGCTGGGATCTCACAGTTTCAGACAGAGTACTAATACACATAAAGATAAACTCCTTGCCCAAAGATTTTATAGCCTAAACTAATGACACAACTGTAAGGTAAGGCAATCTGCTTATGGTCTTTCAGCTGGGATAGGACGGTCTTCAGTAGAAACAAAAACATCCCAGTTTCCATCTACTGCCCCACCCACAGTCCTACGCTGCTTTTCAGCTATGCTGACCTTATATTCAATTTCTTAAGCTTCCTTCCTCCTCTCCTTCTGCTTGTTTTTT